>NC_138862.1:57520976-58033476 GCF_965194805.1 Balaenoptera borealis | reverse complement strand
GGTCTGATGACAGTCTGTGTTATGCAGAAAGATAATACATATGGACAAATAGAATTTCTGGTTTCTCAGAAGTTACCACAAGATATGTGGCTGTAAAGTTTAATAAATCTCTTCTATCCTTCTTATGCCTCATTCTGAGTCTATTCTCACATTATAAATTATGATACCACCATTTTCTTTCTTTCTTTTTTTTTTTACCACCGGTGTATGCTTATTGTCTCCTGATTTTGCTTTCTGCAATGCTGTAAGCTTTCCAGAAATAGGTGAAAGTGCTTGTTTTACATATTCAGGAAAACTTACTAAGTATTTTTTTTTGAATTTTTGAATTTTATTTTATTTATTTTTTTATACAGCAGGTTCTTATTAGTTATCCATTTTATACATATTAGTGTATACATGTCAATCCCAATCTCCCAATTCATCACACCACCACCACTCCGCCACTTTCCCCCTTTGGTGTCCATACGTTTGTTCTCTGCATCTGTGTCTCTATTTCTGCCCTGCAAACCAGTTCATCTGTACCATTTTTCTAGGTTCCACATATATGCTTTAATATACGATATTTGTTTTTATGATACCACCATTTTCAATCCATTTTCAATCCAGTGAGCTCCAGGCTCAGCTCAAAGATCCAATGATGCTGTCAGCAGTTGCCCAAAACAAATTCATTTTGTTTGAATTAGATCTTGGCTCATTAAAAATATCTTTACCTTCCAAATGATGAACAAATATATAGGCCAAAAAGAAGACTTATAATTGAAAAAGTTTTAGTTTAATATCATTCATTTAACATTTACTAAAGGTTAATTAAATAATATTTAAACAAATTATATTTAATAATTTTATTATTCTGCTTCTGCATAGCAAGACCTTACCTACTGGAATTTAGTTAGCCAGCAACCTTACCCACCCGTAACATAGCTTGAAACTAAAAATAAACAAAAATAGATCACTTAAACAAAAGCTCTTGCTCCTCATTTATAGAAGGCTTTCTCAGGGCCTCTGTCAGAAACAATTTGTTCTTATGTAGCACATAGTTTTACTAAGCTTTATATAGCCTATGGTTTTAATAAGCTTGGCTATCTGGCTTATAACCCTTTCCTAGGTTAGAAGAAACACGTTAGGAGAGGAGAGAGGAGCTTCTACCTGCAGAGATATTGGCAACTGTAAGAATTAAGAACTGTGAGCTTGAAGAAAAGAAAAGAGAATTAAAAAAATTATAAATAACAGACCTAATTATTAAAAAAATTTCGATTTAGGTTTGGAGTAATAAGTCCTTGAGTGGTCCATGGTAGACCCTAAGAATCACAAAAACCTCTCTTATACACCCAAGGTATTTGTAGAACAATTCATCACCCAGATTAAATTAACTGCTACCTTGCTGTTTTTTGAAGGTAAAAGATCTCTTCCAAGCTCTCAACCCTCTCAGTAGTAGGCACTTTTTGGTCCTACTCAGGCCGAGAGTAAATTGTCCACATTTTTGACGCTCTAGTCCCTCCCTGACCAGCACCATTGTTCCCTCACATACCCTCTCACTTATAACCCAGGTTATCTGCTGTTAGTATGACATGGTAGAAAGGATACTAACTTTTGATTCAAGCAGATATGGTTTTGAATCAAGCTCTGTTATTCACAAACTCTATAACCTGGGGCAAATTACTTAACATCTGTGAACTCCAGTTTAATCATCTGTGAAATGAGGATAAGGTAATAATATTATAGGGGTACTGTGAAAATTTAATATGAAAATGTCTAACCATGCATAGCATATGTGTCCATTATGCCATTATAAACAAGTTACTTGTTTACAGCACTCTTAACTGCTGACTTTCTGATTATTCTGTAATCATGGAAAGCTTTGGCACCTGGCTCACTGGCTTCCTTTCCTCCTCAGGGCTTGACATCATCCAGTCAATATCCCCATGCCATTATTACTTCACTGATTTTCAGCATCATGTTGTCAGGTGTTGACTTGTGCCTTGGTATCAGTAATATCTGTTTTATTTCACTATTTCCTAGGTCTGCTCTACGTCTGAAATTTTAAATTCCAAGTAATGCTCTTTCTGATTATTGCCTCCTTTTCCTCCATCCTCATTCTTTTCTTGTATCTATATTTGCTTTCAGAAAGCATTAATATCTCTAGTCAAATAACTGCTTAATTGTCTTCCAATATATCAAGTTCTTTTCCTTACTTTTTTCCTATCCAGTCTACACCTGGTGATCCAAGACTTCAAACACTCATGCAGTACTCTCTTCTGTCTTGCCCGTTGTCCTTCTAAGGTATCCACTCCCAAAATTCCTGATCTATGTACAAACTAGCTTTTCTGTTCATACAAGTCCTTTAACACATATACTCGTTGCAAGTATTTTCTCTCAATCTATGTCCTGCCTATTCATTTTCTTAAATAGTGTCTTTTGATGGGCAGAAGTTTAAAATTATGAAGTCATTCTATCAAATTTTTGCATGTGGTTAGTGCTTTCTGTGTCCTAAGAAATCTTTGCCTATTCCATAGTATCAATAACAAAGAATTTCTCATACATTTTCATTAGAAGTTTAGCTTTTACATTTAGGTCAGAAATCCATCTCTAATTAATCATTGTGTATTGTGTGAAGTAGGGCAAAAGGTCCTTTTTTTCCATGTACCTAGTTGTTTTGCCATCATCTGTTGAAAAGACGTTTCTGCCCCTATTGAATTATTTTGGCACCTGTATGGAAAATCAATTGATCAAATATGTGTATCTCTTTATGGATGCTTTATTCTATTACATTCATCTGTTTGCCTAAATTTATGCCAATACACTGTTAGAAAAGATATCTGTATGGTCCCTTGCATTTCTGTATGTCTTGTGAGCAGAAGTACTGATGGCCTTTGCTCTGGAATATCTTTTCAAGGATAAGAGATAGTGTCTCCCTCTAGAATAAAAGGCAGGCTTGTTTATTGCCTAGTACAATAAATATAATAAAAGTAATGTCTCCCTCCTAGGCAAAGGTCAGGCAGGCTTACTGCCTATTATAAAAAGATTTGGGTTCCCTAAACTCAGGGTTCCTCTCCTGTAAATGCACTCTACCGTGTATACAATTATCATCTGACCCTTTTTGTGATATCCTGTGGGATACTCTAGCTTTAGCTATTGCCATGAGTAATAAAGTCCTTTATCCCTGACTCTGGACTGTTATGTCTTCTGCCAGCATCCTTGAAACTGTGGCAGTCTATAAGGTCTAGCAGATGCCCTATCTTGGTGAATACTTTACGTTTATTTGTAAAGAATGTATATTCTCCCATTGTTGAATGTAGTGTTCTACAATTAGTTTAAACCAACTTAAACCAATTAGTTTAAGTTGGTAGCTGCTATTGTTCAAATCTTCCATGTAGTTACTTTTTTCCCCCCATCTAATTGTTCTATTAATGACTCAAGGAGAGTCATTAATATGTTTTCATAGTATTATTTTTCCCATTCTTTTACTTTTAATGTTCCGTACCTACTTATTTCAATGACATTTCCTTTAAAAAGAGTATATTTTGATTTTACTTTTTTACTGTGTTTGACAATCTCTGCTTTTAATTTATATGCTCAGTACTAATATATTTAATATAATTATTGATACTTTTGTGCTTGTCTACCACTTATTTTTTCATTTTCTATTTGTCTTGTTTGTTCTTTGTTCATTTTTCCCCCTCTTCTTTTTCTGTATTAATTTAGTATTTATAAGTATTCCATTGTATCTCTTCTCTTGGCTTTTCACTTGTAACTCTTTCTTTGTGTGTGTGTGGTTTCCTTAGGGTTTACTATATGCATCCTTAACTTATAACAGTCTACTTGGAATTAACATAATATCATAGGATGTATAATTTAAGAATATTAGATATTATACTTACACTTAACCCTTTCCAAATTATTGTGCCATTGCAGTTATCTGTTTAATTTAATTTATTTATTTATTAGAATGCAACTTTTTATTTTTCTTTCAAGGGAACAATAGAGCCATTAACATTAGCAAAGAATGAATTATCTTTTAAGTTTCATGTATTTGAACCAGATGTGGCTCATACTGATGACTGTCCCTTGTCATAAGTTTGTTCCTTCTGCATAATCTTCAGTTCAAGCTAAAATTACTAATTACTGAAAAATAAGATTAATGTATTGAATTGTTTTCATCATACAGCAAGGAAAATATTTCTGGAATATATGGAGTGTCACTTGTGTACCATGTAATAATGAACATGTAGAAATATTACATTATGAGATTCTCCACATTCGTTATCACTTTTTCTTTTAAAAGGTAAATTATCTTTTGAAGGTATTAAGAAACAAGAACAAAACTGTTATATATTTGCCTAAACATCTACCATTTCTAGTGCTTTTCATTCCTTGATACAAGTTTGAGTTTTTGTCCTGTCTCATTTCATTTCAGCTTAAGGAACTTCCGTTATGATTTCTTGCAGTACAGGTTTGCTTATTAAAAAAAAGTTCCTTAACTTTTGTTTATTTGAAATGTATTTGTTTTGCCTTCATTTCTGAAGAATTTTTTGGGAAAGCATGAATGAAATTCTAGATTGATAGTTTTTTCTTTCAGTGCTTTACAGATTCCACTCCATTGTCTCTGGCTTGCACTAGTTCTAAGGAGATGTCAATGACCATTCTTACTGCTATTCCTCTGTATAGGTCTTGTTTTTCTTGATTGCCTCTAACATTTCCTCTTTACCTTTGGTTTCAGCATTTAGAATATTAATGTCTTATTGAGTTTCCTGGCTTTGTGGGTTGATTTTTAAAATTAAATTTGGAAAAATTTTAGTCATAATTCATTTGAATATTTTTCTGCCCAATCTCTTTTTCTTCTGAATTCTTATTATGTGCTGGACTTCTTGATAATCTTCTACAGGTCACAGACTTTTTTTTTTTTTTTCCTCTCTGTGTGCTTCGGTTTCTAGTGACCTGTGTTCAAATTTACTGGGTTTTTTTTCTGCAGAGTCCAATCTGCTGTTAAGACCAGCTGGCAAATTTTCGCCCTATTAGAAATATGGTAATTTTGTGGTCTAAAATTAATTTCAGTATTTTTTAGAGTTTCCATTTATCAGTTGAGATCTTCCATCTCTCCACTCATTATGTCCATATTTTCCTTTTAATCTTTGAACATATATTTATAATACTTGTTTTAAAATGCTTGTTTGGTCATTCTAACATTTTTGTAATCTCTTATTCTGTTTCTACTGCTTTTTCTTAGGGGAGTGGGAGTCATGTGTCACATTTTCCTGCTGCCTCATATGTATTATAATTTTTGATTGTATACTTGATGTTGCGGAAGATACATGTGGAGAATCTGGATTATGTTGTCTTTCTTTAAAGAGTGTTGACCCTTTGAGAGGTGAATTAATTTACTGGCAACTTTGCTTGATAAACAGTAATTTTTATTTTAGGTTTTATTAGGATGGATCTAGAGCAATCTTTACTTTAGAACTGGAAAAGCCCTACTTCTAAGCATGGCCTTTCTGAGACCTCAGAATGCCCACAGTGTTTAGCAAGGTCTCATTACCTCTTTTTATTTAAAAAATTAATTAATTAATTAATTAATTAATTTTTGGCTGCGTTGGGTCATCATTGCTGCACGCGGGCTTTCTCTAGTTGTGGTGAGTGGGGGCTTCTCTTACTTGTGATGTGCAGGCTTCTCAGTGCGGTGGCTCCTCTTTGTTGAGGAGCATGGGCTCTAGGTGCATGGGCTTCAGTAGCTGTGGCACACAGGCTCAGTAGTTGTGGCTCACAGGCTCTAGAGTGCAGGCTCAGTAGTTGTGGTGCCCGGGCTTTTTTGCTCTGCGGCATGTGGGATCTTCCTGGACCAGGGCTCGAATCCATGTCCCCTGCATTGGCAGGTGGATTCTTAACCACTGCACCACCAGGGAAGCCCAAGAAATCAGTTCTATTCTTAACTCCTGGGTTTATCCCCTCTGTTTTATGCTCACAGCCGCTATCACACTTCCAGAGTCATAAAAACCTGCATCACCAGGAATCTTGCAGTTGGCTCCTAATTTATCTTTTTATCACTGGTCTCATTTTCCTGCTATGTATTCTTCACATTTATGCTGGAATAGTCCTTCCAAAATATGAGCCTGATAAGTCTAAGTCTCCTTCTTAAAGTCTCCAATGGCTTCTAATAGGCTTCATAATATAGTTTTTTTTAAAAAATTAATTAATTAATTAATTTTGGCCGCGTTGTGTCTTGGTTGCGGCACGCGGGATCTTGGTTGAGGCATGCGGGATCTTTTCGTTGTGGTGCGCGGGATCTTCACTGTGGCGCATGGGCTTCTCTCTAGTTGTGGCATGCGTGTTTTCTCTGTCTAGTTGTGGTGCAGGGGCTTCAGAGCGCGTGGGTTCTGTGGTTTGTGGCAAGCAGGCTCTCTAGTTGAGCCCCGCGAGCTCAGTACTTGTGGCACGCAGCCTTAGTTGCCCCGTGGCATGGGGGATCTTAGTTCCCCGACCAGGGATCAAACCCGTGTCCCCTGCATTGGAAGACGGATTCTTTACCACTGGACCACCAAGGAAGTCCCTAGCCTTCATGATAAATGTTAAACTCTGAATCCTGGCATTCATAATTCTTCATTATTCGGTTTATGCTTACTTCTCTATCATTAAATATCTTGCAGTTCTGCCACCTGCACCCCATTATTGTGCCAGACCAATCTCCTTTGAGTTCACAGAATTCTTTGTGCCCTTTCCTCTTCTCTAGCTGGCTAATTTCTCTTTATTCTTTGGAAATCAACTGTCTTTGGGAAACTTCTCCTATCCCTTATCTCAAAGTGCCCCCCCCCCACTTTAAATTAGGTGCTCCATTTCTGAGCTCCTACAGTACCTTGTGGTTATCTGTAGCATAGTTACTGTAAAGTTGCTCTATAACTTTTATTCTCTTGTTTATCTCTCATACTATCATATAAATTCATCAAAAAAAGGAACTTTCCTTTCATCAAAGTACTCAATAATTGATTACTGGGAGAATAAATAGAGCACAGTCCAATAGTTGTACAAAGTTAAGATCATGGATCATTAAAAAGATTTAAAATTGTATTTCATATACTATATTTAAGAAGGCAGGAAATATATAAAATGACTTAGAAGTGTTTCTGTCCAAAATACTTAATGTTTTAAACATGATTCATATCTTTGGAAATGCAGAAAACCTTGTTATCCAGAATAATAGAAGTTATGGTTTGCTATGATTTGTTGTTAGCCCTGTAATTTTTAGCAGTAGTGAAGGCAACCATTTTTAAAGTACAGAATAAAAAAAAAAAAAAAAGAAGAAGAAGAACTTAGGTTGTCAGGCAAAATTGCAAATTGCTGTCTAAAATATAGACCAGAAGGGAATAGAGCAGATTTCTCCTGAAGAGGTCTGTCAAAATTTCTCTTCATCTAAATGCGTCTCCTTTGAGACAGGCAGATATCTGCTTTTTTGACCAGGGACCGGAAAGACTTGACCCATTAACTGCTGCCTCTTTTGTACAAGTTAATAATAGTCTCCATTTGTTATTTGCTATGATATGGCACCTTTACTTATATCAACAAACTGAGAAATGAAGCAATTTGCCTCAGGTTAAATAGCTTAGAGATGGTAGACCAGTGTTTAACTTCAGGCCTGTGTGGCTAAAGCTTGCAAGTATCCCATTTAACACCCTGGAGTACCAGAACCCTTCCTGTTTTCATGCCCTAGATGGTTGTTAACCTAGACCCTATCCTAATTATGGTGATAACCATGGATCATAAACACAGAACCTAATGTAAGTATTGTTGCTACCTGTTTTAGAACAAAGCTCTCTTACTGGTGAATAAAACCTCCATCAAATATTCCACTTTTCTTGTCTGTAACATTTTACTGATAATCATTCCTTATGGGAAGAATAAAATTCTTTGTAATGAAAGTAATGTCTGGTATTTGTAAGATATTACAAGATATTTATAATTAAAAAAATGTCTTATAAAGTCCTTTGAGCTGCTTGAAGAGATGTGTAATATGAAAGCAAATTATTAGTGATTGAAATGTGTTTTCCACAAATCCCACCAGTTGTGTTAAATGCAGTCTTACAGTAACAGTTTGTTCAGCCAAGATTAACATAAGCCAATATACACATTTGTAGAAAAATTCAACCCAGTTACTTTGAGAAACACTGACATATTTTAGATCAAAATGCCAAAAAATTCCAAGTGTCTTAATAATAAATTTTTAAAATGACATATTTTAGAGAAAAACTCCTTAAAAACACCTCTGTGCTCTTATGTTACATCTATTATACCAGATATTGAGTTACATAAATGGGCAAAAAGAAGAAAAGCAACTAATCTCAATAGTTACAGCTCTTTTTCTTTCTTTTTTTTTTTTCCGTAGTTGACATATGAGGCAAGTTGCCTTAAAGGTCATTAGCCACATGTTCTGTAGATAAATCTCACAAGTGTTGCTGTTTAACTTGGCAGGGCTGTAAAATATTAGAAAGTTGTGATTGAAATTGAAATTCTGAAAGTTTCTGTAAAGCCCTAAAACTTTAAAACTTGAAGCTATGATAAGATTTGTTCATGCTTTTTTTGTTTTGTAAAATCAAACAACAGCAACTTCTGGCTCTTTTATCTCCTCAAATACAGCTGCAAGTATCCCTTTCTTGGTCTAGAGAAACATATCTATACATACATACCCCATAAGAAATCAATGTGTATATGTGATTTTTATTGACACTTTGGGAGAATGGGGAGAAAGCTATCAGAAATATACCTATTATATTAAATATACCTATTATATTTTTTAGTCAGAAGATTAAGGAAAAAATTAAGACTATAAGGCTGGATGAGTAAGTTTTAACAAAACATTTTAAAGATAAATACAAGGCAGGGACTAGCTAAAAATTATAATTTCAGATGTCTGCATGAAAAATTTAAACTATAGTATTACAGGAAGTCAATTAAAGCATTTTAGGAGTTATGCATGCTAATGAATCAATAGATCAAGTAGATCAAATAGACTTCAACCATCAGTATAAAACATGTACTGGAATTTGGAGTTTTTATTCCATCACAACTTGGTACAATCTTTCAGACACTTAGTTTTTGACTTCCCTAGGCCTGGAACACGGTTTTCTCTCTTCCTACCCAGAGCCTGTTGATCCTTCAACATCAACATCATCATGGCTTTCATCTAAACAGCCATATTACTTCTTGTCTAAACCATTCATTTGTACTGCCTTGTGGATATTTCTGAACTATTACCTCAAAGTGCAATTTATTTATTTATTTATTTTTTTAAACTTATTTATTTATTTATTTATTTATTTTTGGCTGTGTTGGGTCTTTGTTTCTGTACGAGGGCTTTCCCTAGCTGCGGCAAGCGGGGGCCACTCTTCATCGCGGTGCGCGGGCCTGTCACCGTCACGGCCTCTCTTGTTGCAGAGCACAGGCTCCAGACGCGCAGGCTCAGTAGTTGTGGCTCACGGGCCCAGTTGCTCTGCGGCATGTGGGATCTTCCCAGACCAGGGCTCGAACCCGTGTCCCCTGCATTGGCAGGCAGACTCTCAACCACTGCGCCACCAGGGAAGCCCTCAAAGTGCAATTTAATTCTTAAGATTTTCAGGGCAGAAACCAAATCCTTTACTGCTTGTATGCCCCCAACCACCTAGCACAGTGTAGGTACTTTAAAATTCATTGAAACCTGTCAGGTAAACATGGCTGATTGAACAAAAGTATTCATCTTTGCTCCCTCCCAAATTTCCAGCAAAATTACAGGAAGGAATAAAAAAGGTACTGATTTATACAAGACAACGAGAATGGGAGAGAAGATAGCAGTGAACAAGAAAGATAAAAATTGGGGGAAATATGACAAGTGGATGGATGGAACACTTAATAGGGCAGGGGAAGATGACTCTTAAAAGCAAGCAGAGGGAGATAACAAAATACAAACTTATTCATCTGTCAAACCGTAGAAAGGCTCAGACATGAAAGGTACCAGTTAATCAGAAGAAGGGGTGCTGTGGTCTAAATATTTGTCCTCACCAAATTCATCTGTTAAAATCCTAACCCCCAAGGTGATGGTATCAGGAGGTGGGGCCTTTGGGAGGTGAAAGGTCATGAGGGTGAAGTCCTCATGAATGGGATTAGTGCCCTAATAAAAAAGACCCTAGGCTGCTCCCTTGACTCTTCTACCATGTGAGTGTACAGTGAAAAATCTGCATCCTGGAAGAGGGCTCTCACAAGAAGCCAACCATGGTGGCACCCAGCCTCCAGAACTGTGAGTTTCTGCTGTTTACAGGCAACCCAGTCCGTGGTGTTTTGTTATAGCAGCCTGAATGACAAGGGGTACAATGGGGAGTGAAAACAAATGCATGGGTTTAAGACATAAATTAGGATTGGACAGTCATCTAGGTCCCACCCCTCCCCCATGCAGCAAGTGCCCACCGTTCTGTCACCTCCAGAGGAAATAAAAGGTTTGGGTTCAGAGGAAAGTTAGCCATAAGGACTCTAGACTTGTGGTTGTCAGGCACAAAGATGAATGTGGGTAAACTGGCTAATTCAAAGCATATATAATGAATAAGAACACAGCCCTCCCTGCCTTCCCTGCTCAAATCCCAGAAAATCAGCAGTCACCTCCTCCCTGAAGCAAGAATTGGGAGGCTCCTTCTCTGAGGAAATTGAAGAGACACAGAGAAAATAACCAGTGATAGTGACATTTTTGTATGACCTAGCAAAAAGGCTAGTTGGCCACCCAATCCCCACAGTGAAGTGCTTACTCTCAACAAGAATTTCGCACACATGGAGTTTCCAATAAGTCTTATAGTACATGACTTTAAAATCTGAATGTGTCATCAAGGATCACCTGCCAGTTGGGGAATTCCTCCAACACGAAAGAGCAAAACAAAGAAAAGGAACAAGGTAAGAGGGGTCATAGTGACTTCCAGAAAAGCAAAGAACTGATATATATATATTTTAAAAATTATTAGCACCTTTAATTATTTATTTATTTATTTTTTGGCAGTGTTGGGTCTTCGTTTCTGCGCGAGGGCTTCCTCTAGTTGCGGCAAGCGGGGGCCACTCTTCATCACGGTGCGCGGGCCTCTCACTATCGCAGCCACTCTTGTTGCAGAGCATGGGCTCCAGACGCACAGGCTCAGTAGTTGTGGCTCACGGGCCTAGTTGCTCCGCGGCATATGGGATCCTCCCAGACCAGGGCTCGAACCTGTGTCCCCTGCATTGGCAGGGGTATTCTCAACCACTGCGCCACCAGGGAAGCCCTGATAGATATTTTTTAAAAAGAGATTTGACTGTGTGGAAAAGTGAAACAAGAGACTTCTGGAAGTTGTGTGAAAAATTAGCAACTCAAAATTGGAAAAAAAGCTAAGAAATTCTTAACTATAGGGGAAAATAAAATTCAGTCAAGAAAAAAATGTAGGGAATTCCCTGGTGGCACAGTGGTTAAGAATCCACCTGCCAATGCAGGGGACATGGGTCTCAGCCCTGGTCCGGGAAGATCCCACATGCCACGGAGCAACTAAGCCTGTGTGCCACAACTACTGAGCCTGCGCTCTAGAGCCCGCGAGCCACAACTACTGAGCCTGCACGCCACAACTACTGAAGCCTCTGCACCTAGAGCCTGTGCTCTACAACAAGGGAAGCCACCGCAATGAGAAGCCCGCGCGCCACAAAGAAGAGTAGCCCCCGCTCACTGCAACTAGAGAAAGCCCGTGTGCAGCAACGAAGACCCAGCACAGCCAAAAATAAATAAATAAATTAATTAATTAATTAAAAAAAATGTTCATACTCTTTAAAAAAATGTAATATGATGTGATCTGGCAGAAAACATTAATGTAGGTAGTAAATACTGAATAAACAGTCTGGTATTTTTAATTTTGTGGGCTGGGGAAAGAGAAAGCACAGTAAAACTGCTTATGTCTTAAATTATGAGGAAGCTAAAAACCAATGTTTAAATTGATAAGACATAACAGATTAGATATATTTTTCAATATGAAGTTAAGTGCCAGAAAAAAAAGAGCCACAACATTGGATGTGACTATCTTTGGTAGCAGGATAGGTTGGAGTCAGGGGGCTGTTGTTTCTGTTACAAGCCTTTCAATTCTGCATGTTTCCAGGATAAATACAAAAATTAACAATTACTTTTTGAATGCTGGGATTTAATTTACTTCCAATGAGAAGGTTCAACCCGTTTTACCTTGGTGTTTAAAGTGTCCAAAGGTGTCTGTTACTCTAAAGGAAGGGCGAAAAAAGGAGTGCACCTTTTCTCCTTTCACACCGAAATGTTGCCTGGAGTGGAAACTAGAGGCTTCCGTAGGACCTGCATGCTTTGATCTCAAAGATCAGCCCAGAGGGTCCTCTCTTCTTCCAAATACTCTCTGTAAAGGCAGCATTCATGTTACCAGATGCAAGCCTGAGAACCCCTGTTGGGAGGAATCCTCATTTCCTGCTCCTCTAGTTTCCGGGAGGAAGGCATTTCTCTTAATGCTTCCGTTATTCTCTACCCACCCCTCCACTGGCTCTGCCCTCAGCAAGGAGAAGGACTTCATCTCATTGGCGGATTTGAGGGAGGGGAGGAACAGGGCGTGTCTGGGCTGTTCCTTTCTCTTGTCTTGGGAGTGTTCATCTCTAAATGTGAGCAAATCGAGACCAGCGCCTCTTTGATCTACCAGGTAGAGTCTCTCTTTTACCCGGAAGGCTCCCGAATGGGACGTGTGGCCGTTTATTCAGTGCTGCCAGTAACCGCGTGGGGTTATTCTGTTCGCAATTAGGAAGCCCGTTGTTGTCCCATACCTCTACTCAAGCTTTCAGTAGTAGTAAAGAGGATATTTTGGTTCCATCAGCCAATTATCCTGTTTAGTTTAGTTATTTATCGGGCTGAGTCTAATTCAACAGTAACTCTATCAGGTATCTGGTTGTAGTGCCTTCGGTTTTCTCAGTTCTGTGGAATTTTCTGTGGTCAACCTGGTGGCAGTGTATAAATACCATTTACATAAATGCTAAATTTAATGACCTTATAAAATACTTCCTTGCATTGTGTAATAAATCAACTATATAACGAGAAAAATGAAGAGATTAAATTAAATCTTTATTTGCAAGCTACTCACATTGAAAATGTAAATAAAAGTTGTCAGTTGAGATAAGTAACACTATTCTTCTGGGAAAACATGGAAGTTAGGAATATGAGGATTCAGTAAAGTGAAAAGTTGATGAAAATGCCGTATACTTTCCCATTGTATCCCAAGAGAATGAGTTCAACCCACATAAGGAAATTGATTTATATAACAAATGTGCTTTATAACGTAAAATTAATTGAATGTCTTCTGTGTGCCAGGGAATGTTTTAATGATAGGGATACAGTAGTCCACAAAACAAAAACCCCTACCCTTGTGGAGATTACTTTTTTTCCCCAGCTTTATTGAGGTATAATTAACAAATGAGATTACTTTCTAATGGGCAAGACAGATAATGAACCCTAAATATGTAAAATATATAGTATGTTAGAAGGCAACGAGTGTTAATGGAGAAAAAAATAAAATAGGAAAAGTGAAAATTGAGTGTTGAGGTTGGGGATGAGAATCGCAGTTTTAAAATAGTGCGTCATTTGAGTAAACACCTGGAGGAGATTGAGGTGGCAAATCATATTTTCATCATCTTTAAACATGCTATTTATGTTACTAAAGGAGTGAGTGAGATAAAGAAGAGGTCAAAGGACTGAACCTTGGGACACTCCAATAGTAAGTGTTGGAGATGAAGTGAAGGGAGATGAAGAAGAAACAGCAAAGCAGTCTGTAGGAAGTGTTGTGGAAGTAACTGTGAGAGGCACTTTACCATCTGATCGTGTGTACAGAGAGAGAGAGGCTTAGGAAGGTTTAACGATGGTTAGTAACTGAACTTGGCCTTAAAGAATAAGTAGCACATCGATGAGCAGATTATTTTAGACGGGTAGAAGTGAGCACAATGGCAGTGATTGAGGCATGTGAAAAAAAATCAGATTTGGAGACTGATGACTAGTTGAGTGTACCTGGAAGGAGGGTTGGTTGGGGTAGGGGTAGGAGCAAGATTTGCTGACAGGAGTTGGGAGAAGAAAGATGCAAAGTGGAAGTTGAAATGATGACCATCTTTAAGGAGCTATGATTTCTTATCAGGTATGTGAGCATTATAATGGAGATAAGAAAGAACCATCAAAGCTATGGTAATGATGTTTTAGTAATATTACTCTGGTGACCTTGTAGTTTTGAATGGGGTAGGATGGAGGTTTAGCACTTAAGAGACAATTCCCATGGACATATCCAGAGATGGTGAAAAACAAAGATAATAATGGATTCCAAGAAATTGACTTTGTGCGTAACTGTATCCAAATCTGTTGTGGCTTGACAAATGGACTTGACCTTCTAATATCCTGCCCTCTGATAATTCCTCTCCGAAGTTTATCTAAATTCTACTCACCCTTGAAGGCCTAGTTTGAGTTCCATGTGTTTTGTGTGACTTTTTTTGGTAGTTTGTTCCAAAACGTGAAAAATGAAACATTGTTCATTACAAACAATGAACAAACTGATCTCTCTATGCTTTATTACATTGAAAAGAAAAGAAAAACTTTTTTTTCAATTTTCACTGTGGTTGCAAATTTATCTTTGTTGTTATTGGAGAATTTTAAAGCCAGAGAACATGTAATTTATTTCCTTTATATTACTTTCCAACATGCTGTAGTGTTTCATTAAATTTTATTATTTATCCTCGTGATTATGTTTATGAAATCAAGTCACCTGAACTCTTTCATGGACTCTATACCACATACAGAGTAATCTTCATAGTCCTTTAAGTACCGTCATCCTACATTTTAAGTTTTCTCTCCTGTCATTCCCCACCATTTCTGTGGTTCAGTAGCTGTTCCCCCATCACTCAAGCTGCCAGCTTCTTTCCTTGACTCCTTTATCATATTGGTTCTGGCTATCTCAGGTACTGGATGTTCTTTTTTTTTTGGTAAAACTTTAATTGATATATAACTTCCATATCATAAAATTCATCCTTTAAAAGTGTGCAATTCAGTGAGTTTTAGTATCTTCACAGGTTGTGCAACCATACAATATCTATTTGCAGAATACTTAAAAGTTTTCTATTTTATTGAAGTATAGTTGATGTACAATATTATATAACTTGCAGGCACACAATATAGTGAGTCACAATTTTTAAAAGTTATACTCCATTTATAGTTATTATTAAGATATTGGCTATATTCTCTGTGTTATACAATATATCCTTGTAGCTTATTTTATAAATAATAGTTTGTACCTCTTAATCACCAACCGCTATATTGCCCCTACCCCCTTCCTTCTCCTCACTGGTAACCACTAGTTTGTTCTCTATATCTGTGAGTCTCTTTCTTTTTTGTTATATTCACTAGTTTGTTGTATTTTTTAGGTTCCACATATAAGTGATATCATATAGTATTCGTCTTTCTCTGTCTTATTTCACTTAGCATAATACCCTCTAAATCTATCCATGCAATTTACTCGTGGGTATATATCTGAAAAAAACAAAAACACTGATTTGAAAAGATACATGCATACCAATGTTCATAGCAGCACTATTTACAATTGCCAAGATATGGAAGCAACCTAAGTGTCTATCAGCAGGTGAATGGGTAAAGAAGATGTGCCATAAATATATTCAGATCCTTTGCTCATTTTTCAATTGAGTTATTTGTATTTTTATATACAGACATAAATACACACAATGGAATATTACTCAGCTGTAAAAAAGAATGAAATTTTGCCATTTCAACAACGTGCAGAATACTTTTATTGCACTATAAAGAAATTCTGTATCCTTTAATACTCATTCTGCATTGCTTCTCCTTCTAGTTCCTGGCAGCTACTAGTCTACTTTCTGTCTCTGGATTTGCCTATTTTGGACATTTCATATAAATGAAATGATACAATAAGTGGTCTTTTGTGTGTGGCTTCTTTCACACAGCATAATCTTTTAAACGTTCATTCATGTTGCGGTACCTATTGGTACTCCATTCTTATTAATGGCCGAATAATATTCTGTTGTATGGATATACCACATTTTGTTTATCCCTTTATCAATTGATAGACATTTGGGTTGTTTCTACTTTTTGGTGATTTCAAATAATGCTGCTGTGAACATTTGTGTATGAGTTATTGCATGGACATATGTTATCATTACTACTGGATATATACCTAGGAGCAGAATTGCCAGGTCCTGTAGTAACTATATCTTTAACTTTTTGAGGAACTACCAAACAGTACTCCAAAGTGGCTGTATCATTTTATAATCCTACAAGCAAAGTATGAGAGTTCCAGTTTCCCCACATTCTTGTTATCATCTATCCTATTGATTTTAGCCATCAGGTGGATGTGAAGTGGTGTTTCACTGCAGTTTTGATTTGACTTTCCCTGATGGCTAATGATGTTGGACATCTTCTCATGTGTTTATTGGCTATTTATATATCTTTTCCCAAGACATGTCTATTCAGATCCTTTGCTCATTTTTCAACTGAATTATTTGTATTTTTATTGTAGAGTTGTAAGATTTCTTTTATATTTTAAATACAAATTCCTTATCAGATATGTGATCCACAAATAGTTTCTCTAACTCTTTGGGTTGTGTTATCACATCATTTTTTTGATGGTGTGATTTGCAACTAAAGTTTTTAATTTTAATGAAGTCCAGTTTATTTTCTTTGTTGCTTGTGCTTTTGGTGTCATTATTTAAGAAACTCTGGCCTACCCAAGATCACAAAGATATAGTCCTATTTTCTTCTAAGTGTCTTACAGCTTTAGCTCTTATATTTAGGTCTGTGCTCAATTTGGAGTTAATTTTTGCATATGGTGTGAGGTAGGGGTCCAAGTTAATTTCTTTCTGTGTGGATACCCATTTGTTCTAGTACCATTTGTTGAAAAGATTGTTCTTTCCCCCATTTTACTGGGACCTTCAGCTTTGTTCTCCTTTAAGATTGTTTTGGCTATTCTTGGCCCCTTGAATTTCTATATAAATTTTAGGATAAACTTATCAATTCTTGCAAAAATGCCAGTTGTGATTTGGGTAGAGATTGCATTGAATCTGTAGATTAGTTAGGGAAATATTGCTGTTAATAATAACTGTCTTCCAATCCATGAAAATAAATGTTTTTTTAATTTATGTAGGTTTTCTTTAATTTCTTTTAATAATGTTTTATAGTTTTCAGAGTACATGTATTTAATTTCTTTTGCTAAATGTATTCCCAATTACTATTATTTTTTGTGATGCTATTGTCAATGGAATTTTTTTCTCAATTTCATTTTTGAACTGTCCATTGCTGTGTATAGAATTCCAGTTGGTATTTTATCGATTGTGTATTCTATAACTTCGCTGAACTTGTTTATTAGCTGTATTTTTTTGGTGGATTTTTATGATTTTCTATATACAAGATTGCATGATCTACAAATAGAGATGGCTTTATTGCTTCCTTTCAAATCTGGGAGCCCCCCCCCCCTTTTTTTCTTTTCTATTTTTCCTGGCTAAAACTTCCAGTACGATGTTGAATAGAAGTGGTTTGTATTGTTTCTTGTTTTTAGGGGGAAAGCAAACAGTCTTCTACTGTTAAGTATGTCAGCTATGGGTTTTCTGTAAATGTCCTATATAAAGGTAAGGAAGTTTCATGTATTCCTACTTTAAGTGTTTTTTTTTTTTTTAATTATGAAAGTGGTTGGGTTTTATCAAATCCTTTTTCTGTGTCTATTGAGACCTCCATGTGGTTTTAATCTTCATTCTATTAATTAATCTGGTGTTTTACACTGATTTTGGGATGTTGAACCAACCTTGCATTCCTAGAATAACTCCTACTTGGCCATGGTATGTAATCTCTTTTTTTTACGTATTGCTGGATTCATTTGCTAGTATATTGTTGAAGCTTTTTGCATCTGTATTCATTAACAATAATGGTCTGTCATTTTCTTTTATTGTGGCATCTTAATCTATTTTTTTCCCATCTTAATCTAGTTTTATTGTGGCATCTTAATCTAGTTTTGGCATCATAAAACAAGTTGGGAAGTATTCTCATATTTCTTGGAAGATCTGTGAAGAATTAGTATCAATTTTTCTCTAATTCTCAAGTAGAATTTATCACTGAAGCTATCTATCTGGGTCGGGCTTTTCTTTGCGGGAAGTTTTATAATTACTATTTCAATGTCTTTGCTTGTTACAGTTCTACTCAGATTTTCTGTTTCTCCTTGAATCAGTTTTTTGTAGGTTGTATCTTTTTAGGAATTTGTCCATTTTATCTAAGTTGTCTAATTTGTTGACAGAAGATTTTCATACTACTTTCTTAGAATATTTTATTTTTGACAAATATCCAGGGTATAAGGCTTTCCTCACTGAGGAAATTTTCAATTAAATGAAATAAAAACAAGCTCTGTGAATGGGACTTTCTTAGGGAGCTGCCAAATAAATCTAATACTGACAGCTCTCTGGGATGGGACTTTTGGGGGAGCTCCAAACCCATTTTGTTTCCTTCAAGTGGCTGCTAGGCTGCTGGTTTTTTATAACTACCATGGTTCTAAGACTACTGGTTTATAAACCTATCAGGCAGCTGGGAGAGAAACATGGGAATAGCACAAGTTAAAATGTCATGAAGTTTGTTATTCTTGAGATTCAGCCATTTTTCTTGATGAAACACTCCTCAGATTGTTGAAAGCCTTTTGTTACTTTCCAGAGTTATAAAAAAGTTCATATTTACAATTTTTGCCAGTATTCTTGTTCTTTTGTTAGAGGAAATTTTATGGAGGAGTAGATTTTCAGAGGTCCTTACTCTTCCAGTCTAGTGGTGCTTCTCTTAGCTGTACTTTTCAACCACCACTTTTTCACAGAGCCAGGAAGGAGCCCAAGAAAAGATTTATCAGCTAAACATATACAAGCCTTGGACACAAACAAGAGAAGATCAACCTGCATATGATTTTCTTTGGTGTTTAAAATTTTTGTTTATGGTGTGTTTTTTAAGCGTTTTCCATGCGCCAACTTTTGTGCCATGGTAAGCAAATCACAGTCTTGGCTTTCTTCTAGGGCCCAAAGAATACATAAGGTAACTTTAGGTAAGAAAGATGATAGCAGCTAAGAAATTTGAACTTGTAAGACATAGGGAAATAGTGGAAGATTCCAAACAGAAAGATACATCTGGGTTTAGTAGAGCCATGATGACAATTATGATCATGATTAAATATGGTGTTTGTAGAAGCAAGAAGAATCAAAGTAGCACATTGACATTTGATATAGCTGCTTTTATGCTAATCAAAGATATTTTGAGGTAATATGAAGGAAATATATAAATATTTTTAAAATATTTATTTATTTTTTTGGATGCATCAGGTCTTAGTTGTGGCACGTGGGATCTTCCGTTGTGGCACATGGGCTCTTCGTTGTGGTGCGTGGGCTTCTCTCTAGTTGTGACGTGTGGTCTTCTCTCTAGTTGTGGTGCATGGGCTCCAGAGCACATGGGCTCAGTAGTTGCGGCACATGGGCTCTGTAGTTGTGGCTCATGGGCTCCAGAGTGCGTGAGCTCTGTAGTTGTGGTGCTCAGGCTCCAGAGCACGTGGGCTCTGTAGTTGCGGCATGCAGACTCTCTAGTTGTGGTGCTCAGCCTCAGTAGTTGTGGCATGCGGGCTTAGTTGTCCCATGGCATGTGGGATCTTAGTTTCCTGACCAGGGATCGAACCAGCATCCCCTGTATTGCAAGATGGATTCTTAACTGCTGCACCACTACGGAAGTCCCAGAAATATATTTTTTTCTGCCTTGTTTTCCTTACCATAGATAAGGGAAAGTTTTGGAGTTAAGAGATGAATACGTGAAACCACTGGCTTCTACTGATTCCACCTAGAGTTAATCAACCCATGCGAATTCAAATATAGCTCAGATATGTGACACACCTCCTTTTATCAGTGATGAGCTTCATTCAGAAACATAAGAAAAGGTTTTCTTTTTAAAGGCAAGATGGAAAAAAAGGAGAGTCCCACCTAGGAAACAGTTTATTTCTATGCTGTTGCAAAATAAAAAACACTAAAGAACCTTATTTCCTTTCCTATGGTATAACTCACCTATGAATTTAAAATGTTTTGCAAGATTAGTGGAGACAACCAGTTCATTTTTAATCTCAATTCTGCTCCTGTTTCCATAGTACAAAGGGAGTCTGGAGAAAGTCACATGGCCATATTGGTTGGTCTCACTATTGGTTTCTCTGAATGTAGTTGGTGCCTCATAGTTCTTCAGTAATCCTTTATTCATCTAAATTGACTCCTTTTCACATTGATCTCATTTAGCCATGCAAATCTTTTTTTGTTCTGCCACGCTTGTATACTCATCCCTGATTGTTTAAGTGTGAACTGACACAATTGGTTAACTCTTAATGACGGAAACTGTACATATTTATTATGAAATTTCCCAACTTTATTTCCTTCTAAACTATCTTTGTGCTTTTATGCACCATCTAAACTGTCTTTGAAGTTTTATTTATCTTCTAATCTTTCCTATTTCAAAAAATACGTGTTTCTTTTCCTCTTCAAGACTGTGCCTAGGATGCCATAACCTCCATCTTTTTTTGGGCCTTGTCTAAACAACCACTCTCTCTTGCATTTTTTTAGCCATCTTTTTTTGTATTTACTTTCTCCTAGACCTATACATTTTATTAAATTTCCCCCATCCTAAATTAGAAACAAAGAACTACAAACAACTACTAGCATAAAAACGTTCCCCTCAATTGTTTTATATTTTTGCTTTGTTTCATGGCCTAATCTTATTTTGAAGAGCATGTTTTTCTGATTACAAAAGTAGTGTATTTACAGTTTGGAACATTTGGAAAACAGAATTTAAAGTAAAAAATTCACAGTTGAAAAATAATAATTATTAATATTTTAGGGTATATTCTTGCATCATTCTTTTCATGCTACACCTTTTTTCTGTGATAAACATGGTACAATTCAGTTTATATATGTGTCTCTTACTGCATGTTACAAATGGCAATATAGTGGAAATATCTTCCTACATCAATTTTTTTCCCCTGCAATTTGATTTTAATGGCTAAATAGCATGCTATTGTATAAATGTACCAAATTTACTGGGTGAATTCACAAATTTTCTATTGCTACTGGTAATTATATCATATATTTATTTATTTTTTAATTGTTGGTTTTCCCTACGATTATGGAAGTAGGGAACTTGATTGTCTTACTCCTTCCCGTTCAGCGCCTAGAGCAGTTCTTGGTACATAGTACTCAATGAAGGGATATTTATTTGTTATGAGTTAATATATTGATACATATTTAAATTATTTCTAGTTTTTACAATTGTAATAATACTTTAAGACAATTCTTATACATATTTTTGTGCAGGTTTCTTATGATTTATTTAGCATTAGTTTTTACAAGGTGAATTTCTAAGTCAAATTTTGCAAAATTTAAGGTTGTAATAAATTGTCTGATAAATTCTCTTGACTGTACCAATGTACACTCCCATTAGCAGTGTGTATTCTAGCAGTCTTTTCCAAGATTGTATTTTAGTATTAAAAAAATCATTTCCAAGTGAGTAGGTAGAAAATGTTATCTTTATTTTTAATTGCGATTCTTTGATTATATGTGAGGTTTGAAGATCTAATCTGTGTAATTTCAATTCTTTTGTATTTGTTAAATTACTCAGAAGATGGCTTATCTTGTTGAATGTTTCATGTGCTCTTGAAAATCGTGTGTATTCTGCTGTTGTTTAGGAGTGTATTGTATAAATATAAATGAAGTTAAATAAGGTTGATAGGTCTTCTATTATATATCTGTATTGATTTTTTGCCTAATTATTTTTTCAATTAATGAGAGAGACATAAATCTCCAACTGTAATTGTGAATTCGTTTATTTCTCCTTTTATTTGTATTAGTTTTTGCCTCATGTATTTTAAGTTGTGTTGTTAAATCCATAAACATTTTGGATTATTATTTGTCTTCTTGGAGAATTAACCCGTTTATTGTTATTTAACTTTTCTCCTCATCCCTAACAATATTCTTAGTTCTCATGTCTACTTTATCTGGTATTAATATAGGTACTCCAGATTTCTATCTTTAGCATTTGCATGATATATCTTTTTTTTTTCCGTTTCCTTTTAATCCATTTATGGCTTTATATTTAAAGTGGGTATCTTTTAGACAGCATATATTTGTGTTTTGCTCTTTTATCTTAATTTGACAATTTGTCTTTTAAATGGATGTGTTTGAACCCTTTACATTTAATGAAATTATTTATAAGGTTAGACTAAAATCTATCATCTTGCCAGTTGTTTTCTATTTATTACTTTCCATTTATTTTTTTACCCCTTTTCTGCCTTATTTTAGACTATTTTTATAAGCCCATTTAAAAATCACTATTGGCTTATTATTTTGTATTTTTCTTAAAGATTGTTTAATGGTTGCCCTAGCAGTTATAATGTTTATTTTTAAATAGTCAGAGTCTCTATTACAGCACTTTCCATGTAGTGTAAGGACCTTACAACAGTTTACCCCCATTTCTCTTTCTCACTGTGCTATTGCCATACATTTTATTTTTACATATGCTATAAGCGTACAATAGATTGCTACTATTTTTGCTTTAGGCAGTCAATTATCATTTAGAGCAATTAAAAATAAGAAACAAATAAATTTCATATTTTCATTTGTTATTCAAATTCGAGTGCTCTTCATTTATTTCTGTACATCCAAGTTTATGACTGATATCATATTCCTTCTGCCTGAAGAACTTTCTTAACATTTGGTATAGTGCAGGTCTGCTGGCCATTAATTCTCTCTTAGTTTATTTATCTGAGGAAAGTTTTATTTCTCCTTTATTTTGATAGAAATTTCACTGGGTATAGAATTGTGGGTTAACAGGGATTTTTTCAGCACCTTTATGATGCCAGTCAACCTTTTTTTCCCCTGTATTGTTTCTGATGAGAAGTTTGCTGTAATTCTTAACTCTGTTCTTCTGTATATATCTTTTCCTCCCTCTGGTTGTGTTCAAGATTTTTTCTTTTTCTTTTTCAACAGTTTTAATATGATACATGTAGTTGTTTTCTTTTGTGTTTTTGCATTTATCCTGCTTGGTGATCTCTGAGCTTCTTGGATCTATAGTTTGATGTCTGTCATTAATTTGGGAAACTGCTCAGTCATTGTTTCTTTAAGGTTTTGTTTTGTTTTTTTTCCTGCCCTGTCCTCTCTCTCTTCTTCTGGCATTTTGGTTACACATATGTTAGATTAATAGTGCCCCAAGGCTCTTGGATACTCTGTTCATTGTTTGTCCAGCCATTTTCCTTTTTTTTGTGCTTCATTTTGTTAATTTTTTTGACTTATCTTAAATTTCACTTATTCTTTTCTCTGCAGAGTCAGGTTTGTTATTGAGCCCATTGACGGCATTCTTCATCCATGTTATTATATTTTTATTTCTAGCATTTCCATTTGATTTTTTTTGTTGCGGTTTCAGTTTCTGTACTGAAATTACCACCCGACTGCATGTTGTCTGCCTTTTCCACTAGAGCCTTTTATATATTAATCACAGTTATTTTTAATTCCTAGTCTGTTGTTTCAACATTTTTTTTTTTTTAAGATTTCCCAATATATTTTATTTTATTTTAAATAGATTTATTTATTTATTTATTTTTGGCTGCGTTGGGTCTTCGTTGCTGCCCGCGGGCTTTCTCTAGTTGCGGCGAGCAGGGGCTGCTCTTCGTTGCGGTGCGTGGGCTTCTCATTGCGGTGGCCTCTCGTTGCAGAGCACGGGCTCTAGGCGCGCGGGCTTCAATAGTTGTGGTGCGTGGGCTCAGTAGTTGTGGCTCGTGGGCTCTAGAGCGCAGGCTCAGTAGTTGTGGCGCACGGACTTAGTTGCTCCACGGCATGTGGGATCTTCCCCGACTAGGGCTCGAACCTGTGTCCCCTGCATTGGCAGGGGGATTCTTAACCACTGCGCCACCAGGGAAGCCTTGTTTCAACATTTATATCATATCTGAGATTGGGTATATTTGTTGCTTTGTTTCTTGACAATGCATTGTTTTTTATTTACTTTGTTTGATGCCTTCTAATATTTTATTGGCATTTGGATATCTTGTATAGGATAGCAAAGACTGAGATAAATAATTTTTATGCTTGAGGATGATGTAACACCTTTCTTCTGCTAGGCCTTTAGTATAGAGAGAGGTTGGGTCAGTGAAGTCAGGAGTTGAGCTTCATTTGTATTTTGTTGTTGCTATGGTTACCTTCTGTGCAACACAAACTTTGAATCTTTTAGCATTACCTTCTACCCACAGTGGAGGCTGGTTTGTCAGGTTTTTCTGATGGCTGCTCTACCCTCTGCTTTAGATGTTCCCTTTGAGAGGGTCTCCCTGCATGATCTTGCTTGTTTCCCAAAAGCATACTGGTGTTCCTCGCTACTCACCTCTAGTTGCATGTTGGGGGGTGTGTGTGTGTGGTTGTGGTGGCATATTCTCTGTTGTTTTGATTAAGATTTAGTTTTAGGCAGGTACTGGGTACTGCGTCATAGGAGTGAGACCTCATGATATTGTTGCTCACCTAGCTGGAGAAGAGCTTCTGTGGTCTGGGCCAGCATTGTTCTTGCTCCTCCTTTAAAGGTAGAGAGTTGTTTTTCTATTCCAGTCCCTTAGCTACAGTGGGTTTCAACAGTGCCTTAGGGGAAGGGAGACAGGGCTTGTTTCCCTTCTTCAACAGTTGAAGACCTTTGATCCTAGGAGAGGTTGCAGAAAAGGATCCAAGTAGGGGTGTGCTTTTCCAACAGACTGTTCCCTCACCAGGACTGCATCTCAAGGGAAGCTTACTTAATACTCTCACAGTGTTTTTGTGAAAGTTCTGCAAGGTCTCTGCAGAGTGGGTCTGCAAGTGGGGGCAATTACCCCTTATGTTTGCAGCCCATAGGGGTTCTATATTCTCCGACTAGCCAACACTCAGCCTGTAACAATTCTTTAAATATTTTAGATGAATTCTTATTACATGTGTCCAGGAGCATCTACCCCAGGTCATCAAGTTCTTGCTTTCCATTTATCCTTGGAGTGCATTTTTTTTTAGATTTCAGGTTAGTTTGTTGCCCTGCAACCTCAGCCAAATGATGGCTTCAAGTATTGTAGATTTTCCAGCATTTTATTGTTGCATACTCAGTGTGAGAATATATGGAACTTAAAAATTGAACCACCGCACCTTGACTATAGAATTGAAGCAGGTATTGAAGGCATAAGGACTCAAGCAGGACAGCCAATCTATACTGTTGTTCTATTTATAGCACTTGGCTGTTGGAGTGCTCCCAAACTGAAAATTCTTGTTCCTCTTCTGGTAGAGAAGATACTTCTATTTAAGGCTCTGTGTCTAAGAGGTTGGAATAGCGATTCTTGACCCCTTTAGAGTAGCAACAATGTAGTAAAAGAGTTGGATTTTGCAATACTTGTTTTCAAGTATCCTTGATAGGTGATTTTTAAAAAAGCAGAAAAAAAAAAAGAACAATGGTAAAAAGACAACTGAGTTCAGACTAGTGCTGAACAGTGCTGGAAAACCTGCTGGCCATCTCAGTTCTCTCATATCATGGCATCCGTTTACTGATAGTCTTAAAGGGTATTTGACCAATTTAACATTGATAATACATGGTGAGACTGCTGACTTTTTGGTCTGTTCATTTACATCATCTGATTATACAAGCATGGAGCCCGGTTGGATCAGAGGATGGAGCAACTATTATTTATTGCAAAATTTAGCCATCTCATTATATGTGAATGAAACTCAAATTGTCAGAGTATCAAGTACAATAAAAGCTTTATCTGCTTTCCTGTCCTTCCTGCCAAACACACATGACAAACACACATTTCACTTTTGGAAAAGACTTAAAAGTACTCTGAGGTGAAAACTATTCAAAGGTCTCCAGTTTCTGCAGAAAGAACTCACAACAGCAAGGCAATTGCAAATCAGACTGATCTTCAAGGTAATAGGATACCCTTTAAATCCCTTGAACTATGTCTCTTTTGTATAAAACACTACAGAATTGTCAGAGAAGAGAAAGGAGAATCCCATAGTACCTTTGAACCTTAAGCTTTAAAAATCTAATTCGTTTTATATTCAGTTATTAAAAAATGTAGGTCCTTAAATCCTGATCTGTAGTTTTCTTGATGGGATTGTATTGCCACTGAACACTGACAATGACACTGTTTAAATAGTGGTCTTCTTTGTTCTACCTGCTCTCTCTCTCGCTTTTCTGTCACACCAAGGCCCTTCCTTTGTGGCTTAAAAATTCTATACAAACTCATCATTTTTATGCAGCTTTCACAGATAGATGTCCCCAGGGCCTGGTCTCTCAGCAACAGTACAGACCTCATGTCTGGTTCTTTGCACAGCTGAAACTAGCTGTGTGTGTAAGTATATGTTTTTATATATTCATATATTTATGTTTATCCTGTAAGACAGTAAGTTATATGCTTTTCAAATACCTAAAACATATCTACTTCCTTCACACCTCTGTACAACGTCTAGTATACTGCTCTGCTTTATAGTGTTAGGAGTAGAATTAGGAATAGAATGATATAAAATCAAGCTACGAAAGTACTGACATTTGAAAAAAATCTTACTTGCCAATTATAATTGCAAACTGGTTGGAGTGTAATATACAAAGGAAAGATGCTAATTTTTATTGAGCAAAGGGTTATGGACAGGCAATGATTTAATATATACATATTTCTCTTTAAATTCTCTCTCTTTCTCTCTCCATATATATGTGGTGTTTGTGTATGTGTGCGTAATGCAGGCAGAATTAGAATTATTCCAGTTCTTATAGATGGGAAAAAATGAGCTCAAAAATTGAAGAGAGAATTTAAACATAGGAGTGTCTGCCTATAAAGCTAGTGGTGTAGTCAACCACTGACTCTGACTCCCCATATAAACTCACCAGTGATTCTCTTGACATCCGGATGGGCTTCCATGAAGTGAATAACCCATTAACTACCCCCCAGGGTAAGACTTTGGCACTCTTGGTACTTAAGTACCAATTTTACAAGAGCCCATATCGTGATACCAATTATGGAGCAATGTCCAGTTGGTCTTATTATTGAGACCTGATGGCTGATAAAGTCCACCTGGATTTAGAAATACCTGCTAAAGATAATACTTTTTCTTTCTTCCCCCAAACAAACAATTTTTTATTGAAGTATAGTTGATTTAAAATGTTGTGTTAGTTTCAGGGAAACTATAGCAGAGTGATTCAGCTTTATATATATATGTGTGTATATATATATTCTTTTTCAGATTCTTTTCCATTATAGGTTATTACAAGATATTGAATATAGTTCCCTATGCCATACAGTAGGTCCTTGTTGTTTATCTAGTTTATATATAGTAGTGTGTATCTGTTAATCCCAAATTCCTACTAATTTATCCCTCCCTCCCCTTTCCCCTTTGGTGACCATAAATTTGTTTTCTATATCTGAGTCCATTTCTGTTTTGTAAGTTCATTTGTATCATTTTTTAGATTCCACATATAAGTGATACCACATGATATTTTCTTTCTCTGACTTACTTCACTTAGTACAATAATCTCTAGGTCTATCCATGTTGCTGCAAATGGCATTATTTAATTCTTTTTTATGGGTGAGTAATATTTCACTGTATATATATATAACACATCTTCTTTATCCATTTATCTAACAATGGATATTTATGTTGCTCCTGTGTCCTGGCTATTGTAATAGTGCTGCTATGAACTTTGGGGTGTATGTATCTTTTCAAATTAGAGTTTTTGAATTTATATGCCCAGGATTGGGATTGTTGGATCGTATGGTAACTCTATTTTTAATTTTTTAAGGAACTTCCATACTGTTCTCCATAGAGGCTGCACCAATTTACATTCCCACAGACATCGCAGGAGGGTTCCCTTTTCTCCACACCCTCTCCAGCATTTATTATTTGTGGACTTTCTCATGATGGCCATTCTGACCGGTATAAGGTGATACCTCAGTGTAGTTTTGATTTGCATTTCTCTAGTAGTTAGTGACGTTGAGCATCTTTTTATGTGCCTGTTGTCCATCTGTATGTCTTCTTTGGAGAAATGTCTATTTAGGTAAAGGTATACTCAAAGGTGTTATTGTATTGGGTCTTTGTATATAAATTCCTAGTGGAGAGTAACTAATACTGGTTAATAAATAGTTGTCCTAGACACACATACAGCATTCTTTAACTGGGATGGCAAAATGCTGTTTAAAATAAGAGCCAACTACAAAAGCTTTTGCATACAAGGGGAATAGCCAGATTGATATTGGAAAGATGGCTTTGGTTTGGAAATGGAAGAGATAACAGATATGACGACAGACTCACTCTTCCTGAACTCATGGTCTAAAACAGGGGTTTGGAAACACCTAGAAAACTAAAAATTCTGATGGCTGGGGTGAGGGCCCAGGCATCAGTTTTTAAAACTCCCCGCATGATTTCAGTGTGCCACAAGTTTGGAAATTACTGGTCTAGAATCTTGCTACTCAAAGGGTAGTACGGGGTGCTTATTAGAAATGCAGAATCTTGGGCCTTCACTTCACATCTACTGATCAGAATCTGTATTTTAACAAGGTCCCCCAGTGGTTTCTATGCACATTAAAGCCCAAGAGGCACTGGGCTAGAAAAGTTTTCAACTTTGGCTGTACATTAGAATCACTTGGGGAACTTTTAAAATGTAATGATATTCTGGTCTCACCCACAGAGACGGTAATTCATTTGGTATAGGATGGGACCTGGTCTTTGGGATGCTATATGTTTCTCAGGTGATTCCAATGTACAGTCAATGTTGTGAAATAGAAGGCAAAGCTGAGTGCTGAATAACTTTGCATAAAAGAGTATCTAGAGGTAACTCAGGTAGCCTGGGAGATAGAAGTTAGGGACAGTATGAAAGGTGAGATTTAAGGATGCTTATGCTGGTTGATGCAGCAATGTGTTAGGAAGCTGGGCTTTTTGAGAGGAAAGTTTTTCCAATGAGAGATTTCCATGGTGGTAGGGAGGGAAGAATAGAGGTTGATTGAAGGACTTTAAAAACAAAGATGTGTAGTATTTGATTTCAGGTTGTTGACTTTGCTATGAAGCAGCATAAGAGGTGACCATGAGAGCATTTGACTCTAGTAGTTCTCAGAATTCTTGTGAAATATGTAAAATCCTCCAAGGATTATGAAGGATGAAGCCTTGACCTACTTAAAATATAAACTACAGGAAGAGTGACCCCAGAAAATTGGAGAACTTAAAGGTGGAGGCATCTTGTTATCAGTCATTTGGGAAATAAACTTATCATATAAGGATAGTTTATACTTTGACCACCAGCTGCTTCTTCAGGAATGAGTAATATCTCTCCAGTTTGAAACTAGGTCAGTATATCATTCTTGCTTTTTTGTTATCTAGCCTTCTTTTTGCTCAATCATGTTGCCTTCTTCTTGAGTTTCATGTTATCCATTCATTGTTATATGTTGTCCAATGGTTGGAGGGACTTTCAGATTCTCATGTCTAGTTATTAAGGCAGTAAAACTTTTCATTCTTTTTTTAATTGAAATAAAATTGACTTACAAGATTATATTAGTTTCAGGTGTACAACATAATGAGTTGATATTTTTATGCATTATGAAATGATCACCACGATGTCTAGTTACCATTTGTCACCATACAAAGTTATTACTTTATTATTGACTATATTCCCTATGCCATACATCACATCCCTGTGACTTATTTATTTTGTAATTGGAAGTTTGTACCTCTTAATCCCTTTTGCCTATTTAGCTTATCTCTCCACTCCCCTACCTGCTAGCAGCCACCAGTTTGATCTCTGTACCTATGAATCTATTTCTGTTTTATTATTTTTGTTCATTTGTTTTGTTTTTTAGATTCCACGTATAAGTAAATCATATGCTTTTTATCATTCTTTGTCTGACATATTTCACTTACCCTCTAGGTCCATCCATGTTGTTACAAATGGCAAGATTTCATTCTTTTTTAATGGCTGAGTAATATTCTGTTGTATGTATATACCACATCTTCTTTTTCCATTCATTTCTCTGTGGTCAGTTAAGTTGCTTCCATATCCTGGTTATTGTAAAAAATGCTATAATGAACACTGGCGTACATATATCTTTTCAAATTGGTGTTTTCATTTCTTTCAGATAAATATCCAGACGTGGAGTTGCTGGATCATATAGTAGTTCTATTTTTAATCTGAAGAACCTTCATACTGTTTTCCATAGTGGTTGTACGAATTTACATTTCCACCAAGAATGCACAAGGGTTCCCTTTTGTCCATATCCTTGCCAACACTTGTTATTTCTTTCTTTCTTTTTTTTTTTTTTTTTTGATAATAGCCACTCTGACAGGTGTGATGTGATATCTCATTGTGATTTTGACTTGCATATTCCTGGTGATCAGTCATGTTGACAACCTTTACATGTGCCTTTTGGCCATTAGTATGTCTTCTTTGGAAAAATGCAGGCATGGGGTCTTGTGGTGCCCTGTGCTGGGGCCACCTTTAGGAGATTGCTGTAGCAGGTGTGGTCGAAGGGCCTGGGGTGCACTGGGGCAGCCTTGGCAGACCACCTAGAGTGTGAGCCATATTTCCACCTTGCTATCAAGGTGGAGGAGGAATGCAAAATATGGTGCTCTCTGGAACCTTTGACCACAGAGAGAGTTCCAGCAGTTCCCCACTTTTTTGGCAGATGCTCTGGGGTTAGTAAATGGATTTCCTTAATGTATAGTCTAGGTGCCCTTTAAAATCACTGTTTTTTCACTGTGTCCCAGGGTGAGTGAGTCTACAACCTGGCTTCTCAGTGATATCCCTCCGTAATGCAGATTGCTGTGTTGGGTGTGGGGTTCCCATCAGTACCATGTCTCTGTCTTTCCTACCCATCTCTGTGTGTTCCCTCTATTGTTTGCTGTGCAGAATCTGTTATCAGCCCTCAGTTCTTCTTCAGGAAGAACTGCTTTATGTGTAGGTGTATATTCACTGTGTTTGTGGTAGGAGGTGAGTTCAAGGTCTTCTACACCACCATTTTTAAACTGGAAAACCCAAGACTTTTCATTCTAACTTTTTATCTCTGATTCTTTGTCATTACATCTAATCACCCCTAAGCAGTGAAGAAACTTTTCTGATTTCTGATTGCTTGGTTTTTGAAGACAGAAAGGAAAGTTTATTCTTGTTTGTCTTAAGTATTTGATATATGATTGAGTTAATCCTTTTCAGATAACATCTCTAGTTAATTCAATCAAAATGAGACTCACTTTTTTAAACTTTAAAAAATTTTTTATATCTTTATTGGAGTATAATTGCTTTACAATGTTGTGTTAGTTTCTGCTTTATAACAAAGTGAATCAGCTATATGTATACATATATCCCCATATCCCCTCCCTCCCTTTTAAGCACTTTAGATCTACACAATTCCAAGAAGCCATCTGTGTTTTTTCTCAGAGCAGACAAATGGGGAGTGCATTAATTCTTTTAAATAATGAGACAAACATAAAAAAAGCCAAATGACAAACCTAGAACTCTCTTTCCCTCTGAAATAAGAGGGGTCATTTATCTACACCTTCTAATTTCAGAGGGAAGTATAAAAAAACTCCCCTTGAGGCATCCAGGTCATTTGTATTAAGCTTAGGTACACATTCATGTTTAGTGTAGCTGGATCTTATATCTATGACATTTAATCCAAAGGAAATATTAAGTATAGTTGCAAGGTTACGATATTGAGCAAGCAGATTCTCAAGGGAGGAAGTGCTCACTTCATTTCATCTAACCTCTCCTGCCTCCTTTCTGAAAGAAGGAAATCATGGACCAGAAGTAGGAGTTGGGGAAGATTTTGTGTTTAAGGTGGTGACATGTTTTCCAAAAAATGCAATTTTTGTGTATATCTTATCTTGGAGCACATAATAGAGTGGGACTTCTTTGGAGCTTTTGCTCTTGCACAGAAGTGTCAATGTGAAAAACTGGCTAAAGGCTGCGTGTGGACAGTGTGCGCAAGGGTGAGTGTAAGGCAAAAATCAGATGAGAGAAGGCAAGATGATAATAGCAAGGCCCTCTCCCTCTACCTGTCAAGCAGTATATAATTTTCACTCTCAAAATTTAGCATAAAATTTCTCGAAATTAGAATCAGCCTATGCATGAATCTCATACATTGTGCTGTTTAGCCGAGTAGAACCACATTTTTCCTTTGTGAGTCAGTATGACACAAAATGACTAAAACTAATTTTTCCTCTATCAGTCTTTACTTCATGTTAGGTTCCACCCAGAAAGTGAGCAAAGGATGTCTAGGAAGCCAGCCTAGGGATAAAGGAAGAAACTGCTTAAATAACTAGAGCAGCAGTCTGTGGACATTTAGTGACGAGGCTGCCCTCCATATCATCAGACTTGCCACAGAGGAAGAGATGCTAAAAATTGGCATCTAGCCTAGATTAGTAGGTGGGAGGAATTCAGTGAGTCCATTCTGAAATCCGAAGTCCTCAATTGCTATGCACCATCCAGAACATCAGCAGGATGCTCATGGTAAGATTTCTGTGTTACCAAGAAAAGGGTAAATCCTACTGTGTATGTTATTTGAGCAGGGAGGAGTCCTCTATATCTCAGTGAGCTTTTCAACAAAATGATTGCATTGTTTGTAATCAGATGCAACGGGTTAAGATTTCATTATTCTAAATATTCACTTACTTGGATGACCTACCCTCCATCTTCCTGGATACTACTTTGGGTAACTTAGATGTCATGGTATAAATATTTAGTTCTCTCTTAGTTACCAAATAGCATGCTTCTTCCTCATCTAATCTTCTGCTTGCATCTGTCCTTTTAACAGTGTACTAATATCACCATTGCAAGTTAATTTAAAATTGTATTTATTTGGTTGCTTATTAAAGTATGTTGGTATGAACTTCTCCCTCTTTCCTTCCCTTTCTCAGGCACATACTTCTTAAACCCGACCAAACATAATTTGATCAGACTGTTCCCCTGCTTCCTCTCTAGCCTCTCCGTTCTGTTTCTCATCTCCTATATTGACACTAACACCTAGAGAGTTTGTTTCTCGGTCATTGTCATTGCTCACCTCCAATTTTAGCTCTTCAAATGACATCACCCTTCTCTCTCAACACATATGCAACTAATTTAGCTGCTCGACATGTTTACTCCTCACATTTATACAAAACACATTTAAACTTTCACTTTTCATTTGCATCTGCATTTCATCCTCTTTAGAAGAAAGCTCACACAAGAGAAGCATCTGCCAGAGCTGCAGTTCTTCCTTCAATTTCACTGTGCTTATTTTTTTCTTTTCTTTTTTCAACTCATCTAGTAATGAGAGAAACTATACCAGGGTTGTGTAATACTTGGCTCTTAACATCTCAAACAAGGTACTAGTACCTCCTTAATAAATTTATACCTATGTAAATATCTTTGGGAGTGATATTTCTCCATGTGTATGTATTTCACATGGATGGATGCACATGGTCATGTATATAACACATATTTATAATAAGGTTAGAAGGTTGGCAACTTAGCTTTCAATTCCTGTTAAGCAGGAAACAAACCGGTCTCTTCTTTAGCACAAAACCACCAAAGAGTTAGTGCTGTCTGGCCGTTGCTTTCAGGTGAATGATCAATTGTTCCTTTGCTCTCAGTTCTACTAGTGAAATCTCTATCATGAACCAGAAATACTCCAAAGCCACAGCTTACCCTTTCAGTACTTTCAGACTCTAGCTCCGGCCCTAGATTTTATCTTAAACACTCAAGAGTTTTTTTCATTTAATTGTATCCATATAGTAATTTCTTGGTCTCTACTTCAGAATTTGCTCAAGTATAATTAAATAACTGCAAATGCTGCTGCTGCAGGCAGTATAACGGTAAGAAGACAGGCTGGTGTGGTAGCCAAGCCACAGGCCTAGAAGTGATCATTTATAATAGGCAGTGCTTTGTGACCCTCAGCTACTTTTTGCCTAGTTTCGTTTTTGGTAAGTTGGGGCCAGTGTGGGTTGATAGTGAGTACTGACATGGCTTATATTAAATACATAGACAAAAATATTATGTACTTCTTAAATCACAGAATCCTACTTTCTTCTAACCTTCAGTGACACTTTCTCAGATTATCTGGATTTTATGTTCATGGCTCCTTTTGTGCCTGAAGGATTTCTAAAAGTCATTCTACATGTCATTGTTTTTTTCTTCTTCAGATGTAGGGTTATCCATTGATTCTATATGCTACCAACCTCATCTTGTGTGACCTCAGGAAATTCATTAACCTGTCCACGCCTTCGGGCTAGTATAGCTCCTGCACAATAAAATACACAAATCAATCTTTTTTTCTGTGCACTTGCTTCTATTCATTTGTCTTTCAAAGCACCTCAGTTTCTCTTTTCCCGGGTCTGTACTTATTCAGAGCCTGGGTAACTTGTTGACTGGAAGCTTTAACTTCTGCTCCCCTTCATAAAATATGAAAAGCTTCTCTTGCTCGGTCAACGTAGCCTGTTATTAAGAATCTGTGTTGCAAGTATCTATTATAGTCTACCTTGGTTTAGAAGAAAAGTTACCTTTTGGAAATGCAGGCCCCTGGTGAACAAGAATTTTAGTGAGGGATTTTTAACATTTCACACCAATGGTATTAATGGAGGTAGGAAACACTGCCTTAGCTAGAAGGGAATTAAAAGCCTTCCAGTAAAGCTTGCTGCACTTTTCTCCTCAGGAAATTCTTGTACTGTAGCTCACAGTGCCTGTCAAACATGGTAATGTGTCTGTAAATTTCAGTTGACAGAAAACACATCAGTTAATCAGCAACCTCAGAAAGTAAACAAAGCTGAGCCACAGAGAGCGACTGCTAAGCAGGCAGTGTGGTTCCTAGAGGTGATGTTAGGAAGAGCATACGGAGGCTCGAAGGAACGCCAAAGATAATTCTCTTTATCCTGAGTGGGAAACCACCTGCCCTCCAGTCACTCCCAGAACGCTGTGACATTAAATACTTGCCTGTCTCACATGGCTGGTAATTAGCTGGTAGACAGTGTACCTTAATGCTCTACATCAGGGGTCCCCAACCCCTGGGCCTCGGACCGCTGATGGTCCTCAGTCCTCGGCCCCTTAGGAACCAGGCGGCACAGCAGGAGGTGAGTGGTGGGCGAGCGAGCGAAGCTCCATCTGCCGCTCCCCATCGCTTCCCATCGCTCGCATTACAGCCTGAACCATCCCCCCTGCCCCCACCCCGTCAGTGGAAAAATTGTCTTCCACGAAACCGGTCCCTGGTGCCAAAAAGGTTGGGGACCGCTGCTGTATACTTTGTCATCAAAACCCTGTCCATCTTTCTCTTTTTTCTTTTTCTGTTTTAAAAAATCACACACACCGTCATTACCATAAAACTGCAGAGAATATAACAAATACACATGTACCTGCCTGGAATTAAAAAATGGGGCCATTTTCATTCACATTGTTTTGAACTTAAAGCACAGATAAAGTTGACTTTCTTTCCTCCACCTAACCAGTTCCATTTTCCTCCCTACTTCCCTCACAGAGAGAACCATTCTCTGAACCTGATGTGATCTTTCCAGTCAGTTTTTTTAAACTACTTATAAATATAGCCCTGATACATATAACTTTTTTGTATGTGTAAAAAGGTACATGAATGTTAGCCTTGTGTACTTTACCTAACTAATTATTTCCCTGCTCTCTATATTACACTTTCGTAGCCCTGTCTTTCCTTTTCTTGCATATGCTTTCTCCTCATTTATACTTATATCTGTCTTATTCCAGTCCCTTCACTTTTTTCCTTCCTCATCCTTGTGCTATTATCTTACTTCTAGCGTGCACACACACGACTATCTAAACTGTACACTAAAAAAGACCTCTGCACAGCAAGCCCTACCCGTCTGCCTGCTGGTGGACCTTCCCATATGTACCAAAAGAGCAGTAAGTCTACACCACCAAAGGAGGATAAGTAAAGGAGCATGAAGTCTTCCACCTCTTGACTAACTCAAGTCTCTAATAACCTTCTTATGGAAAATGACCACTTTGAGAGTGATATATAAGCCTTGTTGAGGAGTGACCATTGCAGTGGCTAGTGCGTTAAAATTAACGTGGCTGCCTCAGTCTTATCTTAATTTGCGTCTTCCCTGGTTATGGAAGCAGCTGAGTTTCTGACTACAACTTGCACAGGGTTGTAAGGGATTCGACGTCTAAAAGGAGCTCACTTTTTCCCCAGTGGTTTTGTGACTAGGTCTTAGAATTTCCCTAGAGAATAATCTCTGTACTGTATACACCTCCTGTTGTAATTTTCTGGTCCACTTACTGAACTCCCACTCAGATCAAAGGGCCATATGTATTGACTCACTAAATTCTTGACCAACTCCTGCCCTCTCCTAGGTTACCTGATGCTTTTACCATGTGTCTTCTTTACCACATGTTCCTACCCTCAGTCAAATACTGACACTCACTTGTATTTCCTTGTGCACTTTTGATTTACCTCTTCCTCTTGCAAGAGAACCAAAGAGCATGCTTATACTCAGACAAATGGCAAACCTCTTCCAAGGAGCCATTATGAATATCCTCCTCTTCATTTTCACAAAACTTTCACGTGCACAAAGGATACTGAAAAGAGGAGGCAGAGAAGTAAGGTATCGTTTCCCCCACCACTGATTTGCTCTTCTTAGAATACTTCTTTTCTATGTAGTTGGTCCTTGATTGATTCACAGTTTAGTTTTGTCTGTCCAAGTGGATTTAATGTCTTTGAGGGTAAGGCTCATGGCTATGTCATTCAATGTAGTTGTGTAAAGCAGGCCCTACCTAAGGAGCCCTCTGTGCCACAGGCATACTGAACTTTTTTTTTTTAGTTTCTTGAATACAGTATGAATATACCATAGGTCCTTGAATGCACAGTTTCCTGTGCTTGGAGCATCCCTAATATAAACCCTTCCCCCACTCCAACTCCCATCCCAGTTCACCCCAAATTTTCATCTGGATAACTCATCCTCATATATCATGTCTTAGCTTAGACAATGCTGTTTCCAAGGGATCTTCCTAGATATTCCAAGTCTGAAAAATCTCCTCATCACTTACCGTATTCTGTCCTTATTGCTGATTTACTTTTGTGCTGTCCTGACGAGATTGCAAGCTCTGTGTCTGTCATGTTCAGATTGTACCTTGAACGCCTGGCACAGAGTCTGGTACATAGTAAAAATCTTCCAATGAACCAGTGGTCTAGATTGCAGGGGCTCTTATTTTTCTCTGTCCAACGACCTGGCAAAAGCATTTACCTTTTTCCCACTTCCCCTTTTTTTCTTTTCCTAGACAGTTTTCTCGAGCAAATTGCAGAGGAAGGAAAGTTGTTTTGCTCTTAACCTTTCTATGAGTTAATACATTGCACCTCTGCCCACTTTAACCAAGGGAGAAAAACATCTTTACATGTTTTTAGCTACTTGGGTTTACCTGGCTTAAAACCTTGAGTTTAAGGAGTATGAAACTTAACTTTGCTAAAACCCTCATCCTAAGGAATATGAAGCACCTTTAGCAGAACTCATATTTCATTTTAAGAAAACTCAAATAATGCTCCTGATGACACATTCACCAATGTCTCCTGTGTATAATATATAGACTTTTTATCTTAGGATTTCACATGGCTTTATCAATACTAATTAACTGATGGAAACAAGGTCCCGTGTGTAGAGGTAAAGAGATGGCATCAATAGCTCCTTTTATCATTGTGAACTAAGAAACCCCTAGATTCTTATCCACTAATGAGAAAATACACATCAAAAGTTATATTAGTCCAAGGCTGTTCTTTATCCAGGAGGCTTTTCTGCCTTCTGACAGTCATTCCTATGTAGACTATCCATGTAATTATTATTTGAATACTTTTGAAACTTTGACCCCTGAGTGGGTAGCCAAGCTGAACAACTTCTCGAATAGTTAAATAATTATTTTTTCCTGCGAGGTCCTTTGTAGGTGAAAGGGGAAAAAAATCTGGTAGCTCATGTCAAAAAAGTAAAGAAAGGCCCTGAAATGTACAAAATGGCAGTATACTGACTTATCACATTTACACTTACATTGTAGCTTATTTTAATATAAATTCAAGCTGCTAAAAATTACTCCCACAGGCAGCTGTGCAAAGTCATTTCTTCCCCCACACATTTCCTTGTAATAAACGAAGTCTTAGAGTAATTCCTTTAAATAGCTGTAGAGGAGAAAATGAAGATTGTGTGCCAGTTTCCAAATTAGGAAACTTCACCTCAGTGCGGTGACTATTTCCTGAAGAGGGACTCCAGAGAGCTGAGGCTGCCCTTGCTCGGGAGATCCTGCTCCTGTCCGGCGTTAAGGCCTTGCCTCCTGCGAGGCCAGTCTCCTTACTATGTAGAATAGGTGCCTTGGGGGAGCCTGGCACAAAAGGCTAGGTTCTGGAATCCGAGAATATTTGCTCAGATATTCTCTCTGCTGCCTTCTAGCTGTGTCACTTATAGTGATTTATTTGTCACTTTTACTTACCTCCCAGGCTTGCTGTGAGGGTCACATTAGATAATATAAGTGAGGTATGAAGTACTCTGACCAGCACATAGCAGTTACTCAATAAATGTTCGTTCCTTCCTCTCGCCTCTGCTTGTGACTTTGCACATTCTCTTTTCCGCTTGGTATATTCTCTTCTATCTTCTCACCTTCAAGGAACAGCACTTATAACACTCACTCTGAGAATTTCTTTATGATTCCAGTCCACACTGAGTCACATCCTGCTTTAAGATGCTCTTAATTTTAGTTCGGGGTCACTGGTTTATTATTGTATTTTTCTAGTTATACATGTAAGTATATGCTGAATACGCGACAAAAATGTCTGTAGACTTGTGGCGTTTTGTTTCCATATAGTTACCCTAATATCTAACATTATGGGTAGGTAATCTAGGGGTTCCAAACTATGTAATTGATTATTATTATCTAGGACTCAGGCAGATATATAAGATGTCGAAAAGGCTAATCTCTAAAAAGACAAACACAGTGGTTTACCCACTTTGGGGTTTCAAGCTTCTAGTTAATTAAACAGTCATCCTTTCATTCTGTGAGCTGACCTACTTTTTAGGATAAACTATCAGCTGGTTGAGTTTTTTTTTTCCCACATTTTTTTTCTGGAAAGATCAAAACAAACCCCAAATTTCTCACTCTGTTATTGCATTTGAATTTCAGTGACTTCGGATAGCTAAGCAATAATTGTACAGTCCCTTACTCTATTCATAAGGATTTAGACGATGGGTTTAATTTTGGTGGTGTGAGAAACAAGCTTCAGGGAAGATAACCAGTAACATTCCTGCCAACTGTGATCAAATACACTGAGGGAAGACAACATAGAGAAAGTTCTTTGGGAGCTGCTAACCAACATAAATTGAAGATGAGAGTCAGGCTTAAATTTAGCTAAGTCTATATATAAGTGCATGAAAAAGTTCACAGCAAAAAGAGTTACAGATTGTTAGATAAACTAAAACACCTCGACACTTATAAACAATTTCTTTCAATTGTTTATTTCACTAAAGAAATTATCATCCATCATTAAATACACAAATCCCTGTGTGCCCCACCCTAGAGCACCTTAAGTATATGGAGTTGCCCATTTGAGAAGCAACTCAAATGCAAAATGATACTTGTGATTCAAGAGTCTGGTATTGTGATTTTTCTTTAGGACTAAGGCAAATATATATTACAGTTTGTTCAGGATAGTGCTGGTTTATATCTGTTGTCTTGGCATAATCATTCATCGCACCCACTTTCACTATCAAATGTATTTTAGTTTGGATAATAAATTTTTAAAAATTCTTTTTAGGGTCCTAGTTGCAGCTCTGTTTGTTTTCTGTGTTCATAGCATCTTACAGCCTGGGTCCTGTCTCTCCAGATGGGTATTTAGCGTCTGCCATAGCAGAGTTCTCCACCCATGTTGGTTAATGGTTCCTGTTGTTTGTTGAATTTTGTCCCTCCAAAAGAAAGGTTAATGTTCTAACCTCAGTACCTTATTTGGAAATCAGGCATTTACAGATGTAATCAAGTTAAATGAGGTGATATTGGATTAGGGTGGGCCCTAAATCCAGTGACTGGTGTCTTTATGAGGAGAGAGAGATTTGAAGACACGGAGAAGACACAGGAAGAAGGCCATGTGAATGCTGAGGCAGAGACTGGAGTTATGCTGCCACAAACTAAGGAATGCAAAGGATTGCCAGCAACCACCAAATGCTAGAAGAGGCAAGGAAGGATTCCTCCCTAGTGTGTTTACAGGGAACGTGGCCCTGCCAACACCCTGATTTCACTAGTCTCCAAGCCTGTGAGAGAATGAATTTCTGTTGTTTTAGGCCACTCAGATTGTACTAATAAGTTACAGGAGCCCTAGCAAACTAATGCATTTTTTCAATTCACCTGTTCTGGAAGATGACAGATAGGTTCTTTGGGGTTCACAAAGTGAAATTTGTATATCCTGTATAACCCGAGTCTTAAGTCAGGCCATCCCAAATGTATACTTCAAATGAGGTGAAAATATATCCTCAATTTTGGCTACCTTAGAAAGTCTCCCAGATTGAACTTTGCATTTGACACAGAGTCTGTATTTTAAGTCAGATCATCCCAATCATACCTTTCAAATTTGGTGAAAATCTCATATAGTATGGCAACTGCAGGTAAACTGACAAGTTGTCAGAAACTCTTTAAAAATGTTTGTATAGACAGATAAATATGGATACAGATTTATTTATTATAACTTTTTAAACAGGGTGTCTATCTAGTTGTTTGAAAAATTTTATATCTCTGTATAGATGCAGCTATAGATATGGATATCTATTTGTCTCATCTTTCTATCTTTATGTCTATATCTCTATCTATATATGGTAATTTTCAAACAATTTCCATCCATCTGTTACTCTGACATATCTGTTTATCTGTCAATTGATAGATGGATCAATAGATGTTGATAGACATTCATATATAGGTGTAGAGGTCATTATACATGTAGGAAACGCCATGAATAAAAACCAACTTTCAGAATACTTCACAATTGGATCTTGTATTTACATTGTATAAAGATATTGTACTGTTTCTGAAGCTGTCTTCCTTCTATTGCCGACTTCTATTCCATGGGAATAAAATCTACATGCTTTACTAATCTGCTGTTAGGATTTAGGGAAAACATTCAAGGCCTGGTGGCACTAATGGCAGAGAGACCAGGAAGGGGTGGATGCTGCTGAAACCCTGCTGGGGAGTAAGGAATGAGCCATCTGGACCTCCAGCTGAGGCCAATTGGATCCAGACAAGGGCTGCCAGCAGGAATGGTCTGGATCTGGATGAGGGCCATCCCTGCCTAAGGAAGTGGGTTGGCCCTCGAGCAGAGGGAAAGGGATGCTCTTCTCAGGAGAAAGGATTTGGAAGATAAGTTCTTTCAGAGGTCACAGTAGGGACAGACATGCTATAATTATTAACACTGACTGAAGGCAGCAAGATGATGAGCACTGTTGAGAACATAGAAGCATTCTTGATTTCTGTCCAGGGAATCATTTATTCTGGTAAAGAAGTCAACTCTTTGGCATTCTTGTCCCTTATATTTTAACTCTGCAGAGGTGTCATTTTACCTGAACCAAAGAGACCAACCTTTTTCTTCTGTCAATCGTACCTCAGATGTTATGTTTCCATTGAAAATTTCTTTCTTCTGATGTTGCTGTTCTCATTTCTTTCCTCTCAATTACTTTTGTATCAACTCTAGAAGAAAAGAAACATCCCCTGGTTCATCCACATCTTTCCTATTAGTATCTACAATATTTTGAAATGATGTAGTTTTAGTATAATTATTACTTCACTTTTATAGATTATCTAGTTACTAGATCTGTATAAGCACCTCTTTAATTTTAGAGCAGGCAAAGGGTAACACTTGAACGAATTCTCATTATCTACTATAGTTTATTCATTGAGTTTAAAAATAAGCTCTTGGTGAAATTTTGTTAAAATATGTAATTTTTTTTTTTTTAAAAAAGGGAATGCTATATATTTATTTATTTATTTTGGCTCTGTTGGGTCGTCGTTTCTGTGCGAGGGCTTTCTCTAGTTGGCGGCAAGCGGGGGCCACTCTTCATCGCGGTGCGCGGGCCTCTCACTGTCGTGGCCTCTCTTGTTGCAGAGCACAAGCTCCAGACAGGCAGGCTCAGTAGTTGTGGCTCATGGGCCTAGTTGCTCCGCGTTATGTGGGATCTTACCAGACCAGGGCTCGAACCCGTGTCCCCTGCATTGGCAGGCAGATTCTCCACCACTGCGCCACCAGGGAAGCCCTAAAATATGTAATTTTTAAGTCTAGTTTAGTAAGAGATGATTGAAGATGATTACTATACTCATTGAGTTGGCCTGTTGTTTTGCAGAATGAGTCTGTGGTGTTAGACACTTCTCTGTGCATTAGTATCATGAAAAGCGTAGTAGCCATTGTTGCTCTGAGCACCATGACAGAGGACCCAAAGGAAAAGTCCTGCCAATGAATTTTTAACTACCCTAAACCATTTCATTCATTTTTTTCTCATCAAATTAATTGGTTTGGGTACTAACTGGACAATAAGTAAGCAATGATTTATTATTACCAGCAATGCACATCAGATCCCCTTGGGGAGTTTGACTGATTGTTTTTAAAATACTTGTGTCTAGGCCACCTCTAGAGCTTTTGATTCATTTGTTCTACGGTAGATACCAGCTATGTGTAATTTTGCAAAACCATCTCAGGTGAACCTGATATATACCCCTGAATAAGAGCCATTATTTTAAAGAATGTTTTGGTGTATATCATACACTCAGCAACTGAAAGGTTTCAATACTCTCCTAGTTTTTGTCTCATTTTTTTCTTTCTTAAATTCTAAGATTATACTCTGTACATGTTGTGTCTGTACATGTGGGCCTGCAAACTCAAGCCCATCGAATTATTTATTCCTGGTAGTCAAATGTTTCCATAACTATGAATATCAAAGACTTTTATTGATATGTGAGCCTTAACCTTGTCCCTAATTTGATCTTCTGGCGATAGCAGGATGAACTAATCTAGATTTAGTCTTTTTTATTTCCTCCTTTACCCAATGCTGAGTAATAAAAGGGCCAAGAGGGAGGTTGGCAGTAGTGAGCTGAAGCAAGGATCCCCATCACTCAGATAAGTAGTCATTGGACATCCATTTTCTGGGTAATGGAGAGTAGACTGAAAAAGGCTGAGACAGATGCAGTAAAGTGAAAAGTGAGGTGGCTAACACAGTCTGCCTCAGCTGTAAACACAAAGCCAAATAAAAGAGCAACAAAGGACTAACAAAATAAGAGAGGGTTAAATAGTATTGTAATAGACTATATTTCATTTGAGACTGTTTCTACTGGAACATATCACAAGCCTAAATTGGAAATAAAGTCTATTAAGTTTCAGTCAACCCATGAAATTATTACTGCAAACATTCATTATTTTTTGAAGCTGCCTATTGACAGCCCCTTGCCTGAAGAATGAATTATGTACCCAAGTCACAGTGTAACACAGTCACTGAGTTTCAGATTATAAATTCATCACTGTGCTCATAAGCCCATGCCATTGTTTCAAGCAATATTAAGGTAAAATATATGTACATTTTGTAACTTTTTTTTAACACTTTTAGTGAGATATGTTGCCTGATGGAAATCATAATGCCGAAAGTCAAAATGAGCCAGGTTATGCACAGAAGCCAAAATTAGCATATCTTTGTATGTTAAAATACCGGCATACCTTGGAGATATTGTGGATTTGGTTCTAGATGACCACAATGAAGCAAATCTTTCAATAGAGAGAGTTACACAAATTTTTTGGTTTCCCAGTGCATATAAAAGTTATGTTTATGGAGCAGGGAGGGGGAGAAGGGATAAATTAGAAGTTTGGGATTAACAGATGCTCGCTACTATATATAAAATAGGTAAACAACAAGGACCTACTGTATAGCACAGGGAGCTATATTCAATATCTTATAATAACCTATAATTGAAAAGAATCTGAAGTGAATATCTGTATACATATAGATGTAACTGAATCACTTTGCTGTACAGTTGGAACTAACACAATATTATAAATCAACTAGACTTCAATGAAAAAGTTATGTTTATACTACACCATAGCCTATTAAGTGTGCAATATTATTATGTCTGAAAGGAATGCACATACCTTAATTAAAAAATACTTTATTGCTAAAAAATGCTTTACCTTCAGCGAGTCGTAATCTTTTTGCTGGTGGAGGGTATTGCCTAGATGTTGATGGCTGCTGACTGATCAGGATGGTGGCTGCTGAAGGTTGGGTTGTCTGTGGCAATTTCCTAAAATAAGACAACAATGTGCTTACATGTGCTATAAGCACACAATACATTGTTTTAGGCAGTCAGTTATCATTTAGAGTAGTTAAAATATTCAATTTCCAGTGCTCTTTATTTATTTCTGTAGATCCAAGATTCTGACTGGTATCATATACCTTCTGCCACATGTCTTGACCCCATCAAAATCATCCATGAAGTTTGGAATCAACTTCTTCCAAACTCCTGTTAATGTTGATATTTTGACCTCTTCCCATGAATCACAGATGTTCTTCATGGCATCTAGAATGGTGTAATCCTTTCCAGGAGGTTTTCAGTTGACTTTGCCCAGATCCATCAGAGGGATCACTATCTGTGGGAGCTATAAGCCTTACAAATATATTTCTTTAATAATGAGACTTGAAAGTTGAAATTACTCCTTGATCCATGGACTGCAGAATGAATGTTGTGTTACCAGGGATGAAAACAACACGAATCTTGTACATTTCCATCAGAGCTCTTGGATGACCAGGTGCATTGTCAATGAGCAGTAATATTTTGAAAGGAATCTTTTTTTCTGAACAGTAGGTCTCAACAGTGGTCTTAAAATATTCAGTAAGTCATGTTGTAAGCAGATGTGCTGTCATCCGGGCTTAGTTGTTCCATTTATAGAGCACAGGCAGAGTAGATTTAGCATAATTCTTAAGGGCCCTAGGATTTTCAGAATGGTAAATGAGCATTGGCTTCAACTTAGAGTCACCAGCTGTGTTAGCCCCTGATAAGAGAGTCAGCCTGTCCTTTGAAGCTCTGAAGCCAGGCATTGACTTCTCTTTCACTATGAAAGTCTTAGATGACATCTTCTTCCAATATAGGGCTGTTTTGCCGACATTGAAAATCTGTTGTTTACTGTAGGCACCTTCATGAATTACCTTGGCTAGATCTTCTAGATAACTTGCTGTAGCTTCTACACCAGCACTTGCTGCTTCACCTTGCACTTTGATGTTATGGAGATGGCGTCTTCCCTGAAGCTTCATGAACCAGCCTCTGTTAGCCTTCAACTTTTCTTCTGTAGCTTCCTTACCTTTCTCAGCCTTCATAAAATTAAAGAGAGTTAGGGCCTTGCTCTGGATTAGCCTTTGGCTTAAGGGACTGTTGTGGCTGGTTTGATCTTCCATATAGACCACTAAAACTTTCTCCATATCAGCAATAAAGCTATTTTGCTTTTTTATCCTTCTGTTCACTGGAGGAGCACTTTTATTTTCTTCAAGAATTTTTCCTTGCATTCACAACTTGGCTAACTGTTTGGTGCAAGAGGCCTTGCTTTCAGCCTACCTTAGCGGCTTTCAACATGTCTTCCTCATTAAGATTTCTAGCTTTTGTTTTAAAGTGAGATATGTGTAACTCTTCCTTTTACTTGAACACTAGAGGCCATTGTAGGGTTATTGATTGGCCTAATTTCAATATTGTTGTGCCTTGGGGAATAGAGAGGCCCGAGGAGAAGGAGAGAGATGGGGGAATGGCCAGTTGGTGGAGTAGTCAGAACACACAACATTTATATATTAACTTCATGTCTTATATGGGCATGGTTTGTGGCACCCCAAAACAATTCCAAGAGTAAAATCAAAGATCGCTGATCACAGATCACCATAACAAATATAATAATAATGAAAACATTTGAAATATTGTGAGAATTACCAAAATGTGACACAGAGACGTGAAGTGAGCAAATACTATTGGAAAAATGGTGCTGACAGACTTGCTCAATGCAAGGTTGCCACAAACCTTCAATTTGTAAAAGAAAATTCACTATCTGTTGAAGTGTAGTGAAGTTAAGCACAATAAAATGAGGTATATACCTGCATAGGATAGGGAATAGATAGATCTGAAGATGCAATTTTGGACAGAATGATCTTCCTATTATACGAGTAGATATTGTTCATTTGTCACTTATTCAATCAAATAAACATTTATTGGGCAGTTACTGTGTCCCATATACTGAGCTAGGCATTGGGAAAACAAAGTTGAGTAAGTAATGCTTCTTGTTCTTAAGGACAAATAGATATGTATGTCAAAGACTACAGGGTAGAATAAGTAACTGCACCTTTATAGAGTTGCGTGTAATGGGCTATAGGAGCACAGAGGAGAGATGTTTAAATGGAACTTGGTAGTTAAAGGAGGACTTGCCAAAGAGGTGACATTTGAGCTGTCTTAAAGAGACGTCTTAATCCACATTACGCTTTTGGTGTACATGGAGCAAAGGGCAAGAGAAAGTGAAAGAAAGTTACTCTGAAAAGTTAAATGAAAATGCAGATTCTTAATACCCTTTTAAGTCTTGTAGAAGGTCACACAGGTTTGATAGAGTTGCTAATCTTGGAGTTTGAATATCCACAATGCCTTATATTCTTGATCTTCTGGGCTACAAGTTTGTAAAAAATTCATTTCGAAAGTTGTTTTCTTAGTTTTATTTCTGAGCAATGTATTTTTGAGAGTGACAATTTCAACAAAGTATCTTTTTGTTATTATCTGTCTTCAGAGAGATTTATCAATTTAGTAGGATTAAAAATTTCTATTTTCTTTATTCATTTTGAGTTTGGTGGAGTACCTTATGCTGCAGTGCAAACAAACTAGGGAATGGATGATTCTCTTGTGTAACAAGGACATTATTAAGTGATCTGATACATTAGTTCTGATTAGAACAAAGTAAACTTCAGTTCGAGCTGAGATATCTAGGGCTCCTATTTACCAGAGCAAGACAAATGCTTTTTATAGGTCAGTGTACTTTCAGAATAGAATTTGATACATTTTCAGCATAAAAAATGTTAAGAGCATTTAGATTTCTGTCTCACATTTACTGGGTCAATAGAAACCCAATAAATTTCTGGATTTCTCTTTGACTTGGCAGGGAAATACAGAAAGCACTTTTGTTTCATATTTTATAAGGATAATGAAGCATATAAACAAGAACATCCATATTCTGGTAGTAGTGAGGTAGTACTAAGGAAAAATACATTCATATTTAATTCTTTGAATAAAAACATAGTCTTTGAAAAGGAAATATTGGACATATGCTGAGTTAATTTGATTATCATGTACAGAAGAATCTTATCATGTAGTGTGGATATGGTTTACTACAGTGATCACATTGTACATACAGCTTGTAGACCACAGATTTGGTGTAATCATAGCCTGAGAATAAATTGAGTCACGAGATAAAGTATTTTGAGAAGTCTACAAATTAGGCTGAATTTAAAGGTTCCATATAAAGTTCAATTTCTGGCAGCAACCAAAGAGAGATTCATTTTCTAATTTTTTTGGTACAAATTATGTACACCAGATGCCTTTCTTCCTCCTACCCCATTTTATAAAGCTTTGGCAATAGGTTAACATGTGCCAGTGATAGAATTTCAAGTGCCTTGAGGATTATATAAGTACATGGTAGATTTAGGATAATCTGTGGATTTGTTTTCTCTAAGCTCTTCATTTTCCTATTCTGATCTTCCTCTTCCCTTCCTTTCTCTTTCTTCAAGTCACATAATAAGTCAAACTTAAAAACATACCATTAATTTCTCATCTGATTGTTAGAAGATTATTTTTAAAAAGTCACCATCTTAGTCATATTGAGTATCTAACATACATGCTGCTAATGTAGGGGAATTGTCTTAAACCAAGAATGATCTGAGGAAAAGGGAGACGTAGATAAGCAGCTGGGAGAGTGACCTATAATTTCTACTTTTTTTAAGAGTTGAACCTTTTGCATCTCCATTTGTCATTTTAAAATGTTTCCGATCTCATTTTCTGTATCCACCCATGTGTTTGATGCTCTAAGCTCATTAGATTTCTTGAAGTTCACCAAGTTTGCAGTGCACTTTCACTCCCCTGTGTCTTGACTCATGTTGGTCTCTCAGTCTCCATCTATTCAAACCCTTTACATCCTGATGGATCAACTCAAGGGTCACTACCTAGGTGTGGTGGAAGGACATGGCAGACATAAAGAGTCCTGGGCACAAGTGCTACCTCTCACAGCTTAGCTCTCTTGCGAGTTATTGGATCCCTTTGAACTTCAATTTCCTCTTCTGCAAATTAGGGATAATATAAGATTATTAAGTGAGAAAAAAAGTATTTTCCTTTTCCTCCTCAGCCTCTTTCTTTTGTGAAGCTTTTTCTGATGACCCTCATCAGTACCTCATAGAGAGTCCTTCCTTCCTATGTGTTACCATACTTGTTTTGCCTCAATAATAAAGGTACTCTCTTTTATTACAATTAAGTGTTTATGTGTCCAGTTTCTGTAGTAAGCTGAAAGCCCCTTGAGGGCAGGGGCATTATTTAGCCTATTGCATACTAAACATTCAGTAAAAATATGATGGCATTTAGTAAAGTGGAAATTATGTAATACTTCTGCCCCACCTCTTCCAATTTTCTATACCCAGAATCATCTTTAGGCAGTTTCTAAGATCTGATGTTATAAATACATATGACACTGAAGTTGTGACAGACAGTAACATCATCTCAACTCATTTTGTCTACTTAGTGGTTTGTTTTGGTTTTTGTTTGTATCTTAGGATCAGAGAATTGAATCATTCCTAAGTGAACATATTCTTAGGTTGTTATTACATTTCAGGATGCTTTGGTTTCTTGTTTAGGTTAGGTTTCTGTCTATGACCACCTGCAGGTAGATCTAACTTGGGTACATTGTTAGGACAGTGATGAGATAAAAAGCATGACTGGTTTCTTCCCTGGGCCCCGCTTTATGGGGAGCTGTAGCACTGCACAGCAGTGAAGTGTTCTTCCTCACTTTGCCTATGTAGGCCCCTTCCAGAAGTGCAGTGCAGGCGAAAAGGTGTGGGTGATGAGTGCATGTGTGCTATGTGTGTCTGAGAAAGAGACAGGGGCCGGGGGTGGGGGGGGAGTGCGAGCACACTGGGTGATGTGATAAAACATTTGGCATGCTTCTACATCTGTTGGGAAGAGCCAGCCAAGCCACCTGTTGTATTTCAATTCTCCATTCCTCAGGGACCTGGCTGCTTGCAGCAAAAGGTTTAAGATAGCAGAAATCCACAAGAGTAGAGAAGTTATAGGTCACCCAGTTCTGTACCCTGGGGATCCCCATCAGACCATTCTCAACCATGGGCTCTTTGACACAATACAGAACATTTCTGAAACAGTACACTCTTTGTCTAGCTGAGTTTAAAACATTCTAAGGAACAAAGGTTTCACTCTTTTCTAAAGGAGATGAATCTGAAAATCCCATTGTTTACAATGTCAAGAAATGTGTCCTTGAGTGTCAGCCGACATAGTCACTTTCAGAACTTCCTAGTGTTTCGTACCTCATTCTTTTTGTACATTGGATCTTGAATGGGGAAGGCACTGACTTATCTTGGCCCCTGAAATACCCTGCAGGATGTTTTAACACACTGATAAAAGGTTTAATCTATTCTTGTTAAAACCTGGAGGAAACCTTTCAGTCCTCTCCGAGAGCTACTAACCCTGGGATGCCTTCTTTCTCTCTCTTTCTTGTTTTCTGTTACCTGTTCTACCTTTCTTACAGTATCTAAGCCCTCCCTCCATTGGTTTATTTTTAAAATGTTCCCTTCCTTCCTTCCTCCCTCCCTCCCTCTTTCCTCTTTCTTTCTTTCTTTCTTTCTTTCTTTCTTTCTTTCTTTCTTTCTTTCTTTCTTTCTCTCTCTCTTCCTTCCTCCCTCCCTCCCTCCCTCTTTCCCTCCCTCCCTCTCTCTCTCTCCCTTTCTCTCTCTTTCTTTCTTTCTTTCTTTTCTTTTTCTTTCTTCTTTCTCTCTTTCTTTCTCCCTTCCTCTCTTCCTTCCTTCCTTTTTTTCTTTCTTTCTTTTCTTTCTTCCTTTCTTTTTCTTTCTTTCTTTCTTTCTTTCTTTCTTTCTTTCTTTCTTTCTTTCTTATTTTCTTTCTTTCTTTCTTATCACTCTTCTTCTTCTTCTCCTCCCCTTCCCCTTCTCCTTCCTTTTACATAGTAAAATTTTACAATACAAATGTAAAACCTGTTTTCCCAGTTTCCTAACTCAAAGTCTTAGTCAAACAGAGAAATTCAGAGGTAAGCTGTTCCAACTCCCTCATTTTATAACATAGGAAACTGATACTCAGAGTGAGGAAGTGCTTTTCCAGGAAAAAATCAGGAAGAAGAATTCTAATCTCCTAAAGCCTAGCCCAGGATAGTAGCAATAATGAGCCTTCCCAGCATGCAGAGAGTACGACACTGTCTCGCTCCCCCCGTGTCCAAATGAAGGGGATAAGAACTACCCCAGTGTGCTAACCTCTGTGAGCACTTGCCATGAGGTCTCAAAGATGGTGTGGCAGCAGCTGCAGGAGTTGTCAAGAATATTGCACCTGCCTCTGTTGGTCTGGCTGGATGTCAGGCTGTCTGCTCTGGGATGTCCTCTTGTCAGGCTCTGGAGATTCCTTGGTTCACTTTAGAAAGTGGGGTCCTGATCCCCACCTGGCTGTAGTGGATTCTCAGCTAATGTTAAACAGCTGCACCAATTCTGGCCTTTGTTGGAACAAAGAACTTTCATTTAGCTTCACAGCAAGCCCTCCTGGTTCCTGCTATAGCGCAAGCAAGTAGTCTGTGTACCTTAGTAGTTACCCATCAGGCTCTGGAACCTCACAGCTTGGATTTGAATCTCCAGGTTATCACTGATCAGCTTGTAGCCTTGGGACCTTAATCTCTTTAAGACTCAGGTTTCTCATCTATAAAAAAGAAAATATTAGTACCTGCCTCACAGAATTGACTTGAGGATCAAGTAAACTAGGAAGTCAAAAGCAATGGCATGTTCAAGGCACTCAGTAAACATTAACTATATTTTTTTCTACCCAAGGAATCCTGAGTAAAAATGGAGTCACTTTGATAGTTTTACCATATTTCACTGGTTTTTACAGGTCATTGCTGGACTCTAGCCCTCTAAACAGCTTTACTGCCCCAGCTCAGTATTTCTGAGAATGCAACAAGGGTATTTCTCTCTTGTGCTCAGTCTCAACAAGAGCACAGTACTCAACAAGATTGAGTATTTATCATATGGTACATTTGCATGGAGTTGCTTCACTGGGCCTCTTCTGCTGGGGGCTGCCACTGACGCAGGGGGTTATTATATAGTGAATTGGGGTGGGGGGAATGCCTCTCTCCCATTTTTTGGGGGGTTATCTTTTATTAGAAATTCTTTCAAAGTAGTAGTAACTTGCACACCAGTGTCTTTTTGGTTTTTACTCATAGGTTCGGTCTCCAGATCTGAGTCCTTGGAGGGCTGAAATGCCAGAAACCAAGCTGGTTTTATCAGCTGAGCCTTTGGATCTGACTCCTTCTTTTCCTAGAAAAAAATAATCTTCCAAGAGGTTCCAGAGTCCCTCTGGCAAATAAACTTTAGCAGCCAAGTCTCTAGTTTATAAGATTTCCCCAAGCATGTTTGACTCTCATCTGTGGGACCTGTGCTAATGCTCATTTAATCTGAAATGGCAGAATTCAGAGCAGTAATACTCATCTGAGTGAAGTTAAGGAAGATGTTAACTCATTTAAGAGGAGGGAGTAAGGCACAATGTATGTCCACCACCTGAGTCACAGTTAAAACTTCTCTCAGGCATTAAAACCTGCCACACAAGAAAGCTATGAGACTTAAACTTTTTTTTTATCTTAACAACAAAATCTTATATCTGTCTCAGAATGGCTAATTTAAAAATCTGGTCTGCCTAAAGCCTGTCAGTATTTAAAGGACTCGTATTGGTTCTCGTTTTTGGCCTCAACCTTCAGCATCTCTTAGAGCTGCCACTTACTAGTGGGCTAGGTGTGGGAGATGCCAGGGATAACAAGGAGGTGATTTGTCAGCTTACGGGATGTCACTGGTCATCAAAGAGCCTTTTTTCTTTGGTATGAGCTGTAAAATCTATCTGAGTCATGAAGTCAAACAGGTGACCCTTGGTACATCTATGCCATGAACATTTATGCCAATTACAGACTCGGCACATGAGGAAGAACAGAACTGATTTAGCCACTAGACAGGTAACTCACCTTAGGGCTCTAAGAAAAAGAGCTTAATGTTAAGTAACAACCAAAATAGAAGCTAAATTTGACCTGACTAGTTCCAGTCTGCTGCCATTAGTCTATTTATTTCTTTTAGGGTCATGGAGACAAATCCTCACAAAGGAGTGGATTCCCCAAAATAAGATAATTAGAATTTTGTGAGGCAGAAATATGAATATTGATATATAATATTACGAGTATAAATATATATGTAACAAGAAGTGCCACACGAGATTAACAACATATATGATGTTAGTTCCTACTTGCAACTTTCTACAATCTAGTTTGAATAAAGATATACACATGGAAAAGGAACTGGTAATTCCATGAAATAATTCCATGGCAAATAAGTGGAAGAGACACTTGACACTTAGGTTGGACTATCCCTTTTATTTGGGATGGCCAGGAGAGTTTTTTTTTATAGGAAATGCAACCTAAGCTGGTGTTTGAAAGATGGGAAAAGTGAGTATAGGTTGATAGTAAGAAGAAAGGAACTCTTCTGTTAGAGATATGACGTAAAAAAACAAAAAACAAAAAAGAGGAAAATACCAGGTGTTTTGGGTGGGGGAGGGGAGGGGAGGGGAGAGACTGCTAGTAGAGTGTTTAGGCTGGAGCAGAGGGGTGAATTAGGAGGAGAGCAGTGGAGGGAAGCCTGGGAATGCAGGTTGAAGTTGTGTCATGAATTCTTTTGAGTGCTAGGCTAAGGGTTTTCTATATCCTCAAGCAGTCAAAAAGAGCACTGTTGAACCTGGATTATTCTGTATTGGAGTCCTTTTTGAACAATTGGTATATGATGGCTTTGAAATGTACTTTCTTGGATATACACAAACTAGTGTTTTGGGGAGTCAATCTTGAAATTGTGAGGGATGGATCAGGGAGGTGAGACTAAAAATAGGCCGGCCAGTTAAGAGGCTTGGAATATTGTGTGGGGTGAGCTTTGCTAGAGTTTATAATGGCTAATGGTTGATCTAGGAAGAAAAACCTCCTCAATAATGTGGGAATAAATAATTAAATAAGTAAACATGTATGGGAAGGGTCACAGGCCTTGGTGACTTACTGACTCCAAAGATGAAGGAAGAGGGAGAATGAGAAGTGACCTCAGCATTTTAAGCTTGGATGATGGTGGGACCAATAATAAAAGTGGGAAAATCAAGAGGGGAAAGGAGTTTTTGCTTGGATTATTGTTAAATCTTCCTAAATGTCCTTTTTTAGAAATAAATCTTTCAACTTGGCCAACTTTAATTTCCATTCAAATCTCAAGGCCTGTAAAGGCCATCTGTTGAGAGCAATTAAGATTAGGTATGTGCCCTGAGAAAACCATAATTCAAAAAGAGTCATGTACCACAATGTTCATTGCAGCACTATTTACAATAGCCAGGACATGGAAGCAACCTAAGTGTCCATCGACAGATGAATGGATAAAGAAGATGTGGCACATATATACGATGGAATATTACTCAGCCATAAAAAGAAACGAAATTGAGTTATTTGTAGTGAGGTGGATGGACCTAGAGTCTGTCATACAGAGTGAAGTAAGTCAGAAAGAGAAAAACAAATACCGTATGCTAACACATATATATGGAATCTAAAAAACAAGAAAATGGTTCTGAAGAACCTAGGGGCAGGACAAGAATAAAGATGCGGATGTAGAGAATGGACTTGAGGACACAGGGAGGGGGAAAGGTAAGCTGGGACGAAGTGAGAGAGTGGCATGGACATATATACACTACCAAATGTAAAATAGATAGCTAGTGGGAAGCAGCCGCATAGCACAGGGAGATCAGCTCAGTGTTTTGTGACCACCTACAGGGGTGGGATAGGGAAGGTGGGAGGGAGACCCAAGAGGGAGGGGATATGGGGATATATGTATACGTATAGCTGACTCACTTTGTTATAAAGCAGAAACTAACACACCATTGTAAAGCAATTATACTCCAATAAAGATGTTAAAAAAAAAAAGATTAGGTATGTGAAAGTGGGTTGTACAGTGTAAAACACTTAGGTAAAGTATTAAGTATATGGACATCATTGACTACCCTCAGAATTTGTTAGAAATTATTCTCTGAAAATGTCACCTTTATACGGAATTGCATTCATTTTTCTCTAATAAATCAGTACCGTCTCTAGAGGATTTGTTTTAAAAGATTAAGTAGCTAACTCCTTAATGAACAGGGCTTCAGCTAATTATTATTTTCTTTACTAAGAGATTGTCATAATAGCATCTGAAATTTGAGATTGGTAATGCTAGCTGAATTCTATATTGCTAAACTGTTATTGAGTCAAATGGGACTGAGTTTGAATCCTTGCTCTCCACTTAATAACCATATGATCTTTTGTCAAAGTGGGTCCCTTTGTAGAGTAAGACATGGTGAAGGTTAAGTGAGTTAATATGTGTGAAGGGCTTGTTGCAGTGTTTGGCATAAGCTGGTAAGCTTTGAATAAATGTTGTGATGTATTTTTACACAGACTCACCAGCAATTATGAACCCCAGAACAAAATAAAGTCATGTTTCTTTAAATATCCTATTCAGTATGACCTGGAGAAGCCATTTTGGCATTGTAAGAACAACTCTGTCCTGTCAGAGCCCAGGAACCCAGAGGCTATCTTAGATCTTGTGCTTAGTTGGGATTATAATCAAATCCCGTCAAGAGGAAATTGGTTGGTTGTCTGCATCCTTTGGCCTCACTGAGTAGGTGTTCACTGTTGAAAATGGTAACGCAGTCCCCCCTTATCCGTGGGGGATACATTCCAAGACCCCCAGTGGATGCCTGAAACCCTATATGTAGTATGTTTTTCCCATACATACATACCCATGATAAAGTTTAATTTATAAATTATAAATTTAGGCACAGTAAGAGCTTAACAATAACAACTAATAGTAAAATACAACAATTATAACAATATGGTGTAATAACATGTGAATATTGAATATGTGAATATTGTCTCTCTCTCAAAATATCTTATTGTACAAATTTGAAATCTTTTCCATCTTAAGCACTTATCATGCACTATGACCATCACTTTTGCAGTTTGAGGTATGACAGCAAAACTAGCATGAATTTCTTTTTCCTTCTTCAATATTTCATGGAAAGAAGATTTGTTCTTACTGTAGATTTTAGCAACCTCAGCGTACGATTTTTTTTTTTCTTGTAAGTCTAGAACTTTCACCTTTTCATTTAAAGTAATCACTTTATGGCTTCTCTTTGGCATATCAGAATTGCCAGCATCATTATTCTTGCATTTGGGGGCCATTATTAAGTAAAATAAGGGTTCCTTGAGCACAAGCACTGTAGTACAGTGATGGTCGATATGATAACCAAGACGGCTACTAAGTGACTTAACGTGTGGGATACACCAGACAAGGGGATGATGATTTAAGATTTTATCACGCTACTCAGAATGGCACACAATTTTAAACTTATGAGTTGTTTATTTCTGGAATTTTCCATTTAATATTTTTGGACCGCGGTTGACTGTGGGTAACTGAAACTGCCAAAAGTGAAACTGCAGATAAGAAGGGACTACTGTGTTGCCTTTCCACTGTGCCCTGCTGAGGTGCCTCCGGGTGCAGGTCTGTAGAGGGAGAGGAAGTTTTCCTAGCCAGGGTCATCCCAGCCATGGCGGTCACCCAGTGCCATCAGATGACTGGACCTCCAATATCAGGCAGCTATTTAGGTTTGCGTACACACACACTCAAACTTGCTCACACAGCTTTTTGCTGTTGTTGTTGTTCCCTGTGGCAAACCCACTGTGTCAGGGCGGCGGGTTCAGGCAAGTTTTCCACAGAAGTAATACACGTCTAAGACAACTCAGGCCAGGTCTGGAATCTGGCTCTTTAGTTCAGAATCTGTTTCTCATATCAAACTTTCTCTGAGCAACGAAAGCACCAGCTAACCTCAGCCATGTCAGCTGTAGTCAGCTAGAGGTGTTTGAATAACCTGCAACCTCAAAAGGAGCAAGGGTAAAGTTTTCCGTCTCTTTTTTTTCCGGAAATCACCTCAGCAATTTGTACATTTCTATCTCAGCATTCTTTTTTTTTTTTTTTTTTAAAGAGTTTTTTTGATGTGGACCATTTTTAGTCTTTATTGAATTTGTTACAATATTGCTTCTGTTTTACGGTTTGGTTTTTTGGCTGTGAGGCATGTGGAATCTTAGCTCCCAGACCAGGGATTGAACCTGCACCCCCTGCATTGGAAGGCAAAGTCTTAACCACTGGACCGCCAGGGAAGTCCCTATCTCAGCATTCTTAGAGCTCCTTATTCCAAGGGATTTATGGTGGAGCAGCTTCAGTCATGGGGGAAAAAGAAAAAGGAAGCCTGTTATACTTTTACCCCATAACACAGGATGCCTATTTGTTTTACACCACTTAATGAAAAACGGTTCTTCCCACAGCTAATTGATGTCTTCCCTTGTAGAAGCTGAAGGGATTGGCAGTTTTTAAAATACATATTCTCTCATTAGAAAACTTCAAGTTCTGCCTTACCAGTCATCCCTCTACACTATTACTTTTATTCTTATTATTGTTATTTCAGAATTGAGGAGCTAAATAGCCCCTTGGGAAGACAACTTGAGAGAAAGGCAAGTCTGATTTTTTAAAAATCCTGTTCTTAAGTCAATTACCATTCTAGCTTTGGTCTGTCATATACAAGAAGATGTCCTAGCCTTATAAGGAGGCTTTCTTGTATGATATATTGAATTTTAGGTCCATATCAGTTGACCATAATTATAATTCTTTTAAAGATTTTTTTGATGTGGACCATTTTTTTTTTTAATTATTTATTTTTATTTATTTATTTTTGTCTGTGTTGGGTCTTCGTTTCTGCGCGAGGGCTTTCTCCAGTTGCGGCAAGCGGGGGCCACTCCTCATCGCGATGCGCGGGCCTCTCACTGTCGCGGCCTCCCCTGCTGCGGAGCACAGGCTCCAGACGCGCAGGCTCAGCAGTTGTGGCTCACGGGCCCAGTCGCTCCGTGGCATGTGGGATCCTCCCAGACCAGGGCTCGAACCCGTGTCCCCTGCATTGGCAGGCAGATTCTCAATCACTGCGCCACCAGGGAAGCCCGATGTGGGCCATTTTTCAAGTCTTTATTGAATTTGTTAAAGTATTGCTTCTGTTTTATGTTTTGGTCTTTTGGCCACAAGGCACGTGTGATTGTAGCTCCCTGACCAGGGATGGAGCCCGCACCCCCTGTATCGGAAGGCAGATTCTTAACCACTGGACCACCAGGGAAGTCCCTATAATATTTTTTTAATTAAAAATTTCTCAGTAGTTTGTCCCTTTAAAAAAGCCTTAGGAAATTCTCATTTGTCATAGTTCATATGAAAACCAGATAACCACCTTCTACCCGTGGCTTTAATAAAGGGAGAAAAAGCCTGTTGTTATAGTATTATCACTGTTAGTTTGACATTCTCATCAAAGAAAACAGCTCTCCAAGCAAGGCTGTCCTTAAAGCCAGAGACAGACTTGTTAGCAACTCAGAGCCAGAAAAACTTGATTTTCAGAACTGTGATCAAACTGTCAGGGCAATGCTGCTTACATGGGAATCAAGACTAGCCCACCCATCTGAATTTTTTTTCCCAGATGTAACTAAGAGCTCCAAAGATAAACCAACCAGCTGAGTGAAAGACATCAAACAATTGCATCACTATTTCCCTTAAGGGGTTTGGTCCTGAAGACTTAAGAAAACTCTTAAATGACCTCTAATTAAATGCTGTGGATCTACTGTTCCACCATTCAGAAAATGGATGGCCTCATTGTGTTTTTGTTTTTGTTTTTGTTTTGTTTCATGTTACTAGTGGAGTAGGACAATTGAGATTCTTTAAAAGAAGATTAAAAATATGGAAGGGACAAAAGGAAGTAGGGTAAGAAAAAAAAAAGAAAAAAAGAAAGTAAGGACAAGGCTATTTTGGATCTCTTGTGGACAAGTGGATGGTGGCCCTAGGTAACCATTCAGTATGTGTTGACAGAATTGGTTTACGTGATCACTCAGGTGGTACATGAGCCATACTGATTATGGAGTGATATGTATAGATTATTAAGATGACTGATAGTGCCTTTCTCACTGGCTGACTACATGTACAGACAAGAGCAAGTTATTTTGCATAGGCTATTTCTTAGGATGTGTGGCAGGGGAGGTGGCAATAGGGGGATTCACCAGACACTCTGCTTTAAGTTATCCTGACAAAATAGGGTTATTTTCAGATCTATCATAAAGTGTTTCTGCACAAAGGAAATGTTTTGTGGAAGGAATTCATGACACCATACAAGCATGTTTCTTTAATTGGAAACTGGATACACTCTACTAAACATTTTATTGGAATATTTATTTCACACTTTAGGAATGATCCTGAGAGAAATGCTTTGTGATTAACTGTGATTGCCCACATATGAAAAATGAGTAAAGGGACAAAAATGAATATGCAATTCGTAGGGCAAGCTTCCAATTCTTTATTCATTTTCTAACATTTCTACCAGTACCATTTCTCCCAAAGTTAATAATATTAAGCACCCAAACTAGTCAGTTTGGTACCCTGTTATCTTTTATTGTTATTTCAATCTTTAATACTATTTGGCTGTAAGTAGGAAGCTAGAGATACCATTATAATCCTACAAGCAGTTTCATTTGAACAGAGAGAAAAATGAGACCCAAGACCTGTGCTCTTTTTATGTTCTTAGATAATACTCCTGACTTGCAGACTAGTGGCTTTTTTCTTTAGTTACAGTTTTAGATTTTTGAATGAATGGATCCTGTACAAGTAACTATACAAGTACGGTCCCTAGATGAGCAGCATTAGCATCACCTGGAAACTTGTAAAAAGTTCAGATTCTCAGGTCAATCCCAGACCTACTGAATCAGAAACTCTGTGGGAGGGGGCCCGGCGATCTGTGTTCAGCAAGCCCTCCGAGGTGCTTCTGAAGCCCACTAAAGCTTGAGAACCCCTGAACTATGCTATCCAACGCCCTCCTGTCCTTGCTTTGCATTCTAAGCGTAGCGTGCTGCCGTGACTTAGAACAAAGTATAGTTCACCGCCTTTCACTAAACCTTTGTAGTTTCATAAGGACCATGCTCCAAACAATTGAGCTAAGCAGTCAATGATAAAGGAAATGTGTGCGTTTCCCCCCACTTTCCCTTTTTTGGAAAGAAGCATGGTATTTAAAGGCAGGCATTTAAAGGTCTCATTTCAAGTTCTGATGTGTCTTAGTAGTTGTGGGGCTTGAAACCAGTTGCTTAACCCCTCTAACTCTTGTGTTCACCTATAAGCACATTCTTAATGGAGTTATTCTGAGTATGAAATGAGATCCGGCAAACTCTAGCACACACAGTGCCTTTATGTGCATTAGAAAAAGGTGCCCCACTGCGGGGTGTCGGGGGCTGGGTAACATTGTCCATGTGTCTTCCTAAATTTGGCAAGGAGAACCTGGCCTGGATTTCAGCGCTGAGTTCTGTCTGCTCATCTGGACTCCTTTGTCCAGGACACATGTATATGCAGAGTTCTTGAATGAGATAATGTGTGTAAAGCACCTGGCATATGAGTTGCTTTTTATACAGTATATTACATACATAACACATATTACACATGAACATAATCTTATATGTATCTATCACAGTTCATGGAGAGGATAGTACTTGGTAGTCATTTGGTTATCAGTGAAGATGCTTAAACTGCCCAGTGAAAGTTTAAGAAGAATCATCGCATTTCTCAATGCTGTGATATATGGATCAAATTAACAGATTAATTGAAATCATTTAATTTTACCCTTCATGCAGTATAGATTTAGCCTCTCTGGACCATTAAAAAACGACATCTGGAAAGAAAACTGGTTTCACATTTGCTACTCATATACCATCCGTGACTTATCTACGAACTGATGAAATAATATAAATAGGGGACTGGCATTGCAAAATAATAAATTAGACTTAGATACATGAAATGTGGAGAGGATATTCCCTGGCATGATATCATCTAGGTGCTGAAGACTGGTTTCAGATCATTTTTTAAGGGCAAAGGTCAGCAGGGAGAAAAGCCTGGGCTTCTGCAAAAAGAGGATGAAGAGGGAGATACAAGAAGGGGAAGAGTGAAGTTTTTGGCTTCTTCACAAGTTTACGTAGGGTTCATAGGGTTGACCATTCCTGGAGTTTCACATTTAAGAACTTGAGTGTTCTCACTCTAGGAAAGGCATACAACCTCCTGTCATGTTTGGTGGTCTTAGACTTTGGTATCCACTTTTAGCACAGCTCGTTACTACTTATTATCAGTTCCCTGGTGTAAGGTGCTGGGATCCTGCCTAACACTCATCATTACATATTAAATTAGCACAATGAAAATGATGGAACAAAGCACTGCCTTTAAAAGCAACAAATTCTTTAAAGGCTACACTAAATCCTTGTCCATGCCTTACTAGGTTACAGTACTGCTACCATAATTAAATGCTATATGAGGAAATGTAACAAGATATTATGTGGCCAAAGGAAAATGCTAACCTAAATAGCATCGTTAAAATGTAACACAGGAAATAAAATTGGAAATCACTATTAGAACATTAGAATCATGCATAATGCAAGAGTGGAACTGCTTACAGAGACTTTACACAAGATAATTTAAACTTGCTTCTATGGACATGCGGAACTACTCTTTGAAGCATGGGCTCTGATGAGATTCTGCCTGGTGCTAACGACATTCCAAGGGAATGTTCTCTTTCCATCTGATGCATATTTATTTATAGGGTGCTGAATGAAGGAGTGTTCATACCACATGGCAGATTGCACCTCCACCATATTTTTCATTAATCACCTTTTCTTTGGCATTTTCACCATTGCTTTATTATTGATCTGTTTTTTGAACCCTCTTTGTGAGTAAACCTACAATCACAAAATTAACCCATTGATCAATGTCAGCAAACACATTCCTGCAAACACAACCTTTAACTCCTTTTCTCTCTGAACCGTCATTCCATTTCATCTCTCGGGCAAAGGACTGAAAAAACAGATGATCCTTGTATTATTCCCTGAAGGTCAACAAATCCAGGCTTTGCTAGGTTTACAAGGCTGAACATAAAGCCCATCTCAAAGAGAATACTTCTCCTCTGCTGCTCAGACTTTAAGTCAAAAGGTCTTTCTTATGCATTCTAACATTTCCCTCTACTGTGTATAAAGACTGTAGATCACATATTGGTTTTTGTTGCCACATACAGAGAAATCACAATCTCTGAATACATGTACCAAATACAAACATATTTATCCACATACCAACCTCTCTAATTTGGACATAATTAGAGAAAGGGCTATTTCATTAGTGAAAAGTCTTAAATTATAGATGGCTGATTACTTCTGAGTACATAAAATAATGGCAGGAAATGGCTAACAAAGTGTTGCCAAGTGCAAGACCTGCCAGGCCTGTTTTAATGAATAGCTAAAGATCACTGAAATTACCACATTAATTGTATGCATGTAAATTGCTTCTGCTAAGTACATTAAAATGTTGTTCTCTTTGTAATCATGTTGAAATTATTTATTTGGTTTGTACACACTTTTCACAGTTATTCATGAAAGACAAAAACGTGAAGTTCAATGTAGTCCTTGCCTAAATCAGAACACTACCAATTATGTGCCTCCTGATTTTACCATGCACACCAAGGACTCATGACTTGGTTTTTTTTTTTTTTAAAACAACCTTTTTTTTTTTTTTTGGCTGTGTCGGGTCTTCGTTTCTGTGCGAGGGCTTTCTCCAGCTGTGGCAAGCGGGGGCCACTCTTCATCGCGGTGCGCGGGCCTCTCACTATCGCGGCCTCTCTTGCTGCGGAGCACAGGCTCCAAACGCGCAGGCTCAGATGACTTAGTTTTAAAAAATCCAAAATGCACATCTATTAAGACCCCCCCCTTCAAGGTACCCATTTCCTTGCTTCATGTCTTTCTTTCAGACTCTCATGGAGGGTAAGAAAGATCTCAGGGTCCAGATCAAACTCCCCAAGTGTGCAATCCCCTGAGAGCTCTACCACTTCAGAGCCATGTGATTTTGGGCACATTGCTAACTGTCTCTGAACCTTAGTTTCTCTTCTGCCCTCCAGGATTGTTATGAGAGTCAAATGGATAAAATGATACTTTGAAAGTGTTTCTCAAACTTCCATGATGATAAAAATCACCTGGGGGCACTTGTTAAAACCAAAAGTTTCCCAGGCTCATCCTCTGAGGCTTCTGCACCTGCTGATTCATTGGGGGCCACCAGCACCACCCCCCAAGGAGATTCTTGTCATCTGGGAAACACAGTTTGGAGGCACCTGGCTTATAGTAGTTTCTTTTCCGTCATACTCTGTGCACTATATGTTGTATTGGTGAGCCAAGAAAAACAAAGGAAAAGTAGACTGAAGATACAGAACCAAACAAGTCATCACAGCATGTCTGGCAATTTTTTTCGACACCTCCAGTAAAGAGGAGTTCACCATCTTATAGAGAGAGCAGTTTTCTCCACAGTTGAACAGTTCCATTGGTTCAAAAGACAAATCTCTTATTGTGTTGGAATCTGTTTCTTTTGAAGTTCTGTCTGTTGTTCTTGCCTGCTATTTGGAGCAACATGGAACAAGTCTCCTTACTCGTCCATTTGACAGACTTTTTAAACATTAGAAGAGCTCTCTTATCTCCTCTTGATCTTCTCTTTCCAAGCTAAATATACCAAGTTCCTTCCTCCATTATTGGTCATAGAACATGGTTTCTATAGTTCTCACAATCTTAGTCACCCTCCTCTGGATCCAACTTGAGACCACCAATTTTCCTCTTCAAATGTATCTTGTGACAGATTGGATAGAATGCTATAAATTTCTGAGTAGGACAGAATATAGACAAAACATATTTCTATAAAAAATGCTCAAAATAGATTATCTGAAAAGAATGATGCACTTAAGTTAAAAGAAAGGTTTCTAATGCCAGTTTGCCAGTTCTTTGACTTCCTGCATGACCTTATATGAGTCATCTAGCATATCCAGATGCTGGATGACTGATCTCTGAAACTGGGATAGCGATCTTCCTCTGTCTACCCATTCACCTCCTAGGATTGTTCAGAGGATAAAATATAAAAGAAAGCAGTCTGAATAATTATGTGCTACTTTTATGACCAAATCAACATAGCTATGGAGCTATGTTAAAAATAATAGTTATTTAAATGTTAAGATATATTTTAAAATAAAAAAAAAGAAAATGGCTTGTTACCTGCAAATTCCATATAAAATAAAATTTATTAGGTTTTTAAAGTTTTTTTTCTCTTGCTTTTATGGAAAAACATATCACACTGGCTCATATCAAGCTCATGTCAATTTAATAAAAATCCCTGATTTTTTTTTAACATAGATTTTTGCCAAGCCAGGTTACCTTGAGTTTGCAAACTAGAATTTTGAACTTTAAAAAAAAACAAAAAACCTTTCATGCTTCCAGGATGAGGGTCAATAGCCAGGAGACTGGACTACTACAAAATCTTAGCGACTTACCTGTTAGGTCTGAAGAGAGAATTGGACACCACCCTCACCTCTCTTGAGTTTATTGGAATTCTTTTCAGGGAGGAAAGTGCGGCTGCAGGAGTGTTTTATTCCTCAATTCATTTCAGAGATTTTTTTGTCAGTACTTTCCTCTTCTTTTCTTCCTTTTCTTCTGGTGTGATCTTAAGATAAAGTTTAGAGTAAATGAGAAGTAGGTCTCTCTCTGTCACAAAAGATTGGGGCTTAGATTCATGGGAGAAATAACCTCATTATAAATATAAAGATTAGCCTTGCTGATGTTTTCAAATAATATTTAATTATACAAGGACATGTTCTTTTGTCTAATGGTGACAGTAAATAGAAAAATGAAGAACACTGGATGGAAATAAACCAAAATATAAAAGCGATTAGTTCTAGTCAGTGAGATTACAGGTGTTTTCTTCTCTTTATACTTCTCTGTATTTTCTGAATTTTCTACAATATGCATGTATTACTTTTGTAATCAGAAACATGTTAGCAAGAAAATGAAAGAAAGCAAAGTTCTTTAACTATGCTGCTGGTGAAAAGTTGATGTTTGTATTAGAAACAAAGTTTCATGAATACATTTTTTACTAGCACCAACTCCGGAAGGTGGGAAAAGGACCTTCTTTTATTCTTCTTCCCATTTCACTTCATCTGACATGTAGGAGCCTCTTTTAATGATAGATTTCAGTGAGGGAAAGGCACCTGGGGCAACAATCAAGGGAGATTGCATTACACTGTGACAAAATCTTTAGAAATACTTTTCTGTTTGTGCCATCAAACAGATTGCAACAGGTGTAAATTCTTTTTCTTTTTTAAAGTAATTTTCAAGCAGACTTCTTATACATTGAGATACACATTGATTATTTTTTAAAATCTGGCTTACTTCCAAATAGTATTAAGATTCTCACTTCCACATTAATTTCTGGTCTTTTATCTAAATTTAGGAAGTCAGGGCAGTGGTACCTGACCACTAGACTGAAAGCTCTATGAAAGTAGGAATGATGTTTGTCTGTCGGTTCTTAATTCATCTCTGGATCCTCAGCATCTGGCTTAAGGCCTGACATTTCGTAAGTACCAATAGAACAGGGTAGAAACAAGCCCTTAAGCCAGCTGACCAGGATACAGAATAGAGCTCCTTTCCCTTCTCCCTAGGGAAGGATGCCTGAATAAAGGACAGAGAAACCCTAAGAGACCTGGGCAAAAGGGGACTGACTGGACTCTGTCAGAATATGGACAAATTGGGGAGGAGTTGGTAGAGGGGGGCTAGGGAATCCGGCTGGAATCTCCTCCACATTGTTACTGAACTGTGGAAGCTTTGTGTTTGCTCTTTGGCTTATTGCTTTTTTTTTTTTTTTTTTTGGGAAAGGGATGGGGTGGATTACAGATAGCTGTAAATTCACTCTGAAATGTTTGAGAAAGGGTTGGGACAGGGCCTGGGCTGACAAAGTGACAAATATCAGAGTCAGTAGGCCCCATTTCCGCCAGAAATAGAGACAGGGACTTTGGCATATACTGAATTACCAGAACAGGTGAGCAAAGCAAGGAGGGGCCAGACCTTGGGAACAAGAGGCTCAGTGTGACTTCAGATAAACTCCTTTGTTATTGGGCTTAAACTCTGTTAGGCATGACCTTTGGGTTTGGGGTGTGGGGAAGGGCAAATGGGAATCAAGTAACTAAAGCTCTTGGGACATTTGGCCTGGAGAGACTGAGAAAAGAGGTGAATGGTATGGGGTGGGTGCTCAGAGGCCTTGGCTGCCTGACCTGAAACAATAAAGCAGGGAAGATCCTTCGAAGGCAAGCTAGAGAAGACAACTCAGTAACCACCACGTACCTGCAGTTTGCTGACATGCATATAACTTGTGTTCCAAAATTCCTCTCCATGTAGTAAAGCTGCAGCGATTTTTACATCTTAAATTATGGGCTGGAATGTGTGAGGATCCAAATGACTCACTAAGTCACTAAGAAAGATAGCATGAGGGAGATGTGCCTTCCCAAAGCTAGGGTTTCAAGAGAAAAACCACTTTTGTCCCTTGGTGGCAACAGAGGAGCAAGAGTTTCTAATTGAGTTGCACGATAATACACATTGACTTAAACAGGGTTTAGGGAGTCAGCACTTTGACCTAAGTGGTGACTTGTGGTGGGAATTTTAAGTGAGAACCTTGAGAGAAATAATGAATTGGGGCCGCTGAACCTCTCATATCTGGACAATCTGGACAGCTCCATATTAAGGCTAGATGTGGTTTCCAAGGGATTATTTATCCCTAGAGAGATTTGGACACAGCATTGCTAAATTAACCTCTTCAAGTTTCCATCCTGTGCATCAGGAATCCTTTTGAGCTAAAGTTACCAAATAGCCAATTTGCTAGTCCAGTCAATTCTGTGCTAGTCAGGTCAGTTCTTTGAAATCCAAGTCCTCTGGTCTGTACCGTTGCCCTTCCTGGGGCCTGCTGTAAATCTGTCAACCTCCTTCTAGTTGATCCTACCCACTCTTTCTAGATTAACTTAACAAAAACACTGCTTCCACCATGTTTTTCTCCTGCGCAGTAAACTTTGGTGCAGTAAACCCATGGAGCATTGGGTCTCAAGACGTGGCTCTTGAATCAGCCACATCAGCATTACGTGGAAAGTTGTGAGAAATGTAAATCTGGTGGCCCCATCTCAGTCCTACGAATTAGCAACTCTGGTAGTGGGGTCCACTGGTGTGTTTTAATAAACACTGATGCATGCTGGAGTTTGCCATTGAGGACAGCCTGCCATTCACAGCACTCCCTCCTCTACAGTCTTCTGACGCTTGCCTCTTGTATTTGGTGCTCCTTGATCCTGCCTTGTATTATGGTTTTTTTGTTAGTGTGATCTGATTTCACATTCAGAATTGTAAACTCCTTGGGGTCCTGGTCTGTGTGTTTTCTGGATTTACTAACTTGCGAAATCATAAAACTGGAAAGGACCTGGAAAAATACTATCCGGCGTCTTCATTTTGCAAACCTTTGAACAGTACCGTGTGCATAGTGGACATTCAATTAACAATAGCTGAATGAAGTAACATGCCCTCAGGGGCCACAGAGGTGAATTAAGACTGCTGAGACCTCAGTGTCATTGCCTGAATTTAGATGGTCCCTTCTGGCACCCTCTAAGGGTTTGTGAATGCCTGGGGAAAGCCTTGGATGCCTTTGCCAGCCTTTTCCCCATGGTCCTTTGCATGGACTCTGGAATTTGCTTGCTGAATACAAGGCAACATGGTGTTTTGAGATAAAAATGGCAGAGCAGTTGAATTAAGAAGAAAATCAAAACAAAAACAAAATTGGTGTTGTTTTCTTATTGCTGCTTTGAGACTCGGCATGAAGTATGAATCTGTCATAACCAAGAAATAATATCTTGCCCGAATATCTAAGGCATAAATAAAAATTAATTGCAGCACACAGCTGTTAATTATCAGGCTTTGGAGCATTCCAGGAGCAGTTGTTCATGAACACCTATTTAGATAAAGATCCCTCGCTCATTAGGACATGCTGACATCAACTATGGAGACATTTGCCAGTTGTTGATTGGTTGCATCTGCATAGTCTAGAGGTCCAGGCTGCCGGTGGTCATGGCACTTGTAAGGGATACTCTTTCTCCATTTCACAAACGTTCACATCTAAAAGAGGAGATTCCTGACTTCCAAGGATGGCTTTGTGGTGATTCTTCTTCTAAACGAATTGGGCCATGGGTGTGACAGACATTTGTGTGTGTTTGTCACTTTGTGGCAGGCAACAGATCATAGTGGTGTGCTAAATACATAAATAACTTTTATATTGCATTTTTATTATCAGAGTTTAATGCTTTAGGGCCTTGTTAGAATCTGTTTCTCTCAAAAGAATGGCCAAGACCGGAAAAATCTCTTTCCTGTTCTTTAGAAGGAGGACAAGGACAAAAAAGCCTTTGTGTCTCAGAGATGAGAAGAGATTCAAAAGGTAATTCATTCTTATAGGTTAAATTCACATACTAAAGAAAAGGAGGGAAAATAGGAAAAGAGATGCTTTTTCATTTTCTGTGGGCAGGGCAGCTGTACCAAATTTTAAAAGCCTATCATTTTACTCTAGGTCAAGTTCTTTAAGACAAACTCACGTGGACTTTCCTAATTTTTGTTTTGTGGTTGTTGTTTAACCAACACAAACACATTATACAAGGACATGTCCTTGTATAATTAAATATTATTATGTGTGTTTGTGGGATTTGGTTTAAAGTGCTGTTACTTGTTGTTTAGAAAGTTTCAGGGTAATTATATTGATTGTAATCTCCGAACTGAGGGCCTGGTTTTCCCGATCTGGTTGTTGTCAGGTCCTTCCTATTCTCCAGTTTCTGCCGCCCTCCTCTCACCATGACTGAGCCTTCTAAGATCGCTGTGGCCAGACTTGACCTGGGCGAGGAAGCATTCAAGGAACGCTAACCCAACACTTTTGTTCCGCAGCATCAAGTTAGCTTGGCTTCTAGTCTGCCTTTGGCTTCTGCCATATTTCTAAAATCGTATATGTCTTTTGTTCCTCGGATTCAGTATCTACCTTGTACTTTAGTTCTTGTGCCCGGATTTTTGTCTCATTACCAAGGACTGAGTTCCTGTCTTAGGAATTTGCCAGGTGTGCCCAAGTCCTCTAAGGACACATAAGACTCAACCTTACCCTTGCCATTCCTCCCCTTTCTCAGCCACCAGGGTCCAGCCTCTGCACCATAGGCTGACTGAGGCTCCACTGTCACAGATTAGGCAGTACGATGCTGCCTGCCTGAATCCTGGGGCATTTTTCACTTCTGGATCTCTCGGCACCATGCTGTAATTTTGCATTGAGTGAACTTCCACTGTTTTATGTTTGTCTCCTGATTCCAGTTTCCTGGCTGCATTATCAACTCTTATGTATTGCCATATTCTTCAGCTACTTTGTTCTGTCTGCCAGACTGGACATCCTACCAGCACCTGCAGCTGGGCCATCCTCCCTGGTGGCAGGTTTAGTTTTAGGTCCCAGATTCTTCCACTATGACCTGCCCAGGCCGAGCTTAACAAATTCAACAAATGTAAAATATGTCCTTTAAAATGTTTATGTTTCAAATACTGTAGTTTAATCATTTTTACTCCAATTAGGTTGTGTTACACTTAAAGAATTATTTCCACACTTTTTTATTATTCTATGTGGATTGTGAAAATGGTTGCCTTTACCTGTTTGCAGGTCTTTTAAATAATAAAATGCAAATGAACCTTGCTTTTAATGGACATTCCGAGCAAAATTCTTCCGAGAATAACTTTATATTTAAGTGTGATATGATCTATTGAAATTGTGCCTATTTCTGTCCTGTTGTCCATGGGAGGAACCCTGGGCCTAATTATTATGCTTATCTATTGCCCTCAATCCTAAACTAAATGTGAAGAGTCATCGAATAGGCAAAAACAAAGAAAATCTATTTGTGCACGAGTGTGGCTGTGTGTGTGTGCGCCTGTGCACACGCCTTGAGAGAGTGAACGGTGAGAAAGGGCAGGGCAAAGCAACTCCATTCACCTGACAAATGTAAAAAGGGATCCCTGTTAATATAATAGTTATCAATTATGTGAATACTTATGTTGTATCAGGCAGTATGATGGACACTTGAATTACCTCATTAAAGCCCCCTTAATTTGGTACTAATTTTGTTTCCACTTCACATGAGAGAAAACAGGTTTAGAGAGGTTAATTAATTTACCTGAGTCCACGCACAAAATGATTGCTGGATTAGAGATATGCTTCCCTGCAGTGAGGTCCAAATTTGTATCCTCTGGATTATCCTCTGCTTTCCTGTTCTTCACTAAGATGTCTCCAGGTTATTTTTGTATAACCGGGGAAGTAATAGAGAATGTGGGAGGAAAATAACTAACGTTTACTAGTTATAATTTTCTGAGGATTTTTACATACAATATCTGCTTAATCCTCAGAAAAAGTTGTGTTATTGTTGTCTCCATTTAAGATGGCAAAACAGAAACATCAGATGACTCCATATTGTCGTAGGTAGCTGTAGCTTCTTTACCTGATTATTGTTTACTATTCCATTGTGAGACTCTACCACATTATCCTAACAATGGACGTTTAGATTTTTTCAAGCTTTTTGTATTGTAAGTAGTTCCTCTGTGAACATTTATATGCATATTTCTAGTGCACGTTTTGCATAGCCTTTTCTTAGGTATATACCTAAGAGTATATATGTTGAAACTGAACACTTAAGACAATAAGTAAAACAAAAGCCATGTGTGGAGCAATGATGAGAGTGTGTCATGAACCAGCAATTTTGATTAAATTGCTGAGGTCAAAAAAGAATTCTGTAAACCTGAGGTCTCACCTTTCTCCCCCAAAACAATCACCTAACTTGGTAACTTATCTAGGGCAACAGAGTGGTGGAGCTGGGACTGACTGCACCTAAGTTCTGTAATTCCAGACAGTTCCCAGGCCTGTCCCACCTTAACACATGAACATCATTCTCACCATTCTACTTGGGTGGCCTGAGAACTACAAACTTCACAGCAGGATTTTACACCATTGAGTTGCAAGTCTGTTTCTGCAGAAGAGATTTGGTTTTGAGAAATTACTCAGGAGTGTTTATATTGCTTCACCCATGGGCCTGTGTGCTGCTAAGCTTGAAATGAAAAGAATGGCTTCGTGGTTTAGTTTTATGGGGGAACCAAAGCCATAGAATTATGATCCAGTGCATATAACATTGAAGGATAACAATTTAAAGTCCAATAATTCTTTGCTATTTATCTTCACCAGAGGATCTCAGAGAGTTTTATGAGAAATTATAGACTAAGAATTTGGAAGAGTTATGTGCAATTTATAGTTAAAAAAATGAAGTGCTGAAGTTTTCTGGAATGCTCCAAGGCTGTCATTAGAGAAGGCATGAAGAGAGCCCAGGATCATTGACTCTTTGGCTAGGAACCTTGGCAGGACTAGATGTGACCGAACGACTCGGTGATCCTGAATGGCTTCAGCTTGCTTTGCATGGCAGTGTTCCTTTTCCAGGGGTCCTGCTACTTGAAGGAGGACTTAGAAGAGCCGGCATGAATTAGTTCCCCAGAACCTTTAAGAAACAGTGATATTGTGGTGGTCATATTAATACAGCTTTTGTAATGTACTCTCTTTCTGGTTAGTATTTCTCCCTCTTCAATTGGAATTTTAAGCACCATAATGATGTGAGCCAGCTGAAGTTTTTAAACAGCACAAATATAAATGGTTATCCTAAATTATATTAGGGAGAAACTCTACTTGAATTATTTAGGTTAATAAATAAAGATACTACATTAATATAAGCTTAATATGTTTTAAGACTAAATATGCAATTCTATAAAACTTTGGTGATTTGTGTGCTTTCTTGTATGCTTTCTGTTGGCTGGCCGTAGGATTTTTAATTGAATTACTACAGAAAATTCAGCACAAAATATTATCAGATTTAACCACCCACTGAGTGTGTTATTTGTTACTGTTTTACTAGGCTAAATCAAAGGTCACACATCTCTTTTTCTGCACTGATTTTCAGCCCAGAGGGGTAAAGTTTTAAAATGAGATGATGAAATTTTAGAAAAGAGCAAGAACTTAATAGAAGGATAATACTCAATTATTTTCCTTAGAAAAATAAAGCTTTCATGACTACTTTATATGTGCATTCCTAGCTTTTTAATAGTTCGCTTCTTTGACGTTCACATTCTGAAGCTTGTAACTAGTCTGAGGTTGAAACTGGAAGCAGAGTTGTAGGGGGACAGAGGTGTTCATGGACAGAAAAGACCTGTTGGCAAACCCAGTGTCCACATTTCAAGCATAGTGCCTTCTGGCCATATCCCTCTAAAAGTTCAAAATGTGGGTGGGAAGGCAGCATGGCTGGAGGATTCAACCCAGCAAATAATCTTTTCAGAGTCTATGTCTTCATTAGTCATAATAAGTGGTTAGGACCCCTCCCTCTTTTAGCTTATTATGAGTCAGCGTGTCTCATTTTACACTTGAGATTATTTAATTCAATGGTTCTCAAAGTGCAGTCTCCAGACCAGCAGCATCACCTAGGAACTTGTTGGAAGTATGTGTTCTCATTTGTTCATCCAGACCTACTGAATCAGAACCACTAGGGATGGGGCTCAGCATTCTGTTTTAAAAGCCCTCCATGTAATTTTCATGCCTACTAAAGTTAAAAAACAACTGACTTATGTTGATCAGTGTATGCTTTTTGGTAACCATATCAAAGAGTGACTTTCCCAATGTCTGATTCATAGTAGGCTCTCAATAAATATTACCCTGAAAATGAAAATATACTTAAGTTGTAATGCTACATTCTATAATGCTTACTATCATATTTTAGTCCCTTTGTAACTGTATACTCAGGAATGAGTAGTTGCCCTCACAGATTATTCATTTTCTTTCCCTTTAAGATTAGCTTTTCAGCCTTTTATTTCATATGAAAGGTTATCTTCAAAGAAAATCGTTGTCTGATGCTTCAGTTATTTAATTCTCTGGAAAGTCACTGAGAAGCAAAGTTGGCTCATGCCAATTATTTCTTTCCCATTTTTAAAGAGGGATAGTCACTTCACTGTCAATAATGATTAGTGGATTTTTTTTCTAATCTCTTCTGCAGGACCAGCCAGAAGTTCAATGGCCACGAATTTGTTGTTTTAGAACTTCTAAGTTGGCTTTGAGTCTGCTTAGACAGCAAATTCATCCAAGGGCTTTAATACTCTCAGCTTTGCTTCAAGTAATATGTGAAAATGAGGAAAAATCAATCACAGAGAATTTTGAAGTGCAATAGGTTTATGGAGACAAAGGGGTTCATACTGTGACATGTGAATTCATGTGTATTATATACCCAAATAATTTTTGATTTGTGAAATCCAGAGGAATCATGGACTTGAGATTTAGTGACATTCATGTGGTACGAATCTCTTTTGCATCTTGTCAGGCAAATGCCCTCTGGGGGTGGGGTTGAACAGCGTCCCTGCATATGAGCACATCTAGCTCTTGTGGAGAGGTTCCTCGGGTTGGAGCATCAAAAGGGAGAGTCAGGGCCTGAAATTGTGTATGTGTCCTATGGGAATGAAATAGCAGATTCTGGGTAAAAACTTGCAGTCCAGGGATCACTGAGATTTGGGGGAGGCCCTGCATGAAGCAGGGTGGGGACGTAAGGATGGCCAGGGTGTGCTGACACTCTACCAGGAAGATGAAAAAGTATGGTAGGGGTGGGAGGGAAATGGGCCTGCAGGGACCCAGGGATCTGAATAACTGTAGGGCCTCCCTGGGTAGCATGCCGTGTGATTCTGGGGGGGAAGTAGGTGGGAGAATGCTGCTAGTCTAGAGTTGTGCTGAGTAGTGCTAACCACTCCCTGAGTAGCTTTTTTTTTTTTTTTTTCTGAGTGAAGCCAGCTACTGACATCACAGGCTCCAGATCGGTAGCTGGATTTACAGCTGAGCCCTGGCCAGCACTGCTCAGTTTTGTACCCCAAACTTCAGTTCGTTCAGAGAGAGGGGAGAATTGAACTGCAGAGCCCAGGCTGTGGGAGGCAGCCTGTAAAGACCTGCATTTTGAAGTCCACAAACACTGAACACCTTCCAGGTGCCAAGAACCTTGGAGACACTAGGGATGAAGTGACAAGCAAGACTTCCTGCCCTCAGGGAGCGCCAAGCCTAGTGAAGGAGACAGATATCTAAACAGGTTATTACAATCCAGTGGGTTGATTTTTGTAGATACAGAATGTTACCTGAATCAAATCAGTTTTTTCTGCCTGAGGAAGTCAGCTAAGTCTTCTTAGAAGAGGTGATACTGTCACTAGGCCAGGTAGCAAAGAGGGGAAGGGGCACTGCAGGCAAAATGAAGAGTGTCTAAAGAAGTATAGTGCTCTCAGGAAATGGCAAATGTTACCTTTTCACAGTAGCAGAAGATACCTGAGGGTGACTGGTGGACCTGAAGTTGGACAAGTGATGTGGTGTCACATCACAGAGGACCTGTATCTTTCTGGGGGAATAGGGAGTGGCAGAGCTTTAAATAGGAGAGAGACATGATCAGATTTATTTTAGAAAAATTATTCTAGCTCATTTGTGGAGGGTGAATTAGAGGGAGTAGACCCTTGTCAAAGTATGGTTGAGGCATGGTGAGGGTTTGACTCAGGGCCATTTCAAGGCAGTGGAGAAGTCAGGTTGACTTTTGGACTCTTGACTTTGCCCAGCTGACTTCTCTTTTTTAGTTCTATCCTCACCTCTTTAGGGGCTGCTCTGGCTGCTGCTTCTATAGTTGCTGTCTCCATAGTTGCTTCTGATACAGCAGATAGCTAGAACTTGAGCCTACATTCTCTCATTTATTACATGGAACATTTTTGTCTCTCAAAGATTTTACAAACTTTCCTAACAGTGTGGAACTAAAGCTAATTACAAAGAATCCTATGTTAATATACTAGTAAATAAATTCTGTCCTTAGATACCATCTTTTGTGATAAGCAGTATTCTTTGGACTTGACATGTAATTTAAGTGGCTTACACCAGATGCATTAATTCATTCATGAAACTTTTATTGACATTTACTATGTGAAGGCACTGTTAGCTTTACTGAAGGGTAACATAAAAAGTACTGAGTGACCTCTTGCAGAATGTACCAACACTGCTTTATTCTTTACAGCTACAAAGCAAGGAACTTTCTAAAAGCACTTAGTTCATTCATTCATACGTTTACTCATCCATCTATTAATCCATCAGTCAGCATATATTGGTTGAGTATCTACTTTGTGAAGGCAAAGGAATGAAAGGAGGAACACATTAGGGGTAGAAATAAAAATAGAACAGAATTTGGGTGTAGCTCATGGTTCTCAGAAAGTCCAGAATGTAAAAATAACCTCAAGATTCTGGACAACTTACTCTTTAATACTAGGCTCATTTTCATTATTAAAAAGCATCTTGGTTGAGAAAGTGAAGTTTTAGCTTCTTAGATAACCTCTCCTATCTTTGCCTCCATGTTTCTCTGGTAGTTACTTGAAGCTTTTGATCACTGGACTGTGGAACTATGTTCATCAGGCCACGATAATTTCAAGAAATGAATAATGAAAGTATTTTCCATTATCTTTCTGTAGGATTTTCTCCTCAGTCGAAAAGGGACCAAATAGTATGCTTTTCTAGGCAGGTGTGATAGAAGATACTCAGTGTACTCCCCCCACTTCCCAGCTGATGGATCCATTTGAAAAGTGACCCAGTTTCAGAATTTAGCTACTAGTTGTTTGTGTAAAGGGTCATAAGAGACCATCTTAGAAGTACTACATACCCAGACATATTTTGATCTTTTCCTACTTTAAAGTCCTGCTTTTAATTGAAGAAGGCCTTTCTCTGTCTATAATCTACTCTTTTATGGAAAGAGCACTTGCTGGGAGTTAGGTGACTTGATTTCTAATTCCAGCTATGCTGCTGACCAGTTGTATGACTTTAGGCCAGGGGTTGGCAGGCTACAGCCTGCTGCCTAATCTGGCCTACCACCTGTTTTTGTAAATAAAATTTTATTGGAACACAGTCATGATTATCTGTTTACGTATTGACTGTGAGTGCTTTCGTGCTATAGCAGAGATGAATATTTGTAACAGGGCCATATAACCCACAGAGCCTAAAATATTTACTATTAGGTCCTTTATGGAAAAAAGACTCCAAGCTCAGCATTACGCAGGTCATTATCTTACTTGAGTCTCAGCTTCCCCATCTGTAACCTTTAGGAATTGGATTAGGTTTTTCCCCAGGGCCCATGTCCTTCTTAGCTTTCTGTTACTCTGTAGCTCTTCCCACAGAAAAGCCTCATCTAATACAATCACTATACACTGGGATATAAACCTATTCATGTTTTCATTCACTTATTCAATTCATTAGGCACCTGGCAAGCCTCTGTAGAAAACTAACAAATCTAAGAGAATCCCTGCCCTTGAGAAGCTTATAATCTGGTTAGAGACATAGTTACAATGTTCAGAAGTTAAATTATAATAGAAAATAATAAAGGATAACTTTCCAAATTTAGTGATTATTATTAAAGGTGTTTAGAGGAGAGAAATCATTATGGGCTGAGATGATTAGGGAAAACCTATAGGGGAAAGTGGAATGTTTTTAAAGAATAGTCATCTCTGACTCCATAGAATACTGGATTTAGTGTCCCTCTAAGATAGTAGTTTTCAAATTTTAGAGTGCAGGAAAATCACTTAAGTTACTAGGAAAAAATGTAAATTCCTGGAACCCAGCTTTAGAGATTCTGAATGTAGGTCTGGGGTATGACCCAGAAATCTGCTTTTTCAAAAAGTACCCCAGGTGATTCTGATATACATGGAGAATACTGCTCTGGAAATTTGGCAAGTTTCTGCCTAGGAATTTATGCTAGATTTGGCTGAGTCTTATTAAATCATGGATTTTGTGTGACCGGGAGGAACTCCACTATCCATGGAGCAATTACTTCAGTGACTTTCTCTCTCCTTTTAGGGAAGCTGAGATCTCCCAGGCCAAGAAGAACAACCTGAGGACTCTATTTCTGAAGGCCATTGAACTCCTTTAGATAAGTCCAGAAGGGAAATCTGAGATCAGTACAGCTGTTTGTCTATGATAGCTGAGGGTAAATCATTGGAGTCAGGGAACTAACTACTTCCATTAGCATTTGACTGTTGGTCCTTTTGTTGTGAGCTCCTTGTTTCTGCAAAGATGGCTGGGGTCAGCACAGTGGGTCAAAAAAAAACCCTAGATGAGAGAGGTTGGGAATCTCCAGTCTGCATCCCAAACCATGTCGCTGATGACTTGAGCATATCAGCAGATACTCAAGAAACAGAGAATAGATTCCACCCATGGGAGAATGACCCTCTGAAGAGAAGTTTGGAATTATCATCAGAGCCATTGGAGGGGACATCTGGAAGTCATGTGGGTGATGTTTCACAAGATCCTGTCAGGCCTCCAGTCCAGAAGAGAAAGCTAGATCCACTTCCAAAAAAACATAGACATCTTAGAAAGGTCGTAAGGACAAAGAGAATGAGAAAGAGCAAGAGGAAGAAGAAAGTGGAGACCCACTGCCCTGGCATTCTTCCAACGCCTTTGTTACCACCACAAAGTGAAGAAGATGAGGTGGTAGATAAAAAGCTGACCCTACTCAGTGCCAAGGAAAGTGATCCTGACCTTCCCAATGAGGTAGGGATGAGGCATGGGGTAGAAAAATTCTGGGCTTGCCACACACACACCAAGCATATACCCAAACGTATAATGGCTCGACACTCTAAAAATGTATTTCTTTCCCAAATAACAATTCTAAGTGGTTCCAGGATGGAGGCTGAAGGAAGAGGGCGTGGGTATCACAAAGCCATTCAGTGATCCAGGCTGATGGTGCCTCTGCCAACCTCAGCATGCAGTTTCCATGGGGGATCCTGCATTACTCTAGAAGGGAAAATAATGACAACTCTTCACCTGGGGTGGGAGGAGCTGGGGATAAGGAACTTGAGAAACAAACTAGGATCCTTGGGCCCAGATAGAGTATGAAAGAACTGGTTCCGAAGGTCAGGTTCTTTCTGTATAGTGCGTTCGCATTGAGGGCTTTTAAACTTTTTTCTTCTACTTGCAGGACAGATTACAGAGTCAGCAGGATGAAGGTACCTGTATGATGCATCAGGAATGTCAGATCCAGCCCTGTGAGCTCTCCGTGTCCCAGGAGCTCGGGCCCTCTTCTCCTGCAATGACATCCTCGGCATCACCACCACTCTGTTTCGGTCGTTTTTTAAGCTGTGTCTGCCAGACCTTCTCAAGGTCTAGGAAGAGGGAATCTCCTGGAAGAGAGGGCACCAAGCAAGCTGAGACAGGAGGTGACGCTAAGGCTCTGAGACCTGGTCTGCTGAGAGTTCTCGGCAAAAACAAAGTACAGCCTCACTCAAGTCTGTAGCAAGTTGAAATTGATTTAGGTTTCCCGTGTGTTTAGTTTAATAGTTTTCTCTGTGTCATTGTTCCTGTTAGTTGAGCTCTTGTCTGTCTAAAAGAGCTGCTTTTAAGTTGAGATCTTCAAGCCTAAAGAGGTAGTAAAAGCAAAGTAACTTTGAGGCTTTTAATACCGTGCCCAGGAGTGGGATTGCTTCTTACTTCCTCCCATTAGACTGAAGTAGGATTCACTCTGGAGCAGTGGTTCCCAAATTCATGCATATTTCACTCATGTATTTAGTTGGCCTAATTTTCTCTAACTTCCCTGAGGATGGAAGTTGTACAGTTTCATCATTTTGAGTAATGTCTCCTGATATCTATCACCAAGTGGAGACTTCTTATGCCCAGCTCCTCTCATTTTTTCTTTTTAACCTTTAGCTAGAGATTCATTTTGCATTCTTCATTTTCAGTACTTTGTTGAAATTCTGCCACTTTCTACTTGATTTGGCTATGCCAAATCAGTGGGTGGTGGTTATTACTGTTCTTTCACATGATGCCACAATTACTCTCCCATCTCTAAGCATTGTTTCGTTTTCTTTTTCTTACTTGTTAGTAAGATACCTGGCTTCTGAAGTGTGCCTGTGGTCTTCTCTCTGTATTGAAAACATAGTCACACTAGGTAATGCTCCTTCCTTGTCATTCTTTAACCAGACTCTCACAGAATCCTGAGTTCTTCTGAGAATCGCAAATACAATAAGTACTTTAAAAAAAAGTTCTAGATCATTTCACTTCCCCCTTGTTCTGGTATGCTAGGTTAATCCTCTTCCCAGGATAGAAAATAGAGTTTAAATTAATCTTATACCCTCCTATGAGGAGGGAGTAGGTTTAAGAAGAGTTTGAGAGTTTCTCTGTAGCTTTAATTACCTATTGTTATTTCCTACTTGTCCCAGTGTCCCAACTCATATAAGATTAATAAATAAAAGTAGAAATATCAATAAGTGTGTAAAGGATCTGCATAGGAAGGAAGTTATATATTTTCTTGCTTTCTTAAGACTGACCTTGATGGTTACTATATTGGAATTAGAGAAGATGACCAATATGTTTGTTTTGTTCTTTTCTCTCCTGGAACAGGGCTTTGTACTGTTGAGAGAATGTAGTTGGGAAGGGAATAGAATAAGTTGCAAGAGCAGTGGCAAAGATCCTTAAGACTCCCTTGGAGGTAATTGGTAAAAATTGACCTTGAAAAAGTCTTTTGTGTTATGGTGTGTTGAGGATTTCAAATTAGAATTAGGAATTTTGCTAAATGTCATACTCAGTGCCTGGAGTAAAATGGGGCCCATTTCTAAAGTCAGTCATGCTTTGAAACCTTTATTTTTTTAAACAAGTCATTGATTTCTTGTTTTAGAAAGTATGGAGTTTTAATAGAGTTAATAGACCATTATAAATGGGCTCAAGCTATTACATGAATTTCAAATTATCCAAACTATATTTATGTGCATGTTTTCTCAATTTAATACAGGCAAGGCATAATGTACATAAAGTCTTGAGTCACAGAGCCTATTATTAAAGGCTCAAAGGAAGGTAGATATTAGTGTTGCTATTAATACTTTATTACTGTTATTGTTTTTTATCATAGAAAAACTATCAGTTGGAGCCTAGTTCGCCATATCTCCAACCCGTCTCCCATACTGATTTTCACATAAGGTTTATTTACTCCAAATTTAGAGGACAGGTTTCAGATAAGGAAAGATCTGTATAAGCACTTAGTTTTGAAACGCTTTTGCTCATGTGTCTTGACCCCTTGCTCACAAACAGGAGAAAGGGTGTCCACCTCTCTTCTGATGCATTTGTAAATGAGGAAGTGCATGTTCTCTGGTTTCAGATTTTGTGTTGCTGTCTTTTTGGTTTGAATTATTAAACATGGTTTATGGCTTAATAAAGTTGCTTTTATAAAATATATTTAGAAAGTTAGTACAACTGTATCCAAGTAAAAAGAAATTAAAAAATAAAATCTACTACTATTGATTTGATGAGAGATAAAGCTTAGGGGTCATTTTTTAAAATTGTTTTCCAGCAAGGCAGATAAACATATTATAAATGTGTTGTAAACAGAAATAATTGACAAGTATAAAAATGATCATATTTAATGTGTTTAGTTCCCTATTTTGTCATGGGAATTCTAAGAACTAGGTAGGTGGCAGGTGTACTTATTGCTATAGGTCAATTAAGTTGAGATTAAGCGGGTCAATTAAACTTTTCCAGTGATTTTCCTAAGATCACTCATTAAATCTGATAGGGAAACATAGTACAAGTTCTTTAAACAGATTATTTAACCACAAATCTATGGTTTTCTTTTCTATATGTGATTGCTTTTGCTCTGTTCTTGTTCCAGCATGCCATACTGAAACACTTCCTGCTAACCATTTTGTTTTTTTCACCTTGTCCTCACATTACTGTCCAAATTCCAACTAATGTCATCTTTACTTACCTGGAAAATTTTAACATGAAAAAACTCTGGCTGATGTAAAGTTATACAAAGAACGAACAGAGACTGTAAGTAACTGATTTACTTATTAAAATGAGTTTTGACAGAAAAAGTAGAAATTGTCTAGTTCCACCCTCCTATTTATCCAAGGAACCTGAAACACAGGTAGCTCTCTCAAGATGACATAGCTGGTTAGGGGCAAAGCTAAAACAAGTAATAGCTAATAGATTAAATATTGTACTTTTTATGTATCATCTGTGATCTTCAAGCAATCTGTGTAGGGTTGATATTAATATTTTCATTTTAAAGATGAGATAATTTAAGTTCAGAAAGGTCCCAGAACTTGATAAGTCTTGATGGGAAATCCAGACCCAGGTTTGTTAGTCTCCAAAGCCTGTACTCATTACATTCTACCTCTCAGTATTATAATATTATAAAATCTCTTTGTTTCTAGTCTAACTCTGTAATGTCAAGAACAGGCAATTTCTTTTATTTGCCAGAATTTAGATTTTAACCTTAATACATCTGCAATAAAAATAGTCCAGTAAAAAGAGTCTAATTAATATGACTATTTCTTCCAGGTACAATTTCTATATTAGGTAGTAAATAAATAATAAAATAGTTAACCTAAATATCATTGATAAAAGAAAACTGCAGTGTAATATAAACAAAGTTTTAATCATTACAACCAATTAAGCTTAGACAATTACTTACCTGGAAAACAATCAAGGAAAAAAGGGATAGTACACAATCAAAGCAGGGCCCTTCACTTGACAGGGTCACAAGATAAAGCACAGCAAAGGTGAATTATGTCCCATAGAGAGCTAGTCGACTTGAGAGTGTTTCTAACCCATTTTCAGGTGAATGATTTGGGACGTGGGTAGCAGAGAGACAGGCTCTTCTACGTAACCCAGTGACCCTTGAAATAAGTGAGTATACTCCTGCTAATGAACTCCAGGCTTTAAATAGGAAATTTGAATTTTCTCACGCCTTAAAACATTCTTTTCATTCTGATTTGACAAGGCCTCTCTCAAGACAAAAGGAAAGAACAACAAAACTGGAAGATTCAAGCCACTGGACTGTGTGGCCAAGGAATGTTGTTCTTCATTTTTTCAAATTCAAGTCGTGAGGACAGCTGTTGTACGTGGGAGATCAGATTGGTACAGATTTCTTGTACTATATTCTGTCAACTATAAAGAATTGCAGCACTGCTCCCATCATGGAAGCTCTGTGATGGACTGTCTCAGACACATGGTTAAAACCCTCCCGGTTCGCAGTGCTAGAGGAAGTAAGTCTTTGACTAGGATCCTTGTTCCGCCTCTCCCCACCAACCCCCGTGCCTTAGAATCAGTCCTGCAGTTGGTAAGAGACTCAAGGAAGGCTATTTTAGTAGAGGAACGCTATTTTTATAGAGGTTTATAGCCTACATGAAGACAAAACCCAGAACAGATTAAAAGAATCTTTAAATAAGTTACATAATTTTGGATAAATTCAGAATTCTGGGATTCTATTACAAATGATTTCTAATGTGAACTTCTTTCCTGGTTGTAATCACCATTCTGATTCTTGGATGCCTGTGAAAATACACAGTTCTGGCTCATTACAATGGTAGCCCTTCTGGTGAGCAGGACAATAGATCCATTCACAGACAGTGATGAAACAGTAACTGGGATTTTTAATAACTGCTGTGAGAAATAGCCCCTTAATGTCTGTCCCTTTTCTTGAAAGAAAGAAGAATGATAATGACTGTAAAAATAAGGAAAAGAATACATTTCAATCAGCATTTAGTACCAAAGCTTCTACTTGGTCTGTGATGCTCAATAAGAATCTCTGGATAAAATTTATGTATAGAAGATAACAGATCCCATATGGTTATCCCATAACCCCTTCCCTAAAAGCTACCATTCATCTTAATTTAAAATTTGGTTTCATTTTAAAATTAAAATTATGAAGCAAAGGTCTATATCTAACTCCGTAAGTTGTCTAATTCTACCTGTTACATAATTATATAATAAGTAGTTGGGAAATATCTGCCTGAATCTGGATTTAAAAGTTGAAAAATTTAAATACTGAATCCTGGTTTTGCCATTTGCTATTGTGTAACTTTGGCTATTTATTTAAACTCATTAATCTTTGGTCTCCTCACCTAAAAATGGAAGATAGTAACACCCCAAAGGTGGTTTTGAGGACTTCATGAGATAATCTCTCTGAAAAAGTCTAGTGACTGTTTTGTAGTAGAAAGATTTTGACATTGTAATGCTTATTGAATTCTTAGAAAACAAAACAAAACATTAACTTCACTAAGTGCTCTACAAGGGTAAGCAATGCACGGCAGTCTTTACTTCTCAGAGAACTAAGTTCATTTCTGGGGGTACCACGTGGAGCAAATAGTTTTCATATTTCTTTATTCCCAATTTGAGTGTCTCTTGAGAAAATTTTTATCTCAGAATTTAAGTCAAAACCCCTTTATTGTTACAGTCTGTGAAATCAATATTAGTTCAGCCTTTATTCTTTTTTTTTGGTTTGTTTTTTTATTGGGGAATAGTTGTGTTACAATGTTGTGTTAGTTTCCGCTGTACAGCGAAGTGGAGTTCCCTGTGCTATATAGCAGGTTCTCATTAGTTATCTATTTTATACATATTAGTGTGTATATGTCAATCCCAATCTCCCAACTCATGCCCCCACTTTCCCCCTTGGTGTCCATACGTTTGTTCTCTACACCTGTGTCTCTATTTCTGCCTTGCAAACCAGTTCATCTGTACCATTTTTCTAGATTCCACATATATGTGTTAATATACGATATTTGTTTTTCTCTTTCTGACTTACTTCACTCTGTATGACACTCTCTAAGTCCATCCATGTCTCTACAAATGACCCAATTTCGTTCCTTTTTACGGCTGAGTAATATTCCATTGTATAGATATACCACATCTTCTTTATCCATTCGTCTGTCGGTGGACATTTAGGTTGCTTCCATGTCCTGGCTATTGTAAATAGTGCTGCAGTGAACATTGGGGTGTATGTGTCTTTTTTAAAAAAAATTATTTATTTTATTTATTTACCTTTGGCTTTGTTGGGTCTTCGTTGCTGCACACGGGCTTTCTCTAGTTGTGGCAAGTGGGGGCTACTCTTCATTGTGGTGCACGGGCTTCTCATTGCAGTGGCTTCTCTTGCTGTGGAGCACAGGCTCTGGGCACGTGAGCTTCAATAGTTGTGGCACGTGGGCTCATGGGCTCTAGAGCGCAGGCTCAGTAGTTGTGGTGCATGGGCTTAGCTGCTCTGCAGCATGTGGGATCTTCCTGGACCAGGGCTCGAACCTGTGTCCCCTTCATTGGCAGGCGGATTCTTAACCACTGCACCACCAGGGAAGTCCTGCATGTGTCTTTCTGAATTATGGTCTTTTCTGGGTATATTCCCAGTAGTGGGATTGCTGGGTCATATGGTAATTCTATTTTTGGTTTTTTAAGGAACCTCCATACTGTTCTCCATAGTGACTATATCAATTTACATTCCCACCAACAATGCAAGAGGGTTCCCTTTTCTCTACACCCTTTCCAGCATTTATGGTTTGTAGATTTTCTGATGATGCCCATTCTAACTGGTATGAGGTGATACCTCATTGTAGCTTTGATTTGCGTTTCTCTAATAATTAGTGATGTTGAGCATCTTTTCATGTGCCTCTTGAGGGCCTTTATTCTTTTTTGTAGGGCTGCATAGATACTCATCTAGTCATAAACTGGTTTAATGCAATATCTTTTTTTATGTCATTAGCATTTTCTAAGAAAACTTCATTGTAAAGACAGTTTATTCAATGGCTGTAATAGAGTGGTGGTTCTTAACTTTTTCTGCTTAAACCCTCCTAAATGATAGGAGATATCCTGTCAATAACAATACTTCAGTATAGCAATGATTATTGAATGTTTAATGAAATGATGATAGAGACACCTACCAGCAATATTAGAATTCTGGAGACATTATCATTGGGAAAAGTGCCCCCTCCCCTGTATTTTAATAACCTCCTTTACCATTTCCTTTATCTATCTGTTGAATATTACTGCAAGACTGACTGTGTAAAGGACCATTAGATTCCAGTGTTTGTGATCTGAAATTTTATTTTGTTCTACTCAATAAGCATATATGGAACATATGTGCCTAAGCTGAAGCTATTTTATCTCAAAGTAAAGCAAAGGACACATACATAAAAAGTAGAAGAACCTGTCTGTCCTATCAAATAATTTGCAGACTGTTCAGAGAAAATAAGACAAGCGCTCACACTGTGACTACCAAACAATATTAAAAGTATCCAAATGAGCTTAAGAGAGCATTTGACAATGTTTAAGTAAGAACTGATAGGATGCCTTGTATTGGAAGGATATTGCAAGGTGGAATATAGGAGATGCCATCTTTGAATAGGTAAATTCTGAACTCAATTTGAGGGAAGAATATGGTCTAGATTTTATCCAGTCCCACAGCCAAAATGTTAAAATTACTTTACTGGATGGAGTCCTGGAGGCTGGATGGAGCCAGAGCACAGGTGTGACCAGATCCAATAGAAAGCTGGCAGAAATGGTGAAGCCATTCAGACAAGTCCTTTGTTCAAGGGTAGGCAGTTTAAAAGATGGGTCAGGAACAGAAGACAGAGCTACACAGTTAGGCCCTGAGTAAAGGCAGTAATGGTACAGAGGCAGTCACAAAAGAGAGAATAAAGAGGGCCTAAGACGTTTATCTGAACAGTAGAAAGGGCTATGGTGTGTTGGTCATGAAGCATTTTGGGGGGAAGGTCCCCTCCAAAGGAAAACAGGGTGGATAACATTGAAGGAGATGAAAGTGGATGATTCAGATGGAGGATATCATGAAGAAAGATACAAATGTGGCATTATTAGGTCATATATGGGGGACATGGAGTAGCTTAGAAATGTGTGGTGGAAAGTAATGAGAAATAAGATGGGGCCATTTGAACCCCATTATTGTATTCTATACTTGGCTCTGATTCATAGTTGAGAGAGAGCCATTGTAAATTCTTGATCTTCTCTAAGGAGGTAACATTGCCCAAGTTAGCAAGCCTAAGAAGGAGCAAGTATGGGAGTAGAGATGTGCATGGGCATTAACCTAAATTCAGCAATGACCTCTAAGAATATGTTGTTTGGTTAGCTGCTTTCTACTATATATCTGGGCTAGATGATTGCCTCTTTTTCACCACTTGCTTACAAATAATATATATATAATTTTTTTTAAAGATTTTTTTGATGTAGACCATTTTTTCTTTTTGTCTTTATTGAATTTGTTACAATATTGCTTCTGTTTTATATTTTGGTTTTTTGGCCACAAGGCATGTGGGATCTTAGCTCCCTGACCAGGGGTCGAACCTGCACCCCCTGCATTGGAAGGCAAAGTCTTAACCACTGGACCACCAGGGAAGTCCCACAAATAATATATTTTTGTAAGAATGGTAGATAAAATTAATGATTACGAAGGAACCCTTATGTGAAAACACATAGTAGTTTGTATTATGAAGAATGTAGAAAATCATGATCTGACTTAGGTTTCACATTCTACATTAGTCAAAAATTAAACATAATACATTTGGTGGAAACGTCTAAATGCTTATTCATAAGGTAATGTTACTGACCCTCCAGAGTTGGTCTCCAGGAAGGGTCCTTCTGTCCAGTGTCGCTGGTGCGAATAGAAGGAGATGGAGTTCAGTTCAGACACAAAAGGAAAGCTTTATTCTTGGGAGAGGTGCGAGCTCTCTCGCTCTAAAGCACAGGCTCTCCTGACAGGCTGGGGGGCGGGGATGCTTTATAGCGATCCCGTCAGCGGGGCGGGGGCAGAGTTCTCACCGATTGGTGAGAGGTGTGTTGCCCTCGCTGCAGATCGCGCAGGGCGGCGCAGCGTCTCTGCACGCGGCCCGCCACCGCCATCTTGAATTGCAGTGCAGCGCTTCTGCACGCAGTCGCCGAGCTGAGGTGAGGGCACGGCCGTTGCACACGAGGAACTCAGGGCTGAAGAGCCGGGTGCAAGGCCTCTGCACGCGGCATTCTGTGAGCAAGTGAAATGAGACTAAGCACAAAGGGAAAGAAAAGGTTAGACTTCATTTTATTATCTAGTTTCTATTTTTATTTCCTGGGAATTGTTAATGGGCTTTGCCGGTGACAGCAACAGAGCGGTACAACCTAGTATTTGAGAATCCCACTGCAGACAGAGCCTGGGTTCAATTCCTGGTTTTACCACTTAGTAACTATGTACCTCAAATTCCTTTTTTTGTGTGTGCCCTGATTTGCTCATCTGAAAAGAATAATTATACTTCATCATAGAGCTTTGGTGAGAATTAAATGAGGTAACACATTTAAAGAACTTAGAACTTGGCACACAAAGTGCAAGCTCAACAAATATGCACCTGTTGTCATCAGATGGGCAGGATCCTTTTTAAAATACTGATTTGCGTGGGAAGAGGTGTTACGGTTTCAAAGGGGGAGGATTGCATGAGGTCCCTGGGGAGTCTGACCCTAACTGTAGCGGCTCCCAGCCTCACCAAACATTCTGCGCATGGCTCGTCACCACACCTGAAGAGATTCTCTGTGTTAAGATAGGTATCACGTGACTATAGTGTATGTTTCTTAGCATCTAATTGTGAAGGAGTCTAATTAATCCTTTATCCCCAGTGCTCATCACAGTGCCAAGCACGGTAAGCACACGATAACTTCTCAGTAAATGTCTGTCAAGTGAATGAGTACACAATTCACGGAAGAACAGAATTTCAGTATATGCAAAATTAAATGTGCCATTCACACAAACAACATTTTGTTTCTCTCTCAGATAACTTTTGCAGTGTTTGGCACTGAAGACAACTCTCAGATCATAAGACATAGTGGGAGATCCCCCAAAGGGACTGAGTATGAAGTTTTCATCAGTTAAGTGGCATGGAGCATGGGATCAGCTTTAGGCTGATTAAAAAAATAGATTCAGAACTGCTATATTCAGTGATTAAGAAGAACTAACGCATTCCTCTTTTCAACAGTCTCAGTTCTTTGCTTTAAAATGCACATGTGCACACACACACAAACACACTTGCACAGGCACAAAACACAAATACAGCACAGTTACAATATCCCTTTATTAATTTGGGTTGTGTTGTATAACAAGCTACCTCAAAACTTAGCAGTTTAAAACAATGACATACATTTAGTTCATGAATCTGCAAGTTGGTCAGGGTTTGGCAGGGAAGTCTCTTCTGTGTTCTATGCAACGTAGCTGGGGCAACTCTATTTTTGACTGAGGGTTTCATATCCAAGATGGTACACTCACATAATTGGCAAATTAGTGCTGTCTGTCATCTGCTTGCTCAGCCATGCTGTGGGCCAGGGGCCGAAGTTCCTTTCCACATGGGGTCTCTTCATAGACTGTCATCCATCACAGCACGGTGGCTGTGATCCAAGAGTGAGCTTCCCAAGAGAACCAGGTAGATGCTAGGTTTCCTGATCTAGTCTCAGAAAGCAGGTAATGTCAATTCTATTATAGACCACCAGATTCAAAGAAATATAGACACTCCCCATACCACCCCCTACCCCACCCTGCCCCGCCCCCCAAGCTCCAGAGGAGGAGTGTCAATGTCACATTGTAAGAAGAGTGTGTGGAATGGGAGATCTTGTTGTGGTCTCCTTGGAGAAAGTACAGTTAGTGCTTAGAGAAATACTAATTCAAGTTTCAAAGGTCCCAAAGTGACAAGAATATTCTGGTATGTAGGAAGTATTTTCTGGAAGAGTCATATTCAAATGAAGAAGACGTTTTTGTTGAGATTTGGAAAAGACAGTTTCAGTTACATGTAAGTTGTGCCATGGAACTTACCTTTGAAGAAAGTTCCCAACAGTATGAATAGGACAAAGGGAAGGGGGCGTTAGCTGGCTTAGGTAATTTAGCATGAAGAGCTGAGTGTCAACAATTTAAAGACTAAAGTTAGGAGTCCTCACCTTGTCCTGTTGATGCCAGTGGAAGAGGATATTCTTTTTTTTTAATTGAAATATAGTTGATGTACAATATTATGTTAGTTTCAGGTGTACTATATAGTGATTTGATATTTGCATACCTTATGAAATGATTACCATGATAAGTCTAGTTACCATCTGTCCCCATACAAAGTTATTACAATATTATTGACCACATTCCTTATGCTGTATATCACATCCCTGTGACTTATGTATTATATAACTGGAGGTTTGTGTCTCTTAATACCAGAAGGGGATATTCTGAACAATCAAGGACCTACAGCTATGACTCCTTTGATATAGCAGAGTGTGAATAGCTAAATCTAATTTTTCTCTATCTGTGACTGAACAAAATTTTCCATCATGACTAAAGGCTCAGAAAAATCTTACCCACCAAATTGGAAGTAGACAGGAAAATTGTAGGAAAACCTATATCTGAAGTATGTATCAGCATTCTTTGTTAGTAAATATTTATTTCGCTCTCACAGGTGAAATATAAATAATGACTGCAGTTTTCCTTCAAGGCAGATTAGAGTTTAGCTGAGAGCAGTATTCAGCAAGTCAAATGCCAGCAGCTTTGACCTCTCTGCCAGAGGAGAGGCATTTAAATGGTTTTGAAAATTATCTGTTTTAGGACTTTGCATGGAAACCCAGCAAAATCAGTTTGCTAAAATCTATGCCAGCTGGCCTGGATGACTTTTCATAGTCTCCACCTGCATCTGCTTTATTCGCAACTGAACTGCTATTGATTTGTATAATGAAGTAATAGCATACAAGTGATGGCTTCCCCCACAGCCATATCCTTTCTCTGTCTAGGATTTGGGGTGGAAAAGAGAGACCAATAACAATACATTTTCTTCTTCAAAATATATTTGTTACTTTCAATTTGCTTCCTTCCACCCAAAGAAGATTGTCAAAGACAAGTTAACGATTCAACATGGCAATTCTTTTCTCCTTATGAAATGTTAATCTGGCAGACAGAATCTGCCCTGGCAAAGGAGAGGATAATCATGATTGGTCTCTTACTTTACTAGCCTTTGAAAAGCACTCCATCATTCATTTTCCACAATTATATTATTTTATCTGATGCCGTATGCTTCCATAATTTTCTTTTGTTTAATAATTTAGCCTCTTGATGAAGAATCGGGGGTAGTTAAACGATGATGTCTTTGTGACAACTATGTGTACCTTATGTCTGACCACTATTGTCAGGACAGGGATAGTTTGACCAGAATGGAAAATGCTAGACATAAAGAATTGGGAACATGCAATGAAAGTAGGATTTTTATCTCGTTACCTGGGCACTTCTGTGAATAGAGCTGTGGGCTCATTTACCTAGGAGGGTTGAGGCAGAGCCCTAGGAGTAGGATCATATGACTGCCAATGTCATTTAAGCCTTCTCGCTATTTACTGATTAGTATCTGATAACTTATTGAGTCTAGACAATTTTATATGCAGGATTAAAGACATTGCTTTGATTACAACACCTCAATTTCAATACCTTCTGATGCTGCCAGGGCATAGAAATTGTGCAGATGGGGTTACTCTCCCTGACACTAGGCAGAGATTGAAAACAAACTTCTAGTATTTATTTCATCTCCTTGTAGTGATGACAGTTTATGGAGTTGAAAATTGTACATTTTCTATGAGTTCCACAAGTTCTTTTACCTCTGACCTGGAACTGATTGAATGCACTTAATATTGTGTTTGGAAGCATGCTCCAAAAGGAGTTATTTTGAAGCTCGGTGCTCTGCCTCTCTTCTTCAAGTTTAATTATATTCTAAGTTCCATTTCTGTTTTTCAGTGACTACCATTGCTTTCAGAAAATTCATGGTAACATGTCTTAAGATACTAATATGACATACTATATAAACAGTTTGGTTTTACATTGTGTGTGCTCTTCTTTCTGAAGAAATGTTAAATGAACCTGTTAAATTTTACTTTAAGGAGTTAAGCTTAGAAAAACCCTTCAAACAGCATGACTTCTTTAGACAGGTGGTAATTTATTGTTAGGCATTCTGAAATGATTTGCCTGGCAGAAATAAACATACAATAAAATTATTCAAAAAGCATTCAGGTGAGTGTTTTGATTCATCAAATGACAAGAAAGTTTGAAATTTGAATATTTTGTGAATTGTAGTAGCAACTTTAGCAACTGAAGGGCTATGAAGACAAATCAAATGGAAAGGAATTTTGGTTTTAACATGGAAAATGTGCAGTTATGTAGAAGGTACTAAAGGTACTAGAAAAAGACTTCAACAAGGAACTGGAAATTATGTTTAAATAACCAAGAAGATCAAGAACACATGATGATTGACAACTATTAATAGAGCTATTAAAGGTGTTTTTGAGGCAAATGCACATGGCATATTTCAGTATTTCTTCAATGATTTCAGCACAGTTTTTTTGTTGTTGTTAGCTGGCTGAGCTTTAGCAGATGATATATAAAAACCAAAAGGCTACATGATAAGAAAAGCTTTTTAATTGTCTGGATGCCAATCTTTTTAAATGCCTGTGTATTCAAATACATGTGTATACACATATATATATCTATATCTAGAAAATAAATTGACGAAAAAGATTGTAAATCACAAGTAAATAAATAAATAACAAATAAAATGGAGTATTACATTTATCTGTATCAATTAGAACCAGCTTCTCCTTTAAGTCCTAAATATGCTTTTATATACTATTTTGTTCTAGGAATGACTGTGAGAAAACACATATATATATTGGAGAATCAACACTATACTTTTCTCCAAAGAGGTATTTAAGTAGTAGAAAATTAGGAAAGACATCAACACAAAGGTCAATATGAATAAGAGTTTAATGTTGGAGTAGAGATGTTATAAAGATTAATTAATTTAAATTTCACCTATCCCTGGATCTTTCAGCCTTGAAAGTCAACTATGTATCAGTGTTTCTCAAATTTTATGGGTTTCAGAATCATTGGAGAAGCTTCTTCAAAATATTTTTTCTTGGGCTCTACCCTCAAAGATTTTTGAGGCTAGGCTTCAGGAACCAGTATTTTTAACATCATTCTTTGTCCTACTCCCCAAATGTGATTCTGATAGACACCAAGTCTGAGAGCTATTGGAGCAGATAACATATACATACAATATCCAAGGAGACCATGGCACTTGAATGGAAAACATTTATACCTTTAAAAATGTCAGAGCTCATCTAGAGTCTGTGAAACGTACTAGAGTCTGTGAAACATGAAACGTATAAAACCCATTTTGCTTCTGGATTAGTTGGTTCACATTTTACTTTTTGCATAAGTATTCTAGAAAATATTCAAAATTGACTTAGATTATACTTGTATTAATTTATGAAATGACCAAATTATTAGGATTGGGAATTCTATTAATGATTTCATTTTAAGCTGTTACACCTTTCTTTTGACTTTGGTAGCAGATGAAAAATATCACAGCTTTCTGTAGTGACACACAAAGTTTGTAAGTATACAGGTATTTAAGTCAAGAGAAATCGTATTGAGAAATTTAAGGCCTTATGTTATAGTGCTCCAACTTCTCCACTGCTGTATCAGCACTATGCTTTATCATTCCTGTCCAAGTGGCTATTTGCTCTCAATTCCCTACGTCCTATTCTTAACTGGGTCCTATTCTTAACTGGTAAGACCTGAAGAACCAAAGGGCTTTTAATAGCCCTGCAGCAGACCTGGTAGTTGTGGGAGGGAGGGAGATTAATCCATTGAAATGGAGACTTAATAGCTTGTGGAGGGAGTGTTGGCTGTGGTTGTGTAGCCCTGATTGGTAGAAGCATGGGGAGGAATGGTGTAGTTAATGTGGCCAGGCTGGGTTCCAAGGAGCGCTAATGTTGGAGGACTGAAGGAAAAGAGAGGTGGGTTTGTTGACTGTAAGCCTAGGGCCAGGTCACACATGAGTAAGATGTTGAGGAGGGCTTTGTAAAGTCTGCCTTCAGAGATGGTTTGGTGTGTTTGATATCTGTCCAGACTTCAGGGCCACGCTCTCATGGTTTGAATCACAGATCTGTCACTTACTAGCTCTCAAACCATTGATAAGTCACTTATTCTCTCTGATCATCACTTCTTTATCTGTAAAAAAAAAAAAAAAAAAAAAAGGACAGTAATAGTATCTGCCTCAAAAGAGTTTTGTGTGGATTAAATGAGTTGGCAACTGTTTTAATTGGGGTAAAGTAAATACTAGATATTCACCAAAGTCTTAAATCTATGAGGAAGTAGGAGCTAATTGAGATGGAAACACCACCGTTAAAATAAGAATGTTGTTCCTATGAATGGTACATTTAACATTATGTATACTGGAATTCTTTTGTTCATCGAATCATTTATTTGATTTTTGATGGGTACTCGTTAAGCACTTATTGTGTGCTCATTGGACTTGGCAGTGTGCTAAGCACTAGGGATAAAAAGGTGAATTAGACTCCTTTGAAATAAAGCATTAGGAAACATGCCCTATAGTCACATAATAACTGTATCCTGTTATTCAAAGGGAGCTATTTCAATAATTTAATTAAATTTTACTAGTGTATGTTGGCATGTTTAAGAAGGCCCAGCAATTAACCCCCTTTTATTCCCCTCACTGGAGTACCAAGATGAACGCATAAATCATACAGAGACCAAAATATCCAATGTAATTTACTGAAATTAAACAATGTGGCTTATATCTGTAAGTTTCCCAATACTGAACTCCAGAATTAGTGAAACCAAGTCAGTAAGTCACAATAAGTGCTACACCATTGCGTACCTGCTCCATAGGGACAAGGCCTTTGCCACCAAGTTTATCATGTAACTTAGAGAAATTAAGAACACAAGCTTTCTGTGGGCTAGAGAAGGGGGACGTGCATGTGGCTAGGCTGTGCATGCCCTGCTTTTCCTTCCAAACTCACCAGTGATTTTAACTCCCTCCTAATTCCTTAGGGAGTAGTAGGTAAGGAGGAAGAGAGAAGCATGTGTGTTACATGGGAGGGCACAGCAGGAGTGGAAGAAAGTGCCTCACCCTGTCCTCTCATACATTACTCTATTTTTAGCATGATAGCTTGCAGAACATACTCTATCATTTATTCTCTTTGCTACACGTACTCCCACTAAGTAGGTTTCCTTTTCCCTCTATTATTCACATCTTAGAAATTTTTTAAAAACGTGACTTTTGATTCTAGACATAGTGGAGTACACACACTCCACACTATCTCTTTCACTAACTACAACTAAAAGTCCCAGAATAAAATACATTAAGCAACTAGTGTAAGACTGAAAGATGCATAAAAGCGTGCAAACTGGGTAAGGATCTCAGGACTGGAGCAATGATCTGACAGTGAGTTTCAATACCTCTCTCCCTCCCCATCAGCTCATGGTGGCAAACTCTGAGGAGAGGAGTCCTGTGGACTCTTCTTACTCTATACCCTATATGCCAAGTGAATGGCGACAAAGAGGTGAGACCCCTTTACCTTGCCAAGAGCATGTCAAAAGCAAACACTGTAGGGCCATACTTGTACAACTGCCTAGCCCTATTGCTTTACAGTGTAATGGTAAAAAACCCCTCACTGGTGTGGCAGAGGCAGACCTTGTAGGGCAACACCTTGGAATCAGTGTGAGGAGGCTAACTTCTCATCTTTTTAACAAAAATTCCAAGAAGATGGAACCCTGAAACCACAGTGAGGGAAAAGATAGTGGAGAGAAAGTAGCTGCAGAAAATGAGCATTTAAATCTATGTTTAAAGTCTGGGACTAACTTATGGTCTATGCACACGTGAAACTAAATGGAATCAGCTAGCAAAAGCTTTGAACGCTGAACCACTGCTCAGGTTTCAGTTTGAACTGTAGGTGGCTCACAAACTGTGCACCATATATCATTGCAAATTCTTTGAAAACTAATCAACATTTGAAAGGCAGAAAGTGGGCCAGGATATATTAGTGGGCAGGCAGTGTTGACTGCCTATTAAATGATATGAAACAAAACAAAACAAAAAATTGATGTTCTACAAAAGATTTAAATAGGATCCAGTCTCATGATATGGCATTTTAAATGTCCAGGATATAACCCCAAACTACTCAACATACAAAGAACCATAAAAATCTGAGCAACTATCCAGAGAAAAGGAAATCAACAGATACCAATCACAAGATGACCCAAATGTTGGAATTATCAGAAAGTCTCTGAGGCAGGTATTATAACCATGTTCTAAGAAGTAAGGGGAAACACTCTTGAAAAGAATGGATTGATAGACATTCTCCAAAAAGAAATAGAAATTATACCCCAAAGATCAGAAGAAAATTTTCAAACAGAAAATTACAATAATGGAAAAATTTTTAAATCACTGGAGGCGCTCAAAAGCAGAAAGTAGATGAGAAAGGAAGGAGTCAGTGATAGAGCAATAGAAATTATCCCATCTAAAAAGAGAGAGAAAGAGATAGGAACAGAGCCTCAGGGACCTGTGAGACAATATCAACAGGTCTAATATTTATGTTGTAAAAGGAGAAGAGAAAATGTGTAAAAAAAGCAAACAAAGAAAAACCAAAAAGTTTATAGAAGTCTTGAACAACACCATAACCACCTTTACCTAATTGACATTTATAGGACATGCCACCTCACAACAGCAGAATACATATTCTCTTCAAGCATAAATGGAATATTTACCAGGATAGTCTATATTGTGAGTCACAAAACAAAACCTCATTAAATTGAAAAGAATTGAAATTATTGACAGTGTGTTCTCTATCATAAAAAAAATGAACTAGAAAGAAATAACAGATTTATGTCTGTAAAACTCCTAGATATTAGGAAGTTAAACAAAACATTACTAAACAATCATTGGGTCAAAGCAGAAACCTCAGGGGAAATTAGAAATGATTTTGAACTGAAAGAAATGAAAATATAAACACCCCAAATTTATGTGATACAGCTAAAGCAGCGCTTGGAGGGAAGTTTATAGCATTAAAAGTTTATATAAGTAAAGAAGAAAAGTCTCAAATCAATAATTTAAGCTTCTACCTAAAATATTAAAAAAGAGAAAAATATACTTAACACAAATAGAAAGGCAGAAGTCAAAGGAATTGAAACCATAAAAATCAATGTAACCAAAATTTGCTTCCTTAAAAAATAAACAATAAAATTGATAAACCCCTAGTGTGATTGACCAAGAAAATGAGCCCACAAATGGTCAACATCAAGAATGAAAGAGGGCCTATTATTAAAGACCCAATAGACATTAAAAAGATAATAAAGGAATATTATGAACAACGTTAAGCACATAAATTTACAATTTAGTCAAAATAGATCAATTCTTAAGACACAAATATCAAAACTCAATTAAAAAGAAATAGATGAGTCCTCCTACATCTATTGAAAAAAATCTATTTCATAATTAAACACCTTCAAAAAATATTTCCAAGCCCAGATGATTTCACTGGAAAACTTTACTAAATATTTAAGGTGGAAATAACATCAATTCTTAACGACCTCTCATTGAGTTGGAAAAGGAGAGAACATTTTCCAACTAATTTTATGAGACCAGCATTACCCTGATAGCACAAGAAATGAAAATTACAGACCAATATTCTTCTTAAACATAGACATAAAAATCTTCAACAAAATATCAGCAAATCAAATCCAGCAATGTATAAAAAGAATGACATATCACAGCCATGTGAGGTTTATCCTTGGGAAACTCCCAGATATTAGAAATGTCAGATCATTCCTCCAGTCCTGGTTTAACTATCTAAAACCAGTCAATATGCGAAACCATTTTAACAGACTTAACGACAAAAAGAACAAATGATCATATCAATATGTTCAGAAAAAGCATTTGACAAAATTCAACATCCAATTTGTGATAAAAGCTCTCAGCACATGTGGAAAGAAGGAAATGTTCTGCAATCTGATAAACGGCATTTATGAAAAACCTACAGCTAACGCTGTACTTACTGGTGAAAGACTGATTCCTTTCTCCTTAACATCAGAAATTAGGCAAGGATGTCTGTTCTCACCACTTCTATTCAATGTTGTACTGGAACCCAATTTTAAAAAATGGACAAAAGATTTAAACAGGTACTTCACCAAAAAAGACATATAGATGGCAAATAGAAAAGACGTTCTACATCATTAGGGAAATAAAAATGAAAACCACCATGAGACAGCATTACATACCTATTACCTTGGCTAAAATAAAAAATACGGATGATGTCCAGTATTGATAAGGATGTAGAGCAAAAGGAGCTCTCATACGTTGCCGATGGGAATGTAGAATGGTACAGTCACTTCGGGAAACAGTTTGACAGTTTCTCAAAGAGTTAAGCACACACTTACTATATGACCGAGCAATCCCACCTTTAAGTATGTATATTAGAGAAATGAAAGTTCATGTTCATGTAAAAACCTGTACATAAATGCTTATAGTAGCATTATTAATGATCATCTAGAGCCAGAAGTATCACAAGTGTCCTTCAATGGGTGAATGCAGAAACAAACTGTGGTAATCTACATATGGAATACTAGTCACCAATAAAAAGGAATGAACTGTTGATACATGCCAGAACTTGGATGAATCTCCAGAGAATTATGCTAAGTCAAAGAACTCAAACTCAAAAGGCTATATACTGTGTGAGTCCATTAACATAACTTTCTGGAAATGCTCCCCCACCCCCTAAAAAGGAATAGAACAGATCAATGTTTGCCAGAGCTTAGGAGTGAGAAGGGCGTGAATACAGGTGGCAGCCTGAGGGAACTCTTTTGGTTGCTGGAATTCGTCTGCATTCTTTTGCAGTATGGTTAAAGAATCTATATGTGTTAAAACATACAGAACTGTACATCCAAAAAAGTGAATTTCACTGTTTGTAAATAAAATAAAATAGAAATTCATCTGGATCATCGGCACTGTTTAATGTAACAGACTTGGGGAAATAAATGTATTCTCAGCTCTATTTATAATCTGTAGTTATACACTAAATGAAGGGATTCAATATTTTGTTCTTTTATTAATATATTTTAATATTCAGCTAGGAACTTAATAGATGGCTCAAAAGATAATATGAAAACTAATAGCTTTAAATTCTGATGTTTTCAAGGATTTTAAGCCCCCAGTGTTTCCTCTTCATATACTAAGTTCTCCAGTCTGCATTTTAATTAAAATGGTAATTTCTATAAAATATTTAATCATTTATCTTTAGTAATGCTTCTTAAAAAATAGAATAAGGTGAAGATCTCTGCTGTTCTCCTCAATGCCCATTTCTACATCTTTCTCAATTTATTCTGATACGTAAACTTCTGTTCTTACCAGAGGAGACTTGAGATAGAAGCTTTACTTAAATTGAGTGACTGTGTTAATGTTGCTTTGAAAAAAATAGTGTACTGGAATGTTCCACCCCCAAAAGCAATGCTTTTTCAAAACTATAAATAAGTATAGTGTATATTTTCACAAACTTCTAATATGAGGATTCAAGATCAATTAGGTATCATAAACTGCAAAGGGTCTAAAATTTTACCCTACTTGCAGGCTAGCAAGATAGCCTGCCACAGTTTTATAGATGCCCGTTGCCAGAGGCTCCAACCAGCCACTGAAAATTGTAGCTCAAAGAGGTCATTATTATTTGGGAGCCCCAAAAGTAGAGAATGTGCCCTACCTTGATGTACAGCCTCCAGTTCAGCCTATTGGTTGGTCCCCATTCAAAAGATATTTATTTGCAGATTCGCAGATAAAAGGACCAAGTGATGTACATATTGTTTACAATGTTCAAAGAGTAAATAAAGTGCTGAGCCTTCTATTTGGTGGAAGGATGGGAGAGGCAAAGAGACAACAGTTTCTCCTTGACTGCCCGAGAGATTGTGTTGTGAATCTGTCCACGTAGTCCTAAGAAAGTTCACTTGACGAATAAGCCCCTGAATTTCGTTGGGGTTTATCAGCGACCCGTACTGGTAGAGCTATGATAACAATGCAGTCAGGGCTGTTTAGACTGAGGCTTCTGCTTTGCCAACCCACAGGACATCAACTACAGAGTGAAAGCTTTGGACACCATAAGGTAGAGGCACTTGTGCTAAATCCTGGCCCACTCATTGGTGGCAAATAGCAGCAGAGTTTAGTTAGCCCTGACCAATATATATTGGAGGCCACATGAATATGAATTGGTTTTGGCAATCAGGCGCCAGTGACTAGAAAATAAGGCATTGGCAACATCCTAGGCAGCATATCAAGTGTCATTAGTCTGTGCAGTAGATTCAGTTCCAGTCACAGTGTCTGAAACAGCCAGGGCTATGGGAGCAACTACTGAATTCGTTGACAATGAAGCTACTCTAAACCTCCAGCTCATGCTGGTCTTTCACTTTAGCCATTCAGGAATGTAGCATCTTTCACTACACCTGCTGCCTTTAAGTCCTCAATCAGGGCTGTAATTTCTCTTTTTCTCCTGGAATTCTATTGTTTCTGTTCAACCACCTGGGAGGGAACATGGATTGCAGAGTGACTTGTTTCTCTAGCATTTCTCTACATGCAGTAGTTCCTGAATAGGAGAATCCCTTTTGGGGCTTATAAGCATTCATAGTACAGGCATGTAAAATATCAATACCACTTATACATTCTGCAGTGCAAGCCACAGTGACAGTACATTGAATCATCCCAAAGGGCCCCACCTACAAGGTCAGATTAGCTTCCCTTCCTCTCTGTGAATGTTGCCCAAACCCCATGATCTGAATCCGGGCATTTCCTCCCCTCTTGAGAAAGGATAGTATGGTGACTTGTTCTATGTAACCAACAAAGCATACATCTTTGGGTCCTTCTCTCTCCACTGTTCCTCAGCATACTTGGGCTGGTGCATATGGCTTTTGGTACCCCTTGGGAACAGGGAGACTTTGGCTGTACCCCTAATCAGCTTTCTCTTTAAAGCAGTTGAATTTGGATTAGAGGAAGAGAGAGGATCAAGGGTCTTGTAGGGGAGAAAATGACTCAGCTCCAGCGAACAAGTCATATTTACTTTCCATTTTGAGTGGTGTAGCAGCTACACATAACCAAATGAACCTCCAATGTTTTTGATCCAGTCAAAATCCATTATCAAGCAGCAAGGTCATCATAACCAACAACATCAATATCAGCTTTGGAGACCCTTTAACTCAACAACCACAGACACATGAATTCCTATTTGTGGTTCTTGGGGCTTATGCCTGTTGCCTGGCTTGGTCTTTATTCTCACCAAGACAGTTTTTATAAAGAAGCCTACCTTAATGTAGTACTTACTGCCACATCACCAAATTCTCTTAAGTTCTCACTTGGTTTCAACATAGAACTAGGGGAGTCTTCCAAGGCAGCAGGGCTGACGGCAAACATTTATCCAAATTTCTTTGGGTCAGTTTCTCATTGTCTAGTGAGTTTCCTTCATCAACATTGTAAACGCAATCCAGGGCACTAAGAGCCTGGATACCAGTCAATGCCTCATTCATGTCTTCCTACAAATGTTTGCCTTCCTCACAGAAATCTCCCTAAGAAGATCCAAAGCTCCCTTTAGCAGCCTGGATCCACTAGAAAAATCTCTGAGACTTATTCCTGTTGCCTTCGAATGGATCTAAGATTGCCATATCAGACTGCAGGAGGGGCTGAGCCATATACAGCCCAGCTGTTGCCATCCTTTCTTACCAAGCACTGTTTGTTTCCCTCTGTCATCTGCCACTTGACCCAGTTAAGGTTCTAAAGATTTGCCTGCTTTCTCTCTACAGTGGTCACAAATTTCCCTCCTTTTACAGTCAGTGTGGGTGTGCCTCTCTGTAATTTGTCTAAAAGGGGACACCATCTTGTGCTTACCTAGGATGAATCTTATTACTAGTTATTACATTGGGGATAAAACCTGAGGCAGACTGTGAGAATGACGAGCAAGTCTCCCTCCTCCCCTCATGGGCATCTGTCTTTAAACTTACTTTCTGGTATTCAATCTGCAACCATCTCTTCAATTTCTCCTCATTACCAGGCAATAAAGTGGAGGACCATTTAGTGCCTAGTTGACCACACAATTTGGTCAGATGTTCGATACTGATCAGTTAGAACTTTTCCATTTCTACTATCTTCCCCTCTGGGTTAATATGGAGATAACTGATTCTGTTCTTCTGTTAAATCACCCAAACTTCTATTTAAAATGACCAGTTAAGGAAGGAAATCATAGGTTTCAATTTTCAGAAGAAAGAAATCACTTTCACCTAAAAGAATTTAATCAAAAAGAAGAATGAGATGTTAAACTCGTGTATTTCTGAAAGAAAGGTGTGTGGTATGGGAGGAGAAAGTATTGAAGCTTGAGAGGGGCTTAATAGTCTCTAATTGGTCCTGCAATATCTGCTGAGTTCTGATTAAGTTTGCCACAGACGTAAGCATCAGTGGAAGAAAACAAGATATGAGACATTGGACAAGTTACAGAGAAAGAGCGTTCTCTCATTTTTATGCGTTTTTCTCAATACCCACATTTGAAATACTAGTGGATAGTTTCAGCATGCTAATGTGGCATAGAACCCATAGTTTGAGAGCCCAGAGTTGGGAATTTGACACATCGAGTGATAAGTTCCAACCATACCACTTGCTCATATAATTTTAAACACATTTCTCGACCTTTTTTTTTTTCACCTAAATTTCTTTAGTTTTATCTGTGCTGTGACAATAATATATAATTTATATGGTTGTGAAGATTAAAGGATGAGATAATATGTAAGATTAGTGCAATGCTTAGCACATAGAATCCTGAATAAATACCCAGCTATTATTATTAATCAATGAAGACCATAACAGCCTTACTTTGGTGTTACTGGAGTAGATAAATGTAGGATAGGATTAACTAGTATGAAGAATTGGTAACTTCCTACATGGCAAAAATTCAGAAGCCAAGAATTCTCCATCAAACAGCTCTTAGTTGATAAGACTGATTCCTGGAATTCCATTGTTAGAATTTTATCACACTGAATTTAATGTGTTTAAAATATAAGATAATTGACAGATGATAGATGTCACCCTTTTTAGTCATTTTAATTGTAGGGAACCTGATTTGATTCCATCCTTTCCTGAGAGTAAAAGAGAAAAGAGGAGAAGTGGGAAACATTAGGAAGTTTTGGAGAAGGGTTGACTCAAGGAGGACAATGTGGAGAATAAGGAGGTGAAGTTTATTTGAAGACAAATTTTACCACTTTGCTAATTTAGCCAAAGTTCAACTCTATTTCAAAAGAATTAATATTATATACAAATATGCCATTTAGCTAAAGGATTCAGGAGTTAATAAAATTTCATCATTGTTCAGTTAGTGCTTAAATCTTTTAATTTCATGTAAGTAAATAGAGATTTTGAATGGAATTCTGAGCTTTCACATTTTTAAGGTAATACCAGTTAATTACATCCTTGGTAACAATATATTGCTATGATTTTCCTTCATGCATGCAAATCAGACACGGAATTGTATTATCTTTTGTGGCCTGTCCTGGATGACCAGTCTCACACACAGGAAAATTTTTCATTTTCCTTTCCTGCATTAGGTTATCTCTCTGCTTTGGTTTGAGTGTAGACTGTTTACTAATGCATGAGATTCTTGATATTACAAAACCAACAAGATCCCATATTTTTTTCATGATAGTAGCCACTTGCAAATTACAATGGTCAAAGAGTCTTAGGAGCTATTTATATAGTTCCTTGCTCATTGTAGAAAATATCCCACTGTACCCATGAAAGGTATCTACTCTTCCTCAGATTGAATGCTTCCAGAGTATGAGGAGAGTACTCTGGTGAGGCAGCCTCTTCTGTTGTTGAGTAGCTCTGATGCTTGATTCCTTATATTGAGCCTGAATCTGCATCTTGATCATAATTCTGCTTTTTGGAGCAAGAGAGAATAAACCTTTCACTCTGCCATTTGATGGCCCTTTGAGTAAGTGTATGTTGTCCTCCTTTGTCTGCAATGTACACAAACACACATAAATGGCCTTGGACTATCAGATTTCTCTCCATCTGAATGTCTTCAGTGTGCTGATATGATTTCCAGGATTCCAGGCCTTTCACTGATTGATTTTTCTCCTCTGAAAGGTAATGTGTCTAAGGTGACCACATGGCCTGGATTTCCAGAGACAGTACTGTTGTCCAGGTGTAAATAGTAACAATGCTCTCTTTCACCCTTACCATGTTCTTGTTTCAATGATAAATTGTAATGTCTTTGTTGTGCCAATAAAGATGAATTGCAAAACAGCTGTCACATAAGGCCTACCAGAGTAGCATTCTGGAAAATTCATTGGTACAGGATCTGTACCAATGTACAGATAGCAGATGTGTGGGCTGTGCTTCTCTCACACCCATTCTTCTTAGGACAGTGCACAAAAATCTATCAGGGTTCTTCATCAGACTCCATCAGAGGTATCCCCACCCTTTGGGTTGTGGGCTTTTAAACTGCATGATTAGTGAAGTGCCAGCTCCTCTGGTGTGTTCAGAGGCTGAGATACAAAAGCTGCATGACATGGCAGCACATTGACTACAGCCTTATCCTGCCATGTCTGTGAGTTTCGGATTGGGTGTAGTATCAGTCCCTTCCCTGACTTGTTGGGCCTGACCAAGTCATTGCAGTTGACAGTGACTGATGGCCTTAATCTGGCCATCAGTCACTGGCTGTGGCCAGTTTCCATGGGACTTTGCAAGAGATCAACTCTTTTCATGTGAGACTAGCATTCAGAGGATCAGTCAAGTTAACCTTTTACTCAGTTCTCTCCTCTTTCCCCAAATCAAGAAGTGGTGTTTAGGCATCATAATCTATCATTCTAAACTAAGACTTGTGTGGCTAGTCACAGCATCACTGTGTTTGACACTAGAGGACAGTTAGGAATGGCTGAGTAATAACTGACAAGAATAGTTCATGTTCATCTAAGGCAGAGTGGAAAGGGCCATCGATTGAGTAGCCCTGGAGGTATCTAGTTGAAAAGCGTAACAGGGCCGTTATCTGTACTCAATGTGGAGGTTGAGGACAAGCTAACCATGACCAGCAACATAGCTTCCTGGCTTCTTCCGAGGACCAGGGATCCTCTGTCAGCATAGTGCTATTATATTCTAGTTCTGATCACACCAGGGAAGGACTGACACACCCGTAGTCATGCACTTAGTGTTTCATAATCAAGGGCTCCACTCACTACCCCAGAAAAAGTGGGCGATTCCTGCCTTTGTGAATTTTTTCCAGTGAATGCTACCCCAGCAATCTTGTTTTTTTTAATTGAAGTATAGTTGATTTACAGTGTTTCAGGTATACAGTAAAGTGATTCTGATATACACATATATATGTATATATATATATATATATATATATATATATTCTTTTTAAGAATATATATATCCTTATATATATATTCTTTTTAAGATTCTTTTCCATTATAGGTTATTACAAGATATTGAGTATAGTTCCCTGTGCTATACAGTAGGTCCTTGTTGTTTATCCATTTTACATATAGTAGCATGTATCTGTTAATCTCAAATTCCCAGTTTATTCCTCCCCCCCAGCTTTCCCCTTTGGTAACCATAAGTTTGTTTTCTATGTTGCCCCAGCAATCTTGTACCCATGCTGCCTTGGCCATTTTCTCTTATGTGCCAGACAGTCACCCTAATAATACTTTATTCTACAAATATGGGAGAGATGAGCAGGTAAGATGGAGGAAACCATTTCTTGTTCATTACTCCTTATAAAATACTTCTTTTATACCTGTTATGTTTGTGCTGTTAGTCATATGATTCTAAAATAATTGGATATTGCTAAAATCTTAGAATAGGAAAGGGACTCAAACTATATCCTAGTTAACTCACTATCTTGTGCAACTAAAATATTGTTCAGCAATCAGAAAGATAAACTAGGGCTCCAAACAAAGAATTGTTTTGCTTCTTCCTGTTAAAAAGTGCAGAGATGACTGGACTTGGTATCAGAGTAGTTAGATTTACAGCTCTGCTCTTGTATTTAAGCTGTGTATTCTCGGGCAAATGACAGCCTCTTGAATCTAACTTCCCTTAGCGAGGTTAAACATGTCTTGCAGAGAATCAAATGAGACCTAACAACAAAACAATAATGATATCACTTGTGACAGTGATAATAACTAATATTTATTTAGCCCTTCCATGGCTAGATACTGTGTTAAGTGTTTTAAACACGTTTTAAATTTTTATTGTTGCAGATTCATACAAGGTTGGTGTTATTTTCATATATGTGAAAAATTTTAAAAATTCAAAGAGCTATAGTGATGTGAGCCATTATTATTAGTGTCATATTTCATCTAATCAAAGGACTGTGTTTTTATGATAGGAATCCCCCCAACTGCCATGTGTTTTGAGGTTGATAAACCAGGATTCATTGGGTGAACAAATATCATGCTTATTAGAAGCTGTATAAGGAAACACAGAAGTACAGCATCTTAACTTAGAATGAAGTTGGTATAAAATAAAGTATATTCATCTACCTTTTTCTTCATGAATAAAGGAGAGGCTTTTAGTGGTCACCAAATATCTATGTGATTCCCTGTATTTTCCACCCTGGCAATTAGGATAGGAACATGTAATTAATTCTGGCCAATGAAATGAGAACAAAATTAATGTGCATCACTTCTGAGTCAAGCAGTTAAGAGTTGGTATGTCTCCCGCATTTTTCTTTTCCCCTGTTGCCATCATCTCAGATGCCACATGTTCCAGATAGAGGAGGGTACCTCGAATTACATTGGTTTGAGTTAGGTTAAGCCCCTGAGATTTTGGTATTTGTTACCACAGCATAGCCTTGCATATTCTGACTAATACAATGGACTGTGTCTTACTCGTAACAGTATCATCCCAAGAATCTAGCAGAATATAATAAATGAAAGAACTGTTTGGTAAGTATTTGTGCAAGTAATATAGTCCAAGTCCATCACTTTACAGGGGAGGTGTCTGAGGTATGAATAGGTTAGATTTAATTGCCTCAAGTACTAAAGATCAAGTTCTTTCCAATTCTTTCACATCACTGCACTAATAGATGACAGTGTTTGTTTGGCTCACTTGGATAAATAGGCACATTTGCTTGGGCAGCTGGCCCAGGAGTTCAGGCTGCCTAAGGTCCTGCCCAGGCATGCTAGGGCCTGAAGGATCAACTTCTTCACCCATTCATGCCGTCTTGTATGAGAACATCTAGCCTAAAATCATGACAGCAGTAGTTTCAAGATTAGAAGCGAAGTGGCATAACATGCTATTTTACCACACTGGTTCTAAAAATCTAGTTGAGATGATTCAGAGTCCAGAAAGTGTTCTGCTCCTGATTTAGCTACATTAATTGAATTGGGCAAATTTTGAGTCCTCAGTCTCTTCATCTGTAAAATAAGGGGTTAATCTCTAAGTTCCCTCTAACACAAAAATTATATAATTTTCGTGAACAAGGTAATGTACTGTGTATATTGTATATATATTTGAGCTAGTGCAAATTGAAATTACTATTTTATAATTATATGGTAAATCTGATCAATGCAGGCAGCCAAACAAGGTGATTCAATCCCTGAAGTGAATTTTATTCAGTTTGGCTGTCTATATTAATCACATAAATTGCGTGATTAGGTAACCATGGTCCCTATGTGAGAAGTCAGCAATCTGCAGTCAAGTTGTAGATTCTGAATGGATTGATCCACATTTCATGTGAATCATACACACCCAATACTTACACATGTGAAAGTGGTGGGTATATTAAGCTCATGTATAGAAAAGCCACCAAATGCTGGGAAAACTTGATTCAGATTCATAATGATAAAGCAAAATGATTTACAACATATTTAATTTAATATTAAGTTTAAAAAGTTAATACATTTTGGGGCTTGGCAAAATTTCTTTACATGAATATGTTTTTTAGTTTATGATTGCAATAATAAATATTCTTCTATTGACTTAACCATTTCTGAAGTAGCACAATGTTTTAATAATTAAATTTATAATCATTTTAAGTGTCTGTTCAGGGTTTTTGTTGCACATGAGAAGTTTCCGTAGGGAGGAATAAAATTATTTTTCCTCTACCATCTTAGGTTCATTGTCTGGGGCCCTGAAATTAGACTGGAAATAAACCCCACAGCAGATTAACAAGAGAACAATGAAGTTTAATAACAGATGGATTGCACATAAACATGGGAGAGCTCAGTGATGAATAACTCAGAGGGGTGGTTAGCACTTGAGCTGACATAGCATCTTAGTGAAGAAAAATAATTTTTGTAGAGAGGTGACAAGACAAAGGAAAAGGACTTTGAGTTTCTAGGGATGGCAAATTTGGGGGAAGGCAAATATGGGTAAACTAGTGGTAGCTAAAGGTTAGTTTTATCAAGGTTTGTTATGTAGATTCCTCTGCATTGATAAGGGTCTGGAGTTGTCTCCAGTGGTTAACTTCTATCCTTTGTGGTAGAGAAGGGAGGGGGAACATCTTTACAAATTTATGTCCTGCTTTTAGGCAAATAGGTGAAGGGCAGAGAGCTTTTCTTATGTCTGCTTCTTCTCAATTGTCTTTCGCTAAAAATAACCAGTATGCCAAAGTAGCATGTTTTGGGGTGGCATATTCTGTTACCCTTCAATTCCATGTACCAGCTTGTAGTTATTTCACCCAGGTTTAAACCCTCCATGTATCATTTTGTACTCTTTTCTCAAATGCTCTCCCTCCGTAACTCCATTACAATTGTTACATATGGCAAATAGACCAGGAAACTATCCCGTTTGTAGGATTTAATTAAAATGCTTATTTTGCTTTGAGGGATATTCTAGATGAATAATGTTTCTCTTAATGAAATAAAAGGCATATCACCAGCGGATTTTATGATCTCTAATTGAAAAATGTGAATTTAGCATGCTTCTTTTCCATCCTGACAAGCATATACCACATGTCATTCTGAACTGTCCTCCCCTTTCTCTTGCCGCTCTCTTTCTCTACATTAAATGGCATAAGTGTCTCTCACAGATGGAACTGTGCTGGTGCACTGAGAGTTAACCCAGTTAAAACAGCATAACTAAATAATAGAGAAATGTTTGCTGCATATGGAGGGAAAATGACATTTGAGAACTCATTTATTAGATTGATGAACTGAGACAACTAATGCAGTGTTTTCCTGACATGCCTGGCTGGTGGGGCGGGGGGCAGGGAGTGCTCAATTTCAGAATCAGTTGACAGACTCTGCCCTGCCTTATTAAGACTGACTTAACACTGACTACGTCTGGAGAGTCTTGTATTTTTTAAGTTTAGTGTGAAGAATGTAATGTGATTATGAAATTTCTTCTGAATGTTCTTCCTGGCTATTCAAATAAATGTGGGCATGAAGTAAGAATTTCTCACCTAGGTCTCATGTAGCTGAGGTACGCTTTATTAAAGTCTATTCCAGTGGTGTACTTACTTTCATCTTTTGTTTCTTCATACAAGGTTTATCTTTGCGACTATGCTATGCCCACCCTATGCTGTAGTCACATTGATTTTTCCCCCACTGCCTGACGAGTGCCTATTCATTCATGACTAAGCCTAAGCTTAATCTGTGATGGTGGCTCCAGTGGTGACAGCAGTGGCAGTGACTGGAGGAGGACTGAAGAGCACCAGTACCACCCTGGTGCCATGAATCGTGATTTATTGCCCATACTGTTATTTAGCTTTTCACCTGCTTTTGTAGTTTCTCCATTTGGCTTCTTTTAATTTTATCTTTTTTCTGCTGCCTTTATCATCCCAGCTCTTCAGCTAAGTTCATCCATCTTTTCCCCTGAAGATTTAACTGTTCCCTACCCAAGACATTGCTTATAACCTGGCTGAGCTCTGGTGCCCCATTGATGACCTTTGCTTTGTCATTTCACTTTCCAGGACTGAGATTCTGCTTGGGTTCCTGATAGGTGATACTCGTTCCCTTCAGTTTCATTGAATGAGGTCACCCATGGGCAGACTTCTATCTAAGTGACCTCCTGCTGCGTGAACTCATGGATTCTTCCCCACCTCTCATTCTGTGCTGTCTGGTATTTCAGGCTGGTGGAGGCTGTGTCGCCTCAAAGGCGTGTTTCATATGCAAATACCTTTGAAAGAGAAAGTAGCCAGAAACTGCTCTTTCCTGCAGTATGGATTTTTAACAAAAATAGCTCTGGTACACTAATGAGATACAATTGAGTTAGAGATGGAGGCATGAGGTAAATGTAAAGGGTGCATATGAGGGAGCTCAGGGGCCTCCAAGGTGGCTTGGAGTAAAACTTACCCAAAGAGTGTACGATAGATAATGATGGCAAACCATCCTAATGACATCTATTATTTTGAGATGTATAACTTCTGGGAGAGTCCCAGTATTCAGGATGTCCTCTAGCAGATGTTGAACATATTTTCTAGGTTTCTATGGGCTTCCTGAATGTCCTATACATTTGAATCTCAGTATGATTCTTAGGCTGGTGGGGTAACTTTCGTGTGACTTTGTGTTCTTGTATCCTGGAATAAACCTCCATCACTGAAGGCACACCGTGAGTGTTTCTGCCTTGGATTTCCTAGGAGGAAAAGTGCATACTTGTTGGAAACTTCCGACCTTCTCTTGGCAATAAAGTGCTCACCATTGCCTGAAGCATGCTTGATCTTGTCAAGCTCTGTGAACATCGGGCTGCACGTGTGCCAGGTCCAAGCTTCATCTTCTGTCTTCCTGCCTTTGCTGCACTAAGGAAACAAAGATTATAGTTCTCTGAGGGTCTGAAATAGTGTTTTAAGCTCCCACCTCACGTAACACATAATATACGTATTTTTCAATAAATATTGATTGACTGATCTAGAGTCATTGAGGTAGTTGCTCTCCAAAAGTCCTCAAACAAAAGTGAGTTTGTCACCCACAAATACATAGATATGTTTGTGCATGTGTCTGTATGTGTGTGTGCACACATGCGTATGCTTTTATATACAGAATTTATCTAATCAATTCTATGCACACACACACACATATTTCATACTTCTGTCCTAATATACTCGCTGCCTTAGCCAGCAGGTCAAACTCAGCCACCCTATCAGAGTTTTCAGCAAAGGTCAATCAAATTCCTTGTTATTCAAAGCTTCTTCCAGGAGGCTTTTCCACCTCTGATATATGTAGTGACAGTGTTGCTAAGTATAGAGGCCACTCCTTGTCCCTTCAAAGGATTTGTTGTGTTTTCTGGTGTCATGGTACCTCAGCTAAGCACTACTCAAGCATTACAAATGCAGCTACAGTTGTAGAGAAGTTTCATTACAATAGTTTTAATAATACTCCCAAGGGATAAAATTCTTCTGAGGAAATAGTTAAAAAGTAAATATGCTTCTATATATAATCTCAGATGAAAGGTGATACTGGATGTAGTTTTGCTTCAGAGGTGTGAAATACTCTTCTTGTGAGGTAGGGAGATTTGGCCTTAAGGAAAGTATATCAAATAATTCCTCCACAGCTGCCTTCAGTTTTTACTGTATAATGATTCTATGTCCATCTGACAAGGAGTTTCTACTCCAGAAAAACAAATGTGCTCCTTTTATACGACTCAGATAACTGACCCCTAGCTTGCACTGTTTTATTACCACTGGCTGGAATGTCCAAACTCCTTCCTGCTTTACAATCTTCCTTAAGAATTTGTCTCAAAACTCACCTCCTCCTTGTTTTCTTTCTGCATTAAAGTCATGCATATATGATTACTGCAGTCATCCCAGCACACTCTGAAAATATGTGGGAATGCATACCAACTATATGTCTTTGATTGCTTCAGTTTCTGCCATTTGGCTATGACTTTGAGGCCTACACAGTGGTATCTCAGTAATTTGAGATATATGAGTAGGGTGGGGACAGTGGAGTGCTGATGGTTTAGCTCAGTGAAGAGGCTTTGGAGTACTGAGGGTCGGGTGCTCTGTGAACATTAGGAAAAAGTACCCTTGGAATTCCCTTTGGTGGTTCCTGGCAGAAGTGGCAGTGGTAAGCTGGTGCCGTCAAGCATCTGAGCAAGCCATGATCATCAGTATGGGGGCCAGAGAGAAAGGACAGGAGTGGATGATTGATTGATTGACTGATATTTTTTTTGTTCGAGTATAGTTGCTTTACAATATTGTGTTAGTTTATACTGTACAGCAAAGTGAATCAGCTATACGTATACATATATGCCCTCTTTTTAGGATTTCCTTCTCATTTAGGTCACCACAGAGCATTGAGTAGAGTTCCCTGTGCTATACAGTAGGTTCTCATTAGTTATCTATTTTATACATAGTATCAATAGTGTATATATGTCAATCCCAATCTCCCACCTTTCCCCTTGGTATCCATACATTTGTTCTCTACGTCTGTGTCTCTATTTCTGCTTTGTAAATAAGATCGTCTATACCATTTTTTTCAGATTCCACATGTATGTGTTAATATATGATATTTGTTTTTCTCTTTCTGACTTACTTCACTCTGTATGACAATCTCTAGATCCGTCCATGTCTCTATGAATGACCCAATTTCATTACTTTTTATGGCTGATTAATATTCCATTGTATATATGTACCACATCTTCTTTATCCATTCCTCGGTTGATGGACATTTAGGTTGCTTCCATGTCCTGGCCATTGTAAATAGTGCTGCAATGAACATTGGGGTACATGTGTCCTTTTGAATTATGGTTTTCTCAGGGTATATGCCCAGTAGTGGGATTGCTGGGTCATATGGTAGTTCTATTTTTAGTTTTTTAAGGAACCTCCATACCGTTCTCCATAGTATCAATGGCTGTATTACATTCCCACCAACAGTGCAAGAGGGTTCCCTTTTCTCCACACCCTCTGCAGCATTTATTGTTTGTAGATTTTTTTGATGACGGCCATTCTGACTGGTGTGAAGTGACACCTCATTGTAGTTTTGATCGCTATAAAACTCTTAGAGGAAAACATAGGAAAAAAACTGACATAAATCACAGCAAGATCTTTTTTTGACCCACCTCCTAGAGTAATGAAAATAAAAACAAAAATAGACAAGTGGGACCTAATTAAACTTAAAGCTTTTGCACAGCAAAGAAAACCATAAATGAGACGAAAACACAACCTTCAGAATGGGAGAAAATATATGCAAACAAAGCAACTGACAAGGGATTAATATCCAAAATATACAAACAGCTCATGCAGCTCAGTATCAAAAAAAAATCCAATCAAAAAATGGGCAGAAGACCTAAATAGACATTTCTCCAGAGAAGACATACAGATGACCAAGAGGCACATGAAACGCTGCTCAACATCACTAATTATTAGAGAAATGCAGATCAAAACTACAATGAGGTATCACCTCACACTGGTCAGAATGGCCATCATCAAAAAATCTACAAACAATACATGCTGGAGAGGGTGTGGAGAAAAGGGAACCCTCTTGCACTGTTGGTGGGAATGTAAATGGATACAGCCACTATGGAGAACAGTATGGAGGTTCCTTAAAAAACTAAAAATAGAACTACCATATGATGACCCAGCAATCCCACTACTGGGCATATACCCTGAGAAAACCATAATTCAAAAGGACACATGCACCCCAATGTTCATTGCAGCACTATTTACAATAGCCAGGACACAGAAGCAACCTAGAATTGGATGATTTATGAACACATATGAGAGACCTTCACAGAGAATTTCTCTTTTAATTGATGTAGGTAAAGGCAAGTGCCAGCAAAACATGGAGGATTAGTTTGAGTGTGAAGGTCATGGTAATCTTCGTAGATCTACTTCCTCTCATTTCATCAAAAATGCCACACAGATCATATGGCAACTCTATTTGTAGTTTTTTAAGGAACCTCCATACTGTTCTGTATAGTGGCTGCACCAATTTACATTCCCAGCAACAGTGTAGGTGGGCACCTTTTTTTCCACACCCTCTCCAGCATTTATTATTTGTAGATTTTTAAATGATGGCCATTCTGACCTATGTGAGATGATACCTCATTGTAGTTTTGATTTCCATTTTTTTAATAATTAGCAATTTTGAGCATCTTTTCATGTGCCTTTTGGCCATCTGTAAGTCTTCTTTGGAGAAATGTCTATTTAGGTCTTCTGCCCATTTTTTGATTGGGTTGTTTGCTTTCTTTTTTGATATTAAGCTGTATGAGCTTAATGCAATCCCACTCCTGGGCATATATCCAGAGAAAACTCTAATTTGAGAAGATACATGTACCCCAGTGTTCACAGCAGCACTATTTACAATAGCCAAGACATGGAAGCAACTTAAACGTCCATTGACAGAGGAATGGATAAAGAAGTGGTATATATATATATACAATGGAATATTACTCAGCCATAAAAAAGAATGAAATAATGCCATTTGCAGCAACATGGATGGACCTAGAGATTAGCATATTAAGTAAGTCATACAGAGAAAAACAAATATCATATGATATCACTTATATGTGGAATCTAAAAAAATGATACAAATGAACTTATTTACAGAACAGAAACAGACACACAGACACAGAAAACAAATTAATGGTTACCAAAGGGAAATGCGGGGGAGGGATAAATTAGGAGTTTGGGATTAACACATACACACTACTATATATAAAATTGATAAACAGTAAGGATCTACTGTATAGCAGAGAACTATACTCAATATCTTGTAAAAACCTATAATGGAAAAGAATCTGAAAAAGATTATATATGATTATATATGTATATATGTATATATATATTATATATATACATATATACATATATATGTATGTGTATATATATGTATATATTATATATGTATAGCTGAATCACTTTGCTGTATACTTGAAAGTAACACAACATCGTAAATTAACTATACTTCAGTAAAAACGAAAAATCTTAAAAAAAAAAGGAAAAAATGCCACACAGAAACTGAGGATATTTTAGGAGTACCAGCGCGACCTTCTCTTTGCCTGTCATGTTTTCTCACCCTCTTAACCACGCTATGGATGGCTGTAGAACTGTTCTCTTTCAGGCTGTTTTTCCCGATTCATAAATAAGTAGTATCTGCTCTCAGTGTGTCTCTTCCCTTATCTAAAATACCTCCTGGTGTCAAGCGTGGAGAAGGTTCTTTCCGTCTACGTTAGGGCACCAAAACCCTTGGCCTAGCCTTCCTTTCTGGACAGTGGTCTTTTCCATGATACGAACTCTATGGTCTGAGTATGCTTGGCTAAATATGCAAGTGAAGTTTAGAAAAAATTATTTCTTTTTCCAAATTTGTTTTCAAGCCTATTTATTATCATACTAATAAATAAGTCAACTATCTGCCCACTCTTTTCATCAGACAATAATATTCAAGGTCTAGCATTGGGGTGGGAGGGTATTAGGAATCATAAGTTAAAGAGGCAATTAAAATACATTAGTGTTGGGGGGAGGGATAAATTGGGAGATTGGGACTGACATATACACACTACTATATATATAGAATAGATAACTAATAAGAACCTTCTGAGTAGCACAGTAATCTCTATTCAGTACTTTGTAATGAACTATATGGGAATAGAATCTAAAAAAGAGTGAATATATGTGTATGTATAACTGACTCACTTTGCTGTACAGCAGAAACTAACACAACATTGTAAATCAACTATACCCCAATAAAAAATTAAATAAAAACATCAGTGTAATATTTGTAAATATTTTCTCAATCTAAATATCACCCTATCACAAACTGATTTATTTGTTTCCAGTACTTTACTATTTTCAAAGACTTTATTAGCCATCATCTAGATTTAAATACTTTAGAACATTGTCAGATTCACTCAGTTAACAAATATTTGTTGAACACCAGTTATATTCCAGGTGCTATTCTAGGCACTTGGGATATATCAGTGAACGAAAACAAAGGTCTATGCCTCATGAAACTAACATTCTGGTACAGGAGAGGGAGACCAAAAATAAATAAAAACATAAAAATATAGAAATTATATTGTATGTTATGAGGTGTTTAGTGTTATGGGTAAAAAATAGGAGAGAATAAGTGTTATCATGAATGTGGAATGAAAGGAAGATGTCATTGAGAAAGTGACATTTTGGCAAACGCTTCAAGGCAGTGAGGGAGATAGTCATATGTACGTCTGAAGGAAGAATGTTCCAGGCTGTGAGGACAGCCAGTGCAAAGGCCCTGTGTAGGAGTGTGCCTGATGTGCTCCAGGAATAAGAAGCAGGTAGTGTACCTGGAGAGGAGGGAGCAAGGAGGAGATTAATAGAGATTCTTTAAAACAATTTTCAAGTTCAGAAATAAAGAAATGCTTAAATATTAAAAACAATCTTTAAGTTGATGAAATAAATGGAAAACAAGTGTATTTATGAAAACATTTTTAGCAAATTAAAAAGAATTTTATCAGCTTGTTTTTAATTTAATGCTAACTAGATGTGCCTTTAAAAAATATTTCCCGTCTTAAAAGGCCCGAGTCAAGTTTTTTTAGCCATTTTTTCTTGATGTGAAGTCTAACATATTCATACTAGTCATATCAGTATAAACATGTGGGTGTTCTTGCATGTATGTATGTCCTCTTGATCCATGTGAAATGTGGTCAGCCCATTATGAACATGCATGTTGTCTAAAGATACTAGTTTCTTACATAGTGGCTGAGGTTATCTAACTATCTGATTTGTTTGAATGTAAACTGAATAAGTTTCACTGAATACAGTTCACTTCAGGGATTATATTACCTAGTGTGCTGTCTGCTTTGATTAGATCAACTCAATAATTACAAAATAGTCACTTCATTTTGGGGTCCTTCAATACAGTGTCAGCACTACACATAGCAGAGTAAATTCTTTTGTTAATAAAAATTGTAAGTGTTAGAGCTGGAAGGATCTTTACAGATTATTTAAACCTCCTTGTTTTACAGATGAAGAAACTGAGGCTCACAGATATGACAATTCAACTAATGCAATTCTAACTCAAAATACTTTCTAGAATCTGAGATATTTTAATTCATTGTTCCATCAATGTGGTAGAGGAGACTATGCCAGCGCAGAAAAATCTGGTGTCAGAACACCTGGCTTAGGCCATTGCAAATGCTTTGACATTTCCACTGAAGAAAATCAGGAGCCATTGCAGGTCTTGAGCAGAGGATCAATACCATGTGAATTACATTGTAAAATGTTCATTCTGGCTGTTGTGTTGAATGGACTGAGGGGGTTAAGGGTAAAAGCAGGAAGATCAGTTAGAGGCTATTGCAGGAATCCAGGGTAGAGAGGCGGTAGCTCAGATCAGGGTGACTGCAGTGGAAGTAGTGAGCAGAAGGATATATTTTGAAGGTGGACCCAACAGGACTTTCTGGAAGATTGACTATGAAGTATGAGAGACAGGAGTCAAGGGTGGTATCTTAGCTCAGGACGACATGACAAAATACCATAGACTGGGTGGTTTAAACAACAGAAATTTATTTTCTCACAGTTCTGGATGCTAAAAGTTTATGATCAGGGTATCGGCATGGATGAATTCTGGTGAGAGCTCTCTTCCTGGCTTGCAGACAGCTGCCTTCTTGCTGTGTCCTCATGTGGAGAGAGAGGGAGAGAGAGAGCAAGCAAGCTCTCTGGTGTCTCTTCTTATAAGGGCACTAATCTTACCATGAGGGCCCTTTCCCATGACCTCATCTAACTTTTAATTGCCTCCTAAAGGCCCCATCTCCAAATAATATCACGTTGGGGGTTAGGGCTTTAACATAACTTTTTGGGAGAAACAATTCAGTCTATAGTAAAATGACACCAAGGTTTTGTCCTGAATACCAAGAGAGTGGTACCACCATCTAGTAAGACAGGGGAGGCTGTGGGTGAACATGTTTTGTAGGAGGAGATGAAAATTTCAGTTTTGGGCATGTTGAATTTGAGATGTTTTTAAGACCTCCAATAGGAATGTCAGTAGGCAGTTACGTACATGAGTCTGGAGGATGAAAGGAAGTTCTGGGATTAAGATGTAAATTTGAGAAGTGGTGGCATAGATCTGGTATTTAAAACTGTGAAACAAATGGGATTACTTAGAGACTGCCTTAATTTGCTAGGGCTGCCGTAAGAAAATGCCACCGAATGGGTGGCTTAACCAACAGATATTTATTGTTTTACAGTTCCAGAGGCTGGAAGCCCAAGATCAAGGTGTGATCAGGGTTAGTTCCTTCGAATGTTGTAAGGGAGAATCCATTCCATGCCTCTGTCCTAGCTTTTGGTGTTTGCTGGCAGTCTTTGGTGTTCCTTGTCTTGTAGATCCATCATCCTGATCTCGGCCTTCATGTTCACGTGACATCCTCCCTGTGTGTGTGTCTACGTCCAAATTTTTCCTTTTCATAAGGGCATCGGTCATATTGGATTAGGAGCCCACCCTATTCCATTATGACCTCATCTTAACTAAATTACATCTGTGACAACCCTATTTCCAAATAAGATCACATTCTGAGGTACTGGGGATTGGAACTTCAACATGAATTTTAGAGGGACATGATTCAACCCATAGTAGGGACCAAGCATATTTTTTTTTTTTTTAAAGAAAAGAGGCTCAAGGATTAGGAGAGGAGATTAAAAATGAGTGATCAGTGAGGTAGGGAAAAACAACTAAGAAGATTTTATACTGAAATCAAGGGAGGAAGTGGAGCTTACATTCACCTATTATGGTTAATTGGTCAACATCAGTTTACATCTACCAGACTATAAGCTCCATGAGTTTCAGGATCAACTCTTTTGCAACTCTTTTATAGCTACAGAAGGTATGTAATAATTAGTGAGAAAATTAATCAATGAATGAATCTTCTACCCCCGTGACTTACAGTTTGTTGCACAGGATGCCTTATTGCTCTGGTGTTCCTAGCTTTATATCCTCTACGAGAGTGTAAGCTCTTTGAGAACAGAGATTGGCCCTTCTGCTCCTCAGTAGTACTCAGTGTCCCGCACATGCTAGGCACAGAGTAGACTTGCAACAGATACTCACTAATTGATTTCCATTATGCAAATGTATGCTTTTAATACATTAGTTCATAATTTTAAAAAATCTTGATAAATGTATTATTTCTGTCATAAAAGACATTACTCATAATTTGGAAGAGAGGCTAAAAACACCAATTATAATTCTGATACTGAAAAACAAATTCTTCTAGAATTTTAATCTATTTTTTCGAGTTAAAATATTTTTCTATTCTCGATTTTGTACACAGCTTTCTTTGTCTCTTTTCCTTGTGTGTATTTGCATGTGTCTTGTCTCCTTTAATAGATTCTGAGAATTTTAAGGCCAAGAATCATGTCTTTCATGCCTTTTTTCAGTCCCTTAGTGACATATGTAGTTCAGTAGCTCTCTCCCACCTCCCCCCACCACCCCCGCCCCGCCGTTCCCAACTCACATACTTTGGATTTGCAATAATCATCCAACAATGAATTAACAGCCTGATTCCCACACTCACTTCAGAGAAGATTTCCACTCTCATTCCTAACCTTTGGATGTCCCCATCTCTATAATCCTCTCTTGTGATTATAGCAACAAATCAACACTTCGCTTAAATCAGGTAAAATCTAAGATGACATCTTCAGGGCCTTGTTGATAAATAATGTTCAGAGAGGCACTCTCCTGATTTAGATCACGTAGTGACTCTGTAATGCATAAGAAACACTGGGGCTTTGGTCTTGTTTTTAATCACCTTATTTGGGCCCTGTGATTGAGAGTCAAGTGAGAAATAGAGAATTAGGCAGCAAGCCTGCATCACTACTACAACAACTAGCAACAAAACTCCTTTCATAAGAAGCAATTTGGGAGAATGAAAGGAGGTGGTTGAGGGTAGGAAGTAAATATTTTTCTTTTTTTTTTTTTTAATATTTTTCTTTTTAATGACTGTTGTTTTATTTATCAGAATGTGCCCACTGAAAATATTTTGAGGTTTTTGTAACTATAATAATAGATTACAGATTAATGGCTACTTACTTCAAATCCTGGCAAAATAAGTAAAATATCATTGAATGCAGTTGTATAACTAATTGAGCCACACTTTGGATAGAATACCCAATACAGAAATGTCTTTCAATTTGCTATTTGAAGCATCCTTCAAATCCATGGCAACAAGGTTTCACATATTTGCCAAAATTCTCACACTAGACTTTAATTTAGTTCATTGTTGGCAGAGAGATAACTATCTTCTTCCAAAAGCAGCTATAAAATTTCTAGGTGCTTTTCTTAGAAGTCTTTCCTCCATACCACCATGGAAACTAGGGAATGTTTGGCTGTTGGGATTGATTGCTAAACATGACATATACTTGGAAAAAATTTTAATAAGAATTTATAGGAAATAATAATATAAAATGATGCAATAGGAGAGAGGAAAAAAAGATTATCATCATCAACCACAACAAAAAGGAATAGAGTCTCAGTGACCTATTGCAACTATTCCTATTGAATATCAGGAAGTATAATAGACATGAAATTGGAGTCCCAGAAGGGAAAGAGTGAACAAGAGACAGAAGAATATTTAAAGAAATAATGGTCAAATTTTCCCCAAATTTGATAAAAACATTAACCTACAGATGTAAGAAACTCAGCAAACCCCAAGCAGGACACATAAAAAGAAAGCCACACCAATGCACATCACAATCAAACTGCTAAAAACAAAAGGTTTCAAAAACCTTTGAAATCATAAAAAATAGCCAGAGGAAAAAAATGCATACAGGGGAATAATGATAAGAACAACACCCTTAAAGTGCTGAAAAAAAATATTGTCAACTCAGATTCTATAGTCACTGAAAACATCCTTCACAAATGAGGGTAAAATAAAGACTTTTTTTGATAAAGAAAAACTGGCAGAATTTGTTGTCAACAGACCTGTACTACATGAAATACTAAAGGAAGTTCTTCAGGAGGAAAGAAAATAACACCAGATGGAAATTCAGATCTACAGGCAGGAATAATGTGTTTGGGAAATGGTACATCTATGGGTAAGTATAAACGAGTATCTATGTTTTTCTTCTTGTGATTTCTTTAATGGACAACTGCTGGCTTAAAAAAAAAAAAATTTTTTTTTTCTTATGACATTTACAATGTAGATACAAGTAAAACTTATGATGTCAGTAGTATAAAGGATGGGAGTAAATGGAATTATACTGTTCAAACGTTCTTACATTTCATGTGAAGTGATAACAATAGTATTCTAAATACACTGTGATAAATAAAGGAAACGTATCGTAATTCCTAAAGAAACAAGTAAAACAGTAATTAATTCAAAGAAATAGAGCAAAATAAAAGCCAAAAGAGAAAATAAGATGGAACGCTAAAAATTGAAAAACAAAAGCAAAAGCAACTTTGATTTCACCTATATCTTTTTTCTAACACCTTATATCCAATTGTTCAGGGAATCCTGCTGGCTTTAATGTCAAACTATACTCGGAATCTGACTATTTTTTTGCCACCTCCACTGCTTCCAGCCTGGCCTGAGCCACTCTCCTCTCTCAGAAAAAACCACCTAACTGGTGTCCCAGAGTCTATCTTCCCTGCAATGAGTCATTCTTAACACAGCAGCCAGAGTGATTCCATTAAATACCAAAGTCCTTATAATGGCCTGAAAGGCATGACACGCTCTGGCCTCAAGGTTGTATCTACCCACACCTCCTGTATTTCTCCCCTTTGCTCCCTCTACTCCAGATACATAGGTCCTTACAGTTCCCACAGCATGCCAGACATGCTGTCGTCCCAGGCCTTTGCCCTGGCTGTTCTGTCTAAATACAGTTTCTCCAGGTATTTACAAGGCTAACTAACTCCTTACCTCCTTCCACTTCTTGCTCAAATGTCAACCACTCAACAACACTTACCTTGATCAACCTATTAAAAATCACAACACAGTCTCAACTATCCTGGTCTCCTAACTCTCCTCTATTGTTTCTTTTTCATTGTTGTTTCACTTAACACTTTCTAATATATCATGTAGTTCATTTATTATATTTGTTGTTTCTCTTCACCTAATAAGATAAAGTTCCACAAGTATATGCATCTGTTTCCATTTAAAATTTTTTTTTATTTTTTAATATATCTTTATTGGAGTATAATTGCTTCACAATACTGTGTTGTTTCTGTTGCACAACAAAGCAAATTAGCTATATGCATACACATGTCCCCATATCCCCTCACTCTTGAGCCTCCCTCCCATCCTCCCTATCCCACCCCTCTAGGTCATCACAAAGCACCAACTGGAAGAATCAATATTGTGAAAATGGCTATACTACCCAAAGCAATCTACAGATTCAGTGCAATCTCTATCAAACTACCAAGGCATTCTTCACAGAATTAGAACAAAAAATTTTACAATTCTTACGGAAACACAAAAGACCCTGAACAGCCAAAGCAATCTTGAGAAAGAAAAACGGAGCTGGAGGAATCAGGCTCCCCGACTTCAAACTATACCACGAAGCTACAGTAATCAAGACAGTATGGTACTGGCACAAAAACAGAAATATAGATCAATGGTACAAGATAGAATGCCCAAAGATAAACCCACATACATATGGACACCTAATTTATGACAAAGGAGGCAAGAACATACAATGGAGAAAAGACAGCCTCTTCAATAAGTGGTGCTGGGAAAACTGGACAGCTACATGTAAAAGAATGAAATTAGAACACTACCTAACACCATACACAAAAATAAACTCAAAATGGATTAAAAACTTAAATGTAAGACCAGATACTATACAACTCTTAGAGGAAAACATAGGAAAAACCCTCTTTGTCATAATCCATTTGTTTTAATTTATGTATCTCAAGCACATAGAGCAGATGCTCAACATATAATTGTTGATCAAATGAATAAATGAATAAGCAAGAGCTAGCTTTCTTATTCTTTGAGAATGTATGTATGTATTTTCAGTACATAGTATAGTATCTGTACATAGTTCAATAAAAATTTTTGAAGTGTGTAAGGTGGATGATCTGAAAACAGAACGCATTCTATGAGAGTTGTTTGTTGGCCCAATATAGAGAGTCACTTTCCTTATTAAATTTCAAATTTAAGTGAGAGAGAAATCTAAAGGTAAGATGGAGAACTAAACTGTTTTTCTTACTAATAAGACATATTGCTGAACATGGCTTCTTACTGTGGGCACTGTTTATTAATAGTGAACCCCACAAATAGATGAACTTACTCCACCTGTCCCAGGTAGTGCTGTACCATACATGGGTGGACCCCATGCCTGGAAACTTACAGAACCAAAGAAGAGAACAGAATATATGCTCTTTTTGTCTAGTTTCTAAAAAGAAAGAAAAAAGTGCTGACCTAAGCATTCCTGGTTTATTCTTCTCAAAATTAGCATTTGAAAAATAATCTCTCCTTCCTTGGGGAACAAAAAGAAGGGATTATAGAGGAGCCAGGAGTGTTTTATGAATGGGCATCCTCCGTATGGAAGAAAACAAAAGGAGTGAGGGAGACTAATCTTCCTCATGTCTAGACCATAAACCACAGTGAATCATCAGTGTGAGGACGGTAATTGATTCTACCATCTTGGACAAACTCACCTAAGGAAGAGAATACAGACAGGGCAGAGCCTAGGTCAGAGGCTTGAGAAACCATCAGTACCTAGATGGAAGTTTTATGGACTAGAATGTGTACTGTCTCTCCTCCCTCGATTCATATGGTGAAACCCTAACCCCTAATGTGACAGTGTTGGTATAAAGGGCCTTTAGGGAGGTAATTAAGGTTAAAAGAGGTCATAAAAGTGGGACCTAATATGATAGAATGGTATCTTTACAAGAAGAGGAAGAGACATCAGAGCTTTCTCTCCAAAAATGCACAGAGAAAAGGCTATGTGAGGTCACAGCAAGGAGGCAGCTGTCTGCAAGCCAAGAAGAGAGCCCTCACCACAAGTAGAATTTTCTGGCAACTTGGTCTTGGATTTTTAGCCTCCAGATCTGTGAGAAAATAGATTTCTGTTTTCTGTTGTCTAAGTCACCCAGTCTGTGGTATTTTGTTGTGGCAGCCCATTCTGACTAAGAAAGGATGATAGCAAGCTTACCAGCAGAGGTGAGGGGAGCACAGCAGACAAGGGTGTTGTCACAGAAATTTAGGGCAAAGAGTATTGTCACAAGGAAGGAGCAGTTGACAGTTTCAAATGTGGCTGAGGGGTCAAGTATTAGGAGGACTATGATGTCCACTAATTCAATGATGTGGATGACTTTGCTGACCCAAGGACTGATGGAACTGGATGTCAGGGTGGAACTGAGACAACAAACATAGACAGCTGCTTCAAGAATTGGCTCTGAAGAATTGAGATGGGCTGGAGGGAAAGGAAAGGGGAAAGGAAGGAAAACATTGGGGAAGACACAATTTATAGAAGGTAAGCAGTCCGACCAATCTGATCAGAATCAGGGAAACCTAGTTAAGAGTTAATAGTCACATGGTTTGATAGAATAGGGCCAGATTGACTGTCTTAAAACTCAGATGGAGAGAATTTCATTTGATGTAGAGAGAAATGGATAGACTGAGAAGGTTTTTGACAAGTCAATGTAATGTACAATCATTAACCACTTGTTAGCTAGTAACTGCTGTGAATGATACATAAATGAATATGCAAAGCATACATATATGTATATTTTTATACAATTGAGATAGTACTCATTTATTTGTAACTTGATTTCAAGTTATTTTCTAATGATGACAAGGAATGCACTCAAGTTAGCTTAAATAAGGAAGTATGTATTGCAAGGATTCATGTGCAGTTATAAAGGAGATGGACTCCCCCAGAAATAGGAGAACAGTTAACAGGTCTGTAAGCCAAATACTCTGGATTGGTTCATTCAATCCCTCTTTCATTGTACTTGTAGAAAAGAAATTAGAAAGCTAAAAAATTCACTCTATACTTTCTTACAGCCAAAAAGCTCAAATTCTGGATAAGCGGGTTCCACCAATTAGGTTTACCTGCATGCACTTTTGGAGGCAGAAGTGAAGCAGATGCTATCTTTGGCAGCTCTGTCAAATAGGCAGGTTTTCATACATCAGGTTTCCAGTGTCTGTTCTTCAGCTTTCTCTCTGTTTCTGGGCAGATGGAGTTGGGGCATAATTGCCTTATTTCTTCTGGCAGAGCTTCAGCTGTGGCCTCAGAATCAGTAGCTTCCTAAGTTGGTAGGTTCTGAATCTTTTGGAAGCCATTCCAGAAAGCTTAGCCTAAGCAAGCGATAGGAAAACTTCTATAAAGAACAGAGAGTAAATATTTTAGGCTTTGTGGACCATACTATCTCTGTTGCAATTACTCGACTCTGCTGTACCTTGAAAATAGCCATATACAATATATAAATAAATTGGCGTGGCTGTGTTCCAATAAAACTTTATTTATAAAAACAGGTGCCAGGGGTGGATTTGTTCTGAAGGCTAGTTTGGTACCCTTTGGCCTAAACCCTTCTCTTTAAAGCTTCCCAATGATTTTGTAGCACCTTATTCACTTTGTTAATAACATTTATGCTAAAATAATATGTAGAGTGGTTTCTGGTTCTTGCACTGAACTCTGACTAATAGGCTGTGTATCAGTCAGGAAGGGTTAGATTATACTGCGGTAACAACAGTCCCCAAATCTCAGTGACTTAACACAGTAAAAGATGATTTCTCATTCATACTAAACATCTAAAGCAGGTCAGCAGGGCATACTCTTCCATGTCTCCTTACTTAAGGTCCTACCACACCCCCTGCAAAGCCTTGCTGGTCTCCATGACATAGAGAAAGAGGAGAACATGGCTAATCACACACTGACTCTTAAAACTTCTGCTTAAAAAGACATATGTCACTTACGCTCCTATTTGGCTAAAAAAGTCACATGGCTATGCCTAACTTCAAGGACCATGTGAGAGGAAAGAAAAAATCAAAGTATTTTATGAGAGTTTTAATGACTCCTACAAGTTGAATCTCCAGGGAGTGTGATAAGAGGGAAATTCTGGATTCAACTCAGCCAAAAGGTGTTTGTGGAACATTACACTGTGTTTCGCTATCACCAAGATTTAACTACATTATAGTTGTTCACCTCATTCATTATATTTGTGTGAATAAGAAATAGGAAGCCTTGGTTTAATCAACCAAACAATAAGAATAATAGCAGTGACTTTTCCCAGTGTTCTGGGTAGTATGAAGTACTTTTGCAAAGTGCGTGAGTTCTTTGATGCCACTTCCTACATAGGTTGACTGACATGAGTTCATGGCGCTCTCAACAATGCTTCATTTACAGGAGGAAAGCAGTTTGGAGGCTGAGAAAATAAGATTTAATTTCTGCAGAATTCGTTCTATAGTGCTTCTCTGTCATCATATTTTTAGCATTGACCTGTGAACATAGCAATAATAATACATTTGATTTTGGGCTCTGAAACCAGACTGACTCAGTTTGAATTCTATCAAGACTCACAGAGGGTCATCAGGTATAATATATTATGTAACCCCATTCACCTCCACTTCTCTTCTACAAAATGGGTTTAATAATACTTGCTGCTTCATAAGTGAACACATGTAAAGCACTTAGAAGAGAACCTGATTTATAGTAACAACTGAATGATGTTTCTCCTCCTTCTCTCATCCTCACTCATGGCAGTATAGTGATGATTACAAGATAAATGGTGTATAAAAACATTCTGTTAGCTCTAAAGCACTTCACAAATGTTATTAAGGAACACATTATGAAACCCAGAAAAGCTAATTGATTTGTCCAAGATTAAACTGGTCTCAGAGTCACAGGAGAACTGGAGTTCTTTCCTCCTTTACTCTGTTCGACCCTCCACAGTATTTCAAATTCTTCCAGATGATTGCTTTGCCAGGCAAGATTTGAGTCTTTTTCTTCTGCTTAGCATTGGAATATTTTTATTTAGCTCACTTTCATGTTTTCTCCTCTCTGTGGCCTTTTCCTTTTTGTATGCTCCATCTCCCAAGAGAAGGGGTTCTTTCTGATAACTCTAAGCTAATTCCCGAGACATGTGTATCCTTCCTTCCCATAGCTTCTGTGGATTGCACACAGCTGGGAGGAGAGGTGGTACAGATTCCTGGGAAGAACTGGCGCTACTGTGGGAAGCCTCTGGGGAAGCCCATTTCAACCCCAGCTCTCGTGCCTGGGACCACGGTCCAGAGGAGAGTCCACACAGAACCTCTGCTGTGGAGCCTGAATCCCTTTGATGCAGCTCACTTTCCAGAAGGCTGTCTGAGGGTAGAGCACTTGAAAAGCCCTTGCTCTTCAGCAGTGTGACAACATTCCCAGTCCTCATGCCACATCACCACATTTAAGCCTTAGTTTTCCAGCACGAACTTAAAAAATAATAAAGCTACTCCCTACATCTGGACCCCGCCTTCCAAAATTCGTGACTGACGCTATGGCTAGTGCCACAGTTCCCGAGCACATCTCATAATTAAGTACTTACAGCCTGAAAGAGGTATGTGACATTCATTTCCATCCCACCCAAAATATTTGGGCATAGAAGGACAGGCAAAATAAATATTTGTCTAAAAGAAGAGGATGAAATTTGTGGGTGGTTCTGTAATTTCAAGATGTGGTACAAAGGTACTCAGGAGATGAATTGCAAATAAAAGAGCAGAAAAGAATTTCCTGAGTGTCATTTTAAAAGGCTTCATGCTAATAAGAGCCAAATTCACCCTTTGATATTTTCAAGCTTGCTGAGTAAATAACTCATAAATTTCCCGTAACGATTATATGCATGCTACTGGTGTGCCTCAGAGTCTGACCTATTTTGCAGGTTGACATCAGAGTCAGAAAAAGCTGTGCCAGGGTGCCAGCATCCCAGCTAGCTCCTAGGCTCTGTACACACCCCACACATGGAGTGGCAGGGATGGTGTCTGTTTCAGGAGACTAAGATGATATCCCACCTGAAATCTGCTTCAATGGTATTATTTATTTTTCTTTCCTTTAAATTTATTTTATATCTTTTGTTTTCCTCTAGCCAAGTGAAGAGAAAGACAATGTGTATCATATAATATTCTTGAATATTATCACCTCTCACAAAATATCTTGAAGGTGGGGTATAGAAAAACTTTCCTTTAAGGTTTTTAAGCTCAAGGGCTTGAAGTGTAAGAAGTGGCAGGCAGATAATAAATACGCAGGACTTTAAGAGTGTTAAGTGTTGTCACAGGGTGAGCTTTCATATTCGTACAATGGTTTTCTTCATCTACTGAGTGGGTGATCATGCAGTGCTAGCTGTGAGCAATACCTGGACATGAGGAGATGGGGGAGGTGGAGCTACTGAACAACAGTCGTAATAATGCCAACCTCAGTGACAATACTCCAAGTGTACCTGGTTTTGTTTTTTTGGTGGGAGATTTTACATATTTTGAATCTGTACAGTTTTAACTGTGACATTTCCTCAAGGTAGCATTTCATGTGAAGCTCATTAAACGCTTTCTCATCGTAGAAATGTGATGAATGTGGTCACAGTTCTCAGTCCTACTTTCTACATAGATAATAAAACACTGATATTAAACTATAATAAAGAAGGTGATGAAACTAAAACCACCATTGAATAGTTGTATGACCAAGTCCATGGAAAACAATAGCTTCACAGATGGAAGGTCAAATTATTTTCAACTAAACGCTTCAGTGCAAAGTAGAAGTCTGAAATGAACAGGCCATAATATGTTTTTAGAGAATGCTTGTTTTTTATTTTCAATTTCATAGACACAGTGTCCTGTTTTTAAGGTAGCCAAGCTGGCAATGCAAGCTTTTGGAAAACATAAACTGCTTTAGTCCTCTGCTGGGGTGCTTCCTGGTCATTAGGGCAAGACTATATTTTCTTTGTTTATTTTCTGGAGTCTCGTGTTTAAATTTTTTGGCCATGTTGTTTAGAAAAGAAATTTTTTCCTCATTTGAAGCTATAATGGAAATGATGGTTCCTTTGTCTTTTTAAAACATCCAACGTAGGGTCTTCAATTATGAATATGGAGCTTTGTGCACAAGTGGGGTGGTAAGTGGGAAGGGTGGCCCTGCAAGGTACTTCATGAAGAGGAAAAGCCCAGCTTTGGAGTGACTCAGTTCTTCTAGTCTCTGTAACTTCCATTTATCTAATCTTTGAACCGCCTCAGAGGAAGTCCTGTTATCTTTTTTTAGCCTCAAATCCTCTTTGTATCTAAATTCTACTTTTCTCTCCTATTTGGCCCCTTAACCTTGAATCATGGAGATCTTACTTCAGATTCCTGCCTCCATACCCCTTCGTTTCTGGTCTCATCGTCACCATGCTTCCTGACCATCTTTACTCTTATTTTGGAATTAAATCTGTGGACAAAGTTCCTAAATTGAAAATGACTTCAGCTTAGGAAGGCCTTTCAGAATTTAACAATAAGTGGCATTAACATGGGCATTACAGTGACTCCTCCTTTCCCAGTGACTCTTCAGTTTTTAACTTATTATTTCCCTTTTACAGATGATAAAAATCAGGTTGAGAGAGTTTGAGTAACTTATTAAAAGTGAGTCAGTTTGTAAGTGGACAAGACTGAATTTAAATCCATGGTATATGATTGCAGATTCTGTGCTTTTCCCACAAATCTACTAGCCTCTAAAGGATGTGGAAAATACCAGTACTTGAAATATAACTCATAAAATTATGCAAAATGACCTACATTCTCTTTTATCCAGCTATTGCTTTCCGAATATTCTTACCCCCAAACACTAGGTACTTTCTCTAATGCTCTTAGGTCCAGCCACAGACCTCATGATCCACAATGCATTATTTCTGAGCATTCACCAGTACACCTAACCTAAAGACCAATTGGGAACTTCAAAAAATATAGATGCCTGGGTCCCGCCCCAGTTCATTCAGAATCTCTGAGCTTTGCAGTTTTTGAAAAGCTTCCCTGAAAAGCTTCTTTTTTGTACTTCCCTACAAAGTAAGTGTGATTATCATGGCTGCAGAATATTCAGGTAGCAATATCAATGTCCTGTCACCCACAAGCCTATAGAAGTTATTCCTGTTTCCATCATCTGCAAATCTTGAAGTCTCCCAACACTATTATCTTCAAAGTACTTTAACATTCACAACTTTTGGAACCCTGAACTATCTTCAAAATATCAGTATTATAAACTCTTCACAAATATATGCCCATTTCCGAGGCTTAAGGAAACCTCGGGAGGAGCCATTGGGCCTCACCACCTGACACCCCTGCCAGGCTCCATCACAGAATCAGGCTTCAGTTCTTGCCTGTTTGAAACTCCTTCCCCAGGCACTTAAATACCGACAATGGAGGCCTTTAGGTCTCACTTCCATCCTTCCTCCATCAGTGTTTCTGAAGAACCCAGGACCCAGCACGAGAATGCATCAGTGACTAATTGGAACGTCTCTCACTTGTAATCCTTCCAGTCTGCTATCTATCTTGTTCTTTTTCCTTATTTCTTATTTCAACATTCAATATTTTTTAAGTGTCTCTGTCGGCTAGGCTCTGGTTATACAGTGATGATCCCAACCAACATGGCCTGTTTTCTTAAGGAGATTGCAATTACTACCTGTAAACAATTCATATTCAGTGTATGCTCCAGCTCTAGTTATCAAAGCTGACTTTGCTGTTAAATATTTTTTGCCAGAATTATCATTTATAAAAATATGTGACAAGTAAGGGGTCCCATACTTTTCTTCTTCCTATAATACAAATATGATTTTCCCTGGACATATTCACAAAGAAATGGTTCTGTTGTTAGGAAGAATCTTCCCTGCAGGTAGCAACCTGTGCGCCAGCAAAGCAAATAATGGTTATTTAAAAAAATAGTTTTGAAAACTTACCAACAGAATAATTAGACATAGTAAAAAGTTAAACATTGTTTAGTTTAATGAACTTAAATCCACATGGTTAATGGCTAATATATCTCAAGGGAAGTGCTGTTGGAACTCTTGGTATGTCTTTATTCTTCATTCACCAGGGCTATCTTGCATCACAGGGTGCTTAGTAATCCTGGTCCTGCCCAATAAAAACCTGTAGTGCTTTCTAGTCATTGTGAAAACAAAAACTTCCTCTCATGATTCCAAATATCCTAAGGAATAAAGAACCACGCTTGATTGAGAATCACTCAATTAATCTATTAAATATTATAAATAAAAAATTTTAATTAGAGAGACTGGCCATTCAGTAGAAGAAGTTTGGCAAAGAGGTGAATACAGCTCTGTTACATTGAGCTAGATATTATCAAAATATTTATTTATTTATTTTTTATGCAATTTTATTGTAACTATGATGTGAATGATGGCCACTAGACATGTATGTAGTTCAATATGCACAGTCTCTTTTTGATTTAATTTTATTTATTTATTTGGTTGTACCAGGTCTTAGTTGTGGAACGTGTGCTCCTTAGTTGCAGCCAGCGGGCTCCTTAGTTGCGACTGACGGTCTCCTTAGTTGCAGCCCGTGGACTTTTTAGTTGCAGCTTGCCGGCTCCTTAGTTGTGGCATGTGAACTCTTAATTGCAGCCTGAACGTGGGATCTAGTTCTCTGACCAGGGATCGAACCCATGCCCCCTGAATTGGGAGCTCGGAGTCTTAACAACTGCGCCACCAGGGAAGTCCCCGATAATAGTATTTAAAAGAGAGGTTGCACACCATGTTCATAGCAGCATTATTCACAACAGACAAGAAATGGAAGCAAGTCAAATATCCATTGATGGATGAAAGATTAGACAAAATGTGGTAAGTGCATACAATGGAATACTACTCAGTCTAAAAAGGAAAGAAATTCTGATATGTGCTACAACATGAATAACATGGTTGAATCTTGAGGACATTATGCTAAGTAAGCCAGTCACAAAAAGACTAATACTGTTTAATTCACATATATGAGGTGTCTAAAATGCTCAAATTCATAGAAACAAAAAGTAGAATGATGATTACCAAGAGTTGGGGGTGGGGTGGAACAGGGAGTTGTTTAATGGGTATGGAACTTCAGATTTGCAAGATGAAAAAGTTCTAGTGATATATTTCACAGCATTGTGGATATACTTAACATTATTGAACTGTACACTTAAAAATGGTTGATACTATTTAGAAAAACAAAAACAAAACTGAAACAAAGCAAAAAAAAGGCAAGAAAGGAGATTATTAGGCAAAGCTGTATACAGTCTCACGATCTTTCTCTAAATAAATCTGAGTGTGTGTGTCTGTTATGTATGGCCAATACATGTAAATACTGTTTTTATATTTTATTTTATTCTGATTATAATACATGTATTGCTATTGTATAATACACCGAGGCAGGTTGCATTTTAAAGTAGAATCTTGCTTCCTTGTGTGTATTTCCTTTTTCCTCTTCTCTCCCACTTGTACCTCGAGGACCATATTCTCTCCTCCAACCATCATGAAAGTAGAAGCAAAGATTCAAAGGAACTATAGACTCAAGTGCTTATAAATATGCCTGCAGGGATTTTTACAGATGTTATATAAGGTCAGTTGTAGATATTATACAAGGCCTGGGCCTAGAGTAGTAGGGTAGGGTTAATGTTGATTGGCATGGGAAGCAAGAACTGTTGGACCAAGTAGGGTTTTATCTCAAAATTACAAGTTGGAGTCAACATTTGAAAATCAATCAGTGTAATCCACCGAATTATCTGAATAAAAAAGAAAAACTATATGATCTTTCAATAGATGCAGAAGCCTTTAACAAAATTCACCATCCACTCATGATGAAGAGACTCTCAACAACCTAGGTATAAAAAAGAAATTTCTCAACCTGATAAAGGGTTTCCTGAAAAATTTACAGCTAACATTATATTTAATGATGAAAGACTGAATTCTTTTCCCCTAGATTAGGAATAAGAATAGTTTTTGGCCTTTTGTACTAAAGCCAAACCTCGCAGCTGTCCCCTTGGCCTGGGGTCCCCAGCAGTGGCTGCCCCCCGCCTGTTGGCCCTGGACTTGTCAGAAGTGTGATGGGCCCCGCTTTGGGGCTACACGGGGCCATCCTCGATGCACTTTGAGGGGTGTCAGGGAGGGGCCGCCTCTGCACGCACTTAACCTGACTGTTTGAGGGCCTGGGCGGACATTTGTACCGTGTTTGCCAAGCTCAGGTGTCTCACGTCTGGGCTGAACCAGGCGAGGAGTAAAATGAAAGGTTTGGGATTTTTCCAAAAAAAAAAAAAAGGAATAAGAATAGTTTGTCCACTCTTATTTCTTCTATTTAACATTTTACTATATGTCATAGCCATTTCAATCAGTCAGGAAGAGGAATTAAAAAATATAGAGATTGTAAAGAAAGAAGAAAAGCCGTCTTTATCCACAGAACATATTATCATCTATGTAGAAAATCCTAAGAAACCTACAAGTAAAGTACTTAAAACTAATAGATAATTTTAGCGATGTTGCAGGATGTATTATCTATATACATTAGTGAAGAAAAATCAGACAATGCAATTACATTAACATAAAATATAGAATTCTAAGTTATAAATTTGATAAAGCAGCTTTCCATGACCTATACACTGAAAGCTACAAAATATTGCTGAGCGAAATAAATTAAGATCTAATAAATGGACAGAGCACGGTGCTCAGAGGTTGGAAGATTCAACATTAAGATGACAGTTCTCCCCAGTTGACAGTCTTCATCTGTCAGATTCAACAGTCTCCATCAAAATTCTAACAGGCTTTTTTTTTTTTGGTAAGAACTGACAAGCTATTTTTCAAATTTATATGGAAATGTGAAAGATACAGAATAGACAAAACTTTAAAGAAGAACAATGTTGGAGGACTTACACCATGTGATTTCAAGATTTATTATTGGTCTTCAGCAAACACAATGTGGTATTAACAGAAAGATAGATGTATAAATCAATAGACTAGAATAGAGTCCAGAAATACACACATATAAGTGCACTGATTTTTGACAAAGGGCTTGAAGCAACTCAGTGGGAAAGAATCATCTTTCAACATATAATGCTGAAATAACTGGATATCCACATGCAAAAAAGTGGACTTAACTCTTACCTCACACCATAAACAAAAATTAGCTCCAGAGGGATAATAGATGCAAATCTAAGAGTTAAAACTTTAATAAAACTTTTAGAAAAAAATGATAACAAAAAGAAAATCTTAGAGCCCTTAGACAAAGTTTCTTATATAGTACTCCAAAAGGCATGATGTATAAAAGAGAAAAGATGAATTAGACTTCATCAAAACTAAAAACATTTGTTCTTTATTGTGAATCACTATATTGTACACGTGTACAATCCAAAAATGGGCAGAAGACCTAAACAGCCATTTCTCCAAAGAAGCTATACAGATTGCCAACAAACACATGAAAGGATGCTCAACATCACTAATCATTAGAGAAATGCAAATCAAAACTACAATGAGGTATCACCTCACACCAGTCATGGCCATCATCAAAAAATCTACAAACAATAAGTGCTGGAGAGGGTGTGGAGAAAAGGGAATCCTGTTGCACTGTTGGTGGGAATGTAAATTGATACAGCCACTATGGAGAACAGTATGGAGTTTCCTTTAAAAACTAAAAATAGAACTACCATATGACCCAGCAATCCCACTACTGGGCATATGCCCTGAGAAAACCATAATTTAAAAAGAGTCATGTACCACAATGTTCATTGCAGTACTATTTACAATAGCCAGGACATGGAAGCAACCTAAGTGTCGACAGATGAATGGATAAAGAAGATGTGGCATATATATACGATGGAATATTACTCAGCCATAAAAAGAAATGAAACTGAGTTATTTGTAGTGAGGTGCACGGACCTCGAGTCTGTCATACAGAGTGAAGTAAGTCAGAAAGAGAAAAACAAATACCGTATGCTAACACATATATAGAGAATCTAAAACAAGAAAATGGTTCTGATGAACCTAGGGGCAAGACAGTAATAAAGACACAGACGTAGAGAATGGACGTGCAGACACGGGGAGGGGAAGGGTAAGCTGGTAAGAAGTAAGAGAGTAACATTGACATATATACACCACCAAATGTAAAATAGATAGCTAGTGGGAAGCAGCTGCATGGCACAGGGAGATCAGCTCGGTGCTTTGCAACCACCTAGAGGGGTGGGATAGGGAGGGTGCGAGGGATACACAAGAGGGAGGGGATATGGGGATATACGTATGCATATAGCTGATTCACTTTGTTATACAGCAGAAACTAACACAACACTATAAAGCAATTATACTCCAATAAAGACGTTTTAAAAAAAAGTTAACTATACAAACAGCATATAGTCCAGTCATTATATTCTTATGTACGTTCCCAAGAGAATGAAGTACATTTACAAAGTCTTGTACATGGGTGTTCATGCCAACATTATTCATAATAGCCAAAAAGTGGAAACTGCCCCAATGTCCATAAACTGATGAATAGATAAATAAGATGTGGTATAATCATAGAATGAAATATTCTTCATCAATAAAAAGGAATGAAGTACTAACACATGCTACAGCATGAAAGAAACTTGAAAATTTTATGCTAAGTGAAGGAAGCCAGTTACAAAAAACCCCACATCTTGTGTAATTCCATTTGTATAAAATGTCCAGAAAAGGCAAATCTATAGAGATGGAAAAGTACATTAGTGGTTTTCTAGGGCTGGGGATGATGAAATGGGGGAATGGAGAATGAGAAGTGATTTAATGGGCATGTTTTTAAAAAGCGTGATGCAAATGTTAAAAAAATTACACTAGGGTCATGGTTGCATGACTTGTGAGTAAACTAAAAACTTTGTGAGTATACTAAAAAAATTGAATAGTACATTTATTTATTTATTTATTTATTTATTTATTTATTCATTCATTCATTCTTGATACAGACCACCCCAAAATATAATCTCCAGCTCAAATCACTTGACTGAACTCCATTTATGGGTCCCCAGTTGCTTACGGACAAGATCCACCCGACGGCTGCATAGACGTCTCAGATTTAGGGTGCTCAAAACAGATATTGTCTTTTTTTTTTTAATTTTATTTATTTATTTAATTAATTTATTTATGGCTGTGTTGGGTCTTCGTTTCTGTGCGAGGGCTTTCTCTAGTTGCGGCAAGCGGGGGTCACTCTTCATCGCGGTGCGCGGGCCTCTCACTATAGCGGCTTCTCATGTTGTGGAGCACAGGCTCCAGACGCGCAGGCTCAGCAGTTGTGGCTCACGGGCCTAGTTGCTCTGCGGCATGTGGGATCTTTCCAGACCAGGTCTCGAACCCGTGTCCCCTGCATTGGCAGGCAAATTCTCAACCACTGCGCCACCAGGGAAGCCCACAAGACCTAAATATATAATACAAAGAGACAGTACCTGATTTGATATAATACCTTACAATAACCAAGTTTTTATGATGGTCTTATCAGATCATATGGTTGCAAATGGAAATAAGTATGTGAAATGCTATTTTAATAGACCAAAGAAAGTATAGGAACTTCCCTGGTGGCACAGTGGTTGAGAGTCTGCCTGCCAGTGCAGGGGACATGAGTTCGAGCCCTGGTCCGGGAAGATCCTACATGCTGCGAAGTAACTAAGCCCGTGCGCCGCAACTACTGAGCCTGCACTCTAGAGCCAGCGAGCCACAACTACTTAGCCCCTGTGCCACAACTACTGAAGCCCACGTACCCTAGAGCCCGTGCTCTAGGGCTCTAGAGCACAAAGAGAAGCCACAACAACGAGAAGCCCGTGCACTGCAACGAAGACCAAATGCAGCCAAAAATAACTAACTAAATAAATAAATAAATTTATAAAATAAAATAGACCAAAGTATAAATGCTACATCATTATAAGTAGAATTATAAAGCACATAGCAACCTTAATTTTTAACTTTGCACAGAAAATGAAGATACATTTTTGTCATTCTTTAGTTCACCCCTTCTTCATGAGAGTGCTTAGAGAGGTATGAATGTTACAATGGACAATTGATGTGTAGGTCTGTTTCTGGATCTCCTTCCCCAATAAAGTCCTGAGGGGAGAAAGTTGAAAAGAACAGAGTGTAGAGTAAGTACTGAACTGACTGATTTTCCTGAGTACAGAACCTCTTCTAGCAGGAATTTCATATTGTGGTCTTAAATGCTTCCTCCTGAAACATAAGAGAAGCTTGTAAGTTGAGGGGGTGGGGAGAATAGGGCTGAAGGGACCAGAACAAATCTTCTTTTTATGTCTTCTGCAAATATATCTTCCAAGTGTAATATGTTCTATTTGCCCATTCATTTATTTAATTATAAGACATTAGTGAACTATTTAAAGTAATGAAGGACTTCGTACAATGAAGTCTGAACTTCATTTCACAGGCAATAGGTAGCCGCCAGTATGTTTTAAGAAGAAGAACTACATGGTCAAATTTGTTTTCTGGAAAGATTCCTCTGATAGCGGAGTGGAGATCTGATTGGGAAAAGGTCACTTTAAACAAAGAGAAATGTAATAGGAGAATGTTGCAGTGTTCTAGTGAAAAATATTTAGCCCTAGGCAGTACCGGTAGAGGTGGAAATAAGTGAATTCAGGGATACTTTGGAGGTTAAAGCAACAGGAAATTTGGAAGGTGGGTAGAGTAGGGAGGGTGGATGTAAAACAGGGAGGGCCAATGGTCAATTTTAGTCTGGGGAAATGGGAGACTGGATGGATGATGAGCCTTTCCTGAGATAGCAAAGATGACTAAGAAGATTTGGGGACAGAGAGAGGATTGATTTACCTTTATACATGTATATGTATACATATTTGAGAAATCTATAGGATATATGGGAAATCTAATGTAAAGTTATGAGCCAAGATCATTCATTTTAAATAGCATTGGCTATTTTTCTCTGATTTTAAAAGCAGTATATGTTCTTTGTAGATAGTTTGGGGAAAAATAAGGAGAAAGGGGAAAATAACATTCATCCATAAATTGTCCATCCTGTGACGTGACACCTCCTGTGGCTAATGTTTTAAAGTATTTTTTTTCCTGTTGATTTTCTTTCTTCACACAATTGGGAAATACTTTTGTTTCTTGATTTTTAATGACAACTTCCCATGTAATTAAACATTCTTCCAAACACGTTATTTTAAAATATTTTATTAATTACATACAGTAGAAGTCACTCATTCTGATGTGTAGTTCTGTGAGCTTTGATAAGTGCATAGAGTTGTACAACCACCACCATAATCAAGGTACAGAGCAGTTCCCTCACCACCCCCAGCAAATTCCCTTATACCTCTCCTTTGTGGTTAATCTTTCCACCAGCCCCCAAACTGGCAATCACTAATTTATCACTAACCAGTAATTATCATTTTGTCCTTTTCCATAATATCATACAATGGCATCATCTAAGAGTTACCCATGTTGTTGCCGCTTTATCACTGATTAGCATTTTATTAAATGAATGCACCAGAGATGGCTCATCCATATATGGGCTGAAGGACATCTGAGTTGCTTCCAGTTTTCAGCAATTACGAACAAAGATGCTAAAACATTCATGTAGGTTTTTGTGTGAACATAATTTTCATTTCCCTTGGATAAATACCTAAGCGTGGGATGGCTGGATCATTAATATTTAGATATATAACTGGCAAGCTGTTTTCCAAAGTGGCCATACCCTTTTTCATTCTCACAAGCAAGGTATGAGTGTTTAGGTTGCTGTCCGTCCTCATCAGCACTTGACAGTAACGGTATTTTGAAACCATTTTAATAGACGTGTCATGTATCATTGTGGTATTAATATGTATATCCTTGATGAGTAATGAATGATGTTGAGCATTTTGTCACGTGCTTATTTGGATCCATATTCTTTGGTGAAGTGTCTATTCAAGACTCTATCCCATTTTTTAAATGGGGTTGTCTGTTTTCTTATTATCAAGTTTTCAGAATTCTTTAGATATTCTGGGTCAAGTCCTTCGTCAAATATGTGATTGGCAAATATTTTCTCCCAGTATGTGGCTTGTTTTTCATTCTCTTAACAGGGTAAAGTTTATATTTTGATAAGGTCCATTTATAACTTTTTTCTTTTATGGGTTGTGCTTTTGGTATATCTAAAATTCCTTTGTCTAACCCACAGGACAAAGTTTTTCTCTTGCACTTTCTTCTATGTTTTATAGTTTTAGCTTTCATATATAGGTCTATGAGTTAATTTTTATATAAGATGTGAGGAAGGTATAGGGTTCATTATTTTTCATATGTGTATTTAATTGTTCTACCACCATATGTACAATAGGCTATCATTTCTCCATCAAATCAGCTTTGCACTTCTGTCAAAGTCAATTGCCCATAGGTGTATGGGCCTAGTTTTGCACTCTCTGTTCATTCCATTGACCTATGTGTGTATCCATTCACCAATACTACACTGTCTTTATTACTGTGGCTTTTATAGTAAATCTTGAAATCAAACCATATGCAACTTTCATGTTTTTCTTTTCAAAAAGTTTGTTCTTCTAGTTCCTTTGCTTATTCATATAAATTTTATAATCAGCTTGTCAGTTATCTGCAAAATAATCCTGCTGGGAATTTGACTGAGTTTGTAATGAACTTATTGATCAGTCTGGGGAGAATTGACATCCTAATGGTATTGAGTTCTCCAATTCATGAACAACATGACTTATCTCTCCATTATTCAATCTTTGATTCTTTCTTTAGTGTTTTTAGTTTTGAGGATGATGATCCTAGGCATTTTTGACCTCATATTTTGTAACTGTTATACTTGTTAGTGATAAGTGCTTTTTGGTCAATTTCTTGATATTTTTTATGTAGGAAATGATATCTGAAAATAAAGTTTTATTTCTTCCATTCCAATCTGTACTCTCTTTAATTCTTTGTATTGCTTTATTGCACTGCCCAGGACTTCCAGTATGACCTTGAATAGCAGTGGTGAGAGTGGACATCCTTGCCTTGTTCCTGATCTTAGGAGGAAGACATTCAGGCTTCACCACTGAGTATTATGTCAGCTATGGTTTTATGTATGTATGTATGAATGTATGTATGTATTTTGGTAGATGACTGTATTAGTCAAGGTTCTCCAAGGAAACAGAATCAATAGGATATATATATACACACACATATTTATTTATTTGTTTATTTAGAGGAATTGGCTCACACAATTATGAGGGAAGGAGGCTGAGAAGTCCCATGATCTTCTGTTTGCAAGTTGGAGACCCAGGAAAGCTAGTGGTGTAATTTCAGTCCCAGTCTGAAGGCCTAAGAACCAGGGGAGCCAATAGTGTAAATTCCAGTCCAAGGGCCAGAGGAGACTGATGTCCCAGCTCAAGAAAACAGGCAGGAAGCAAAAAGGGTAAATTCCTCCTTCCTCCACCTTTTTGTCCTATTCAGGCCCTCAATGGATTGAGTGATGCCCACTACATTGGGAGGGGAGCAATCTACTTCACTGAGTCCACTGATTCAAATGCTAATATTATCTGGAAACACACTCACATACACACCCAGAAATGATGTTTAATCTGGACATTCCTCGCCCCAGTCAATGTGAAACACAAAATTAACCATCACAATGTCCTTTATCAAACTAAGGAATTTCTTTTGTATTCCTTACTGAGATCATGAGTGCATGTTGAAAATTTTCAAAGACTTTTCTACATTTATGGAGATGATCATATGTTTCTTAATCTTTAGAATGTTGGTATGGTAAATTACACTGATAGATTTTCAGATGTTTGCCCAGCCTTGCATTTCAAGACAAACACCACTTGGTTATGATGTATTATCTTCTTCATATATTGCTGGATTCAATTTGATATTATTTTGTTTAGAATTTCTGTATCTATGTTTGTGAGGTATATTGGTCTGTAATTTTCTTTTAGTGTTGTTGTCTGGTTTTGGCATAAGGGTAATTCTGGCCTCATAAGATGATTTGGGAAGAGTTTCCTTTTCTTCTATTTTCTGGAAGAGATTGTGTAGGATTGGCTTTACTTCTCTTAAATATGAAGAAATGCCTTTAGTATATCATTTGGAGCAGATCTGTTGTCAACAAATTCTTTTCGTTTTCTTTCATCTGGTAATATCTTTATTTCACCTTCATGTCTAACGGATATTTTCATTGACAATAAAATTTGGGGTTGACAGTTCTTTTCTTTCAATATCTAAAATATTTGTTTTACTATTTTCTGGTGAGAAAACTGCAGTCCTTTGAATTGTTGTTCCCTAAATATAATTTATCATTTTCCTCTCACTACTTTGAAGATTTTTCCTTTATCTTTGGTATTTGTGTTTGGTCATGATATGTCTGGACATAATTTCCTTTGAGTTTATCTTGTTTAGAGTTTACTAAACTTCTCGAATCTCTCAATCTATGTCTTTCACTAATTTGGGGATAATTTAGCTAGTATTTCTTCAAGTATTGTTTTCTACACCATTGTTCTCTCTCTCCTTATAGGACTTGAGGGACAAAGTGTTAGAACTTTTGATATTGTCCCACAGGTATCTAAAGCTTTATTATGCTTTTTTTTTTTCAATATAGTCGCCTCCATTCCTTAGATGGGATAATTTCAGTTGGGTATCTCTGTAAGTTCCCAGATTCTCTTCTGTCTCCATCCTATTGAACTCATAAGTGAATTAAAAAAATTTTACATATTTTATTTTTTTAGTTGTAAAGTTTTCATTTTTATTAGTTTTTAATTCTCTCCTGAAAACTTCTATTTTTCCATTCATTTCAAGTGTATTTACTTTTAACTAATAGAGGAATAATCATTCTGTACAATTCCAATTTTTGAGTTGCTTTGTGCTTGGCAACTGTTGATTGTTTTTTCTTTTGCTAATTCATCATATTTTCTGGAATTTTTGTATGTTGAGTACTTTTGGATATTTACTGCACACTTTGAACATTATGTTTTGAGAATCCGGGTTCTGTTAAAATTCTATTGACAATGTTCTTAATTTTGTTGTTGTTTGAGCAGGCATTTAACTTATTTAGGGTCAGATCCTAATTTTTTTCTCACCTTATTTAGTAGTGGTTTCAATATCAGCTTAGTTTGCAAACCTTTGCCACGTTGCTTTGGGTCTGTGCCACTTATGTGCCACGCAGGGATAAGTCAGGGACTCGGATGGTGCTTTATATTATAGTTCAAGTCTCAAAGCTTTTTCTACATTACTGTGGGTCTTCCCTATGCACTCACAACTCAGACATGAGCTCAGGACTTTTGCTGACTTATACATAGAATTAAGGAATTCCCTTCTTCAGCTCTCTTTTCTATCGGGTTCTTCTACACTTTCTGTCTTGCAGAGGACCTTTAGCCCTGGTCACTGGTCCAAAAGGTTAGGTTTCTTTTGGCATCTTAGGTGTCACCACTACATTTCTATGATTGGGGTACACTCACAAATTTATATCATGAGGGAAAAGAGGAGAAAAATCCAGGGAAATTCACACTCATATGGATTCCTTCCTCTAGCTTTGACTGTCCCTCCCTAATCTGCTTTTGTACACTATTCAGCATCCTCAGGTAATTACTTTCTGTATTTTTGTCCAGAGATTTTAGCTGTAATCAGTTGGGGAGTTAGGTTATAGTAGGTTTATACATTTTGGCTAGCAATAGAAATTTTTATAAACATAATTTTTAATAGTTACATTATAATCCACCTTATAAATATTCTAAAATTTAGAACAGTTTTTCTATTTGAGAACATTCAGGTTTATTTCATTTTGGGGGATTTTTGTCTAAAGACACTACAGAGAACATTATTATTGAAAATAAACATTTCTCCATATATCTGATTATTTAAGAACAAGTTCCTCTAATTTCATTCACCAAGTCAAAGCATATAAGCATTTTTACTGCTAAGCCATTTTGACTTTATCTGGTAAATGATGGGACACATGTGCTGTAGTGACTTTATCAGTTTTGTGCTTTAGACAGAAAACTCTGGTGGCCCTGTGGAGAATGGGCTGAATGTGAAGGAGCTGGAAGTGGAGGGATCATTCAAGGGTCAATTACAACGTTTTGAGTTAGAAACTTTAAGTGCATGAACTAGGCAGTGGTTATAGAGACGAAGAGGAGGAGATGGCCTCTGAAGTTATTTTTGAAACACAGTTTTGGAGACAGAGAAGACAGGACCCCAAGATAACTCAAGAATGACCTGGGCTTCAGATGACTTGGTGAGCCATGGAACAGGAAGCAAGAAGGAGAATAAAAAGTGCTCACTTGGAAAGCTGTTGAGGGAAGTGGTGCTGCTATAGGAAATCCAGGTTTCAGTAGAGATGAGGAGATAAATGGAGTATTCCATGGGAAAATTTAAGGGAACTAGAACATTTCTTTGGAATACCAGGGCATGGTGGTAAGGAATGAGATAAACATCATTAAGGAGAAAGCAAAAGGCAAAGGGGAGATCAAAACTGAATGGAAATGAGGCTGTGAGGGGAGGTGAATGACTAGAGTATGAAGTTTAGAGATAGAAATAAAATAACAAAATTAAGGCTGAAAAATCTCTACTACCCAGTGGATCTCTGATCAGAAGCATTTCCTGGTGGATGCCACTTTGTTCCTCAGATGACTGTGAAGGAATTAATCCCTCAGCAGGAAGTCTGCCTCAGCTCTGTGGTTAGGTCACTGGCAGTTTATTTGTCCCTTTAAAGATACTATCTGGTAACCAGCTAGTAACTACTTCTGGTTCCCAAACTCCTCTCCCAAATCCTGTTACCTCCATCCCCACCCGTATGCTGAAACTTCTGTCACTGGCGAACTCTTTGTTGGCACTGAGAGAACTTAAACATTGCATCTGGCAGGTTGTGTGACTTCAATACATTGCTCAGCCTCCCCCAGGTGAAGTTTCCTCAGCTGTAAAGTGAAGAGGCTGGGCTAGATGATCTCAGAGATTCTTTGTGACTCATTCTTTAATTATATCCTTAGCATAATCATGTTTGTAAATCTGTTTTATAAACATTTGGAGAATATAAATAACACAAGCTGTTCGATCAATTACTCATCCAGTCCTTGATCATGAAACCGTTTCGAATGCATTATTACCAGACTAAGCAAAAGTTTGCAGACTGAACTATGATATTAGACAGATATCACTAATGGGCAAATTGTGGGTGAGGAGTCGTGGATGGGGAGGTAGAAGCTGTGCTAAATCTTTCCAACCAAAGTTATATCCACCAAACTGATGATTTAAGCATTGGCAACTAATGGTACTTGTTTTGCAGCTGTCTAGTAAAATGCTGTAGTAGAGGCAGGGAGCATGAAATTCTGAACCTTTAATACCTAATATAGGGGAAATCAAACACAGACAGCATTTAGGGGTTGATTGTGATGAATGAGTAGGAAATAAAAATCAACACACTAATGTGGAAGTAACTCAGTTATTTGGGTTTTAACAAACACATTCTAGGGGTTCTCATGAAATATTTCTTATATCTATACCAGGAATGATAGTTAGGTGTGGCTCTACTGGATTTAGAATATTGAGATGTTTTCAGGTCTCCTGAGTATCCTCCTAATATCCTGCTTGCCTGGGCTCCTTTCTTGGGATTTTTCTGAACCTCCTTATGACTCAACAGCTAAATGTGTAATGCCTGGAGTACCCTGCTCCTATGCAGTGGCTTTCACTGATGTCTGTGTGTCTGGATTATGTAGGTGATTACATATTTTGATTTTAACTCCTGTCCATATTAGAAGTTTTGCTTTAAAACTTTTAAAATGAGTTGACATCATTAAAACATTAGGATATTTCAGATAAAATCAGGATTTTCTATTTTTCTTGATAAATCAGAAGATCTGTTAAGACTAGGTCTAAATTCCAACATGGCAACAATTATCAGGAGCTGCATAGTTACTGCAATCTCCAGATCAACAGAACATTCCCAAACCCCACCACCAGACAAAACAGACATGCTTGTGCTTTATTTATTTATGTTATCAGCCTTCCTCCTAAGGGAAGGTGACCACATGTCCTGGTTTGCCTGCAGCAGTCTTAGTTTACCCGTGTTGATCTTTAATTCATCAATATTATCCCCTTTGCTGTCAAAAATGTCCTGGTGTGGATCAACAATTATATGGTCATGCTATTCAGAGGGATCTGAATCTGTGTTCTCTGATATAAGAAAGTGATACAGTTAACTATCAAGAATTTGTATGCTTAAATAATATTACTTTTTATTTTGGATATGATCCTTACATACAAATTTTATTAAGTGCCTACTAATTGTAAGGCACTGTGCTAGAAGCTGGGGATAGAGTAAGATCAGGAAGAGACATGCTTTCTTTTCTTAAAAAATATGATGAACTCTATTGGAAAAGCTAGAGAATTACATAAGAATTAAAATAAAATCTGATGAGTAGTAACTTAGAAGAAATAAAGGTTTTATGGGACCATATAGAAGAGAACCTAAACTTGTCTACACACCAAGGGGAGGCTTCCAGAAAGAAGCAGAGACCTGAAGGATGTTAAGGATTTCTTAGGTTGGAGGGGAGAATGGGAGAAGGATGTTCTAAAGAGTGGGAACTACAAAAATGCAGGTCTCACCATGAGAATGTGGCAGGTCAAAGAATGAGAAAAAAATCTCTGTCACTTTAGAATAGGCTTGTCTAGGAGGTAGAAATAAGCAATGAAACTGGAGATATAGGTGGGGACTTGCAAGCCATGTTTAAAGAATCGATCATTTGTTATACAGGCAATGGGTAAGGATTTTGGCAGCGGAGTGAAAGGAAAGATCATTCTAAAGCAAGTTGTAAAGTAGATAGGAGGGTAAGGAGGCAGTTCCAGTAACTCAGGGAAATAGTGGTGATATGGCCTTAGAATAGAGATAGTGAGATGGAGGAAAATGGGTATCCCAAGCAGTATTTAGGGGATAAATTGGCAATATGTAGTGGTTAGCTACTAAGTGTGGGGAGAAATAAAGGATACCTAGATTTCTGGATTGGAAAATGGAGTAGATGGAGCTGTCTTTCATTGAGATAGGGAAGACTTGAGAAAGAAAGTAAATTTGGGGTGGGGGATGATGATGAGTCAGTTTTGGACAAGCTGAGTGTGGAGTGCTATGAGATGCCTAATAAAGATGTCCAATAGGTAGTTAGAGAAATCTTGGGTTAGATTGCAGGACAAAAGGATAGATTGGGACTATGGATTTACAAACCACGTATGAATGAAAGCAATCTTGATACATTGTATAGATGGAAACAATCATGATGTAATGTGATAAAGGTTATAATAGAAGAATGCATCAAGTACTAGCAGAACATTATTTCATAAGAGAAATACATATTTTTTACTCTGTATAAAACACAGAGAAAATGTTTTCAAGAAAAAGTTGGCTATGAAAGATTAGATTGGACAATCAGTAGAGGAGGTTGTGGGATTGCGAGGGCTTTATTTGCTTATTTGTTTTAGACAAATGACACATTGATCATGTTTAAATGTTGATGGAAAGAAACCAGTAGAAAAAGAGGCTGGTGAGAAAGCAGAGAGAACAGGATAAAAAGAGGCTGAGTGTAGTTGAAAAATAGAATCAACGGCTCTACATATTGAGTTAAAATTCTTTTCTTTTTTTTAAAAAAATTTTTAAAATTTATTATTTATATATCTATTCATGGCTGTGTTGGGTCTTCGTTTCTGTGCGAGGGCTTTCTCTAGTTGCGGCAAGCGGGGGCCACTCTTCATCACAGTGCGCGGGCCTCTCACTATAGCGGCCTCTCATGTTGCGGAGCACAGGCTCCAGACGCGCAGGCTCAGCAATTGTGACTCACGGGCCCAGCCGCTCCATGGCATGTGGGATCTTCCCAGACCAGGGCTCGAACCCGCGTGCCCTGCATTGGCAGGCAGATTCTCAACCACTGTGCCACCAGGGAAGCCCCTAAAATTCTTTTCTTGATCCAGAGGGACTATCTCCTGTTAATTATAAATTACATGATTAGCTTTTTAAGTAATATTATAACAAATACATACAAATCTAGTGCACTGAAAATCCATTTACAAACAACCCATTCCCTGTCAAAAAGACATTTTTTTCCTCTGAGTTTGTCTTCTGGGTCACCACATGGCTGAAATCTTCAATGTTTCATAAAATTAAATATATTCACTTGGAATATTGCTGGCTCCATTAACAGCTATTTCCCCAGCTCCCCCTCTTTACCTCCTGGATTCTTGAAAGGTAGCTCTCAAATTTTGTCCGGACAATCTCTCTAATGCTCACATAACCTGCTCTTACCACTAGTTTGTGAATTCTTATTAAGTTAATCTGACAATGCATACACATTAAACTTATGGAAATGAAATCAAAGCACCTTTCTTCGTAAGGCATTGAAAGGTGGCTTCATTTTTCTGGAGATTAGCAGAATCAACAAGTCACAGTCAGCTTAGGCAAGACATCGAGTAAAAGGAGAAAAAACAGAATAACATAACTTTTATACTTAGCCCTTTTTTGCAAGGAACTCAAGGGATGTCACATGCATACACTCATTAATATCTCAGAATTTTCTCAGGCTATGAAAAGCATTTTGTAGTTAGAGCAAGGAGCTATTTGAGTAGAACAAGAATTCTTAACTCCTTTGATGGTTTAACAATGGTTACATTGATTGAGAAAGTTCCCATGCTAGAACATAAAGATCAGTGCAAAAAATAATATTCAATGTAATAGCCAGTATTTTGACTAAAACATCACTGAGTCATTGAAGAATAAACTACATTTCTGTAGTTTGTTCATAGTCTTCTGGTACCAGCATACAAATAGTTCCTGTTTTCTGGAATAATCTCTTCTTATCAGATCCCTCTTCTATCTAGAAGGGAATGGAGGCAGGTCCTGGAGTCATACAGATAGGGATTCTATTCCCAGGTTGGTCGCTATGGGATCTTGAACGTTTTATTTAATCCTTGTTCTTTCATTTGTAAAATGGGAAAAAATACTCTCTCACACAGTTGCCACGAACATTAAGTAAGATTATGATAGGGCCTGACATGTGGGGGAAACTTCATAATGATCTGTTTTCCTCCTTCTTCCAAATGGAAATTAAATGTCCAGGCTAATGCAGTTTCTCCCTTCCCTGTATCCTTCCATCCTATTGTGCCCCACATAATCACTATTCTTTACATATTCCCAAATCCATATTCCCTACTCCACCTGATTCTTTCATCTTTCATAAAAGCATCTGAATAAAGAAAAGTAGGGAATATTACTTTTAGGTAGCCAGAGCCCAATTTATAGAAACTGATGATCTATTATCTTTGTAAAGGCATTTACAGCAATAGGAGGTCAAGTCTCTACTAAGTTACACCACGTCAACAAATTAAAGAGAAAATTTTGTTTCAGAATTTGAAATTTTTAACAAAGATATTATACAATATTATATTTGTTATGTTGATTTGGCAATGATTTTAAAATCTGGCAATTACAATACATACATAATAATTCAAAGATGAACTTGTAAATTGTTCATTTTTCTCTAGTATTTTTCCCCTATTGGATGGTGGAAAACTGATACCAAAATATCCCTTTCTGGGTGACTTCAAATTTCTAGAATGATTGCTTTTGTAAAAATTTTTTTTTTCTAACTTATATTGAGAGGTCTTAATTTTACTTTTGAAATATGATCTCTAAAGATAGAAAACCAGGTCACCAGGAAAGGAAAAGAGGGTGCTCTTTCTAATTAATATAAAAATCTTTTTCATATCAGCCATTTGAGGGATGGGGATGGAATGGAAGGCAGAATTAGCCTAACAATGATTGCTTATTTAACTCCTATCAGGCAAGTTGATCCTGAGCCACATCATTGCTGTTACCTATGCAAGTGGATTGCTTTTAACATCCGTAGGTAATAAAATTGTACACCAAGAAGAATATTTAAATATCAAGGTGTTATTTTAAGCTTTTGTAATCATTTTTTCCTGTACTGGTAAATCTTATAGAAAATACCAGATTACTTAATTTATTATTATTTTTTTATGTTCAAACACTTTGCTTAGATTTTATTTTTTTAACATCTTTATTAGAGTATAATTGCTTTACAATGGTGTGTTAGTTTCTGCTTTATAACAAAGTGAATCAGCTATGCATATACATATATCCCCATATCTCCTCCCTCCTGTGGCTCCCTCCCATCCTCCCTATCCCACCGCTCTAGGTGGTCACAAAGCACCGAGCTGATCTCCCTGTGCTATGTGGCTGCTTCCCACTAGCTATCTATTTTACATTTGGTAGTGCATACATGTCCATGCCACTCTCTTACTTCGTCCCAACTTACCCTTCCCCCTGCCCGTGTCCTCAAGTCCATTCTCTAGGTCTGGTCTCTATTCCTGTCCTGCCCCTAGGTTCTTGAGAACCTTTTTTTTTTTTTCTTAGATTCCATATATATGTGTTAGCATATGGTATTTGTTTTTCTCTTTCTGACTTCACTCTGTATGACAGACTCTAGGTCCATCCACCTCACTACAAATAACTCAGTTTCATTTCTTTTTAAGGCTGAGTAATATTCCACTGTATATATCAGCCACATCTTCTTTATCCATTCATCTGTTGATGGACAGTTACGTCGCTTCCATGTCCTGGCTATTGTAAATAGAGCTGCAATGAACATTGTGGTACATGACTCTTTTTTGAATTATGGTTGAATTATGGTTTTCTCTGGGTATATGCCCAGTAGTGGAATTGCTGGGTCGTATGGTAGTTCTATTAGAGTTTAAGGAACCTCCGTAGTGGCTGTATCAATTTACTGTCCCACCAACAATGCAAGAGGGTTCCCTTTTCTCTACACCCACTCCAGCATTTATTGTTTGTAGATTTTTTGATGATGGCCTTTCTGACTGGTATGAGGTGATACCTCATTGTAGTTTAGATTTGCATTTCTCTACTGATTAGTGATATTGAGCATCCTTTCATGTGTTTGTTGGCAATCTGTATAGCTTCTTTGGAGAATTGTCTATTTAGGTCTTCTGCCCATTTTTGGATTGGGTTTTTTGATTTTTTGATATTGAGCTGCATGAGGTGCTTGTATATTTTGGAGATTAATCCTTTGTCAGTTGCTTCGTTTGCAAATTTTTCACCCATTCTGAGGGTTGCCTTTTCGTCTTTTTTATGGTTTCCTTTGCTGTGCAAAAGCTTTTAAGTTTCATTAAGTCCCATTTGTTTATTTTTGTTTTTATTGCCATTTCTCTAGGAGGTGGGTCAAAAAGGATCTTGCTGTGATTTATGTCATAGAGTGTTCAGCCTATGTTTTCCTCTAAGAGTTTTATAGTATCTGGCCTTACATTTAGGTCTTTAGTTCATTTTGAGTTTATTTTCGTGCATGGTGTTAGGAAGTGTTCTAATTTCATTCTTTTACATGTAGCTGTCCAGTTTTCCCAGCACCACTTATTGAAGAGGCCGTCTTTTCTCCATTGTATGCTTTTGCTTCCTTTATCAAAGATAAGGTGACCATATGTGCATGGGTTTATCTCTGGCCTTTCTATCCTGTTCCATTGATCTATATTTCTGTTTTTGTGCCAGTGCCATGCTGTCTTGATTAGTGCAGCTTTGTAGTATAGTCTGAAGCCAGGGAGCCTGATTCCTCCGCTCCGTTTTTCTTTCTCAGGATTGCTTTGGCTATTCAGAGTGTTTTGTGTTTCCATACAAACTGTGAAATTTTTTGTTCTAGTTCTGTGAAAAATGCCATTGATAGTTTGATAGGGATTGCATTGGATCTGTAGATTGCTTTGGGTAGTAGAGTCATTTTCACAGTGTCGATTCTTCCAATCCAAGAACAAGGTATATCTCTCCATCTGTTTGTATCATCTTTAATTTCTTTCATCAGTGTCTTATAGTTTTCTGCATATAGGTCTTTTGTCTCCTTAGGTAGGTTTATTCCTAGGTATTTTATTCTTTGTGTTGCAATGGTAAATGTGAGTGTTTCCTTAATTTCTCTTTCATATTTTTCATCATTAGTGTATAGGAATGCAAGAGATTTCTGTGCATTAATTTTGTATCCTTCTACTCTACCAAATTCATTGATTAGCTCTAGTAGTTTTGTGGTGGCATCTTTAGGATTCTCTATGTATAGTATCATGTAATCTGCAAACAGTGACAGCTTTACTTCTTCTTTTCCAATTTAGATTACTTTTATTTCTTTTTCTTCTCTGATTGCTGGGCTAAAACTTCCAAAACTATGTTGAATAATAGTGGTGAGAGTGGACAACCTTGTCTTATTCCTGATCTTAGTGGAAATGGTTTCAGTTTTCCACCACTGAGAACGATCTTGGCTGTGGGTTTGTCATATATGGCCTTTATTATGTTGAGGTAATTTCCCTCTATGCCTACTTTCTGGAGGGTTTTTATCATAAATGCATGTTGAACTTTGTGGAAAGCTTTTTCTGCATCTATTGATATGATCATATGGTTTTTCTCCTTCAATTTGTTAATATGGTGTATCACATTGATTGATTTGCGTATACTGAAGAATCCTTGCATTCCTGGGATAAACCCCACTTGATCATGGTGTATGATCCTTTTAATGTGCTGTTGGATTCTGTTTGCTAGTATTTTGTTGAGGATTTTTGCTTCTACGTTCATCAGTGATATTGGCCTGTAGTTTTCTTTCTTTGTGACATCTTTGTCTGGGTTTGGTATCAGGGTGAGGATGGCCTCAGAGAATGAGTTTGGGAGTGTTCCTCCCTCTGCTATATTTTGGAAGAGTTTGAGACGATAGGTGTTAGCTCTTCTCTACATGTTTGATAGAATTTGCCTGTGAAGCCATCTGGTCCTGGGCTTTTGTTTGTTGGAAGATTTTTAGTCACAGTTTCAATTTCAGTGCTTGTGATTGGTCTGTTTATATTTTTTATTTCTTCCTGCTTCAGTCTCGGAAGGTTGTATTTTTCTAAGAATTTGTCCATTTCTTCCAGGTTGTCCATTTTATTGGCATATAGTTGCTTGTAGTAATCTCTCATGATCCTTTGTATTTCTGCAGTTTCAGTTGTGACTTCTTCTTTTTCACTTCTAATTCTATTGATTTGAGTCTTCTCCCTTCTTTTCTTGATGAGTCTGGCTAATGGTTTATCAATTTTGTTTATCTTCTCAAAGAACCAGTTTTTAGTTTTATTGATATTTGCTATTGTTTCCTTCATTTCTTTTTCATTTATTCCTAATCTGATCTTTATGATTTCTTTCCTTCTACTAATTTTGAGGGTTTTTTTGTTTTTCTTTCTCTAATCGCTTTAGGTGTAAGGTTAGGTTGTTTATTTGAGATGTTTCTTGTTTCTTGAGGTAGGATTGTATTGGTATAAACTTCCCTCTTAGAACTGCTTTTGCTGCATCCCATAGGTTTTGGGTCATCGTGTTTTCATTGTCATTTTTTTCTGGGTATTTTTTTATTTCCTCTTTGCTTTCTTCAGTGATCTCTTGGTTATTTAGTAGTGTATTGTTTAGCCTCCATGTGTTTGTATTTTTTACAGATTTTTTCCTGTAATTGATATCTAGTCTCATAGCGTTGTGGTCGGAAAAGATACTTGATACCATTTCAATTTTCTTAAATTTACCAAGGCTTGATTTGTGACCCAAGGTATGATCTATACTGGAAAATGTTCCATGAGCACTTGAGAAGAAAGTGTAATCTGCTCTTTTTTGATGTAATGTCCTATAAATATCAATTAAGTCCATCTTGTTTAATGTATCATTTAAAGCTTGTGTTTCCTTATTTATTTTCATTTTGGATGATCTGTCCACTGGTGAAAGTGGGGTGTTAAAGTCCCCTACTATGATTGTGTTACTGTTGTTTTCCCTTTTTATGGCTGTTAGCATTTGCCTTATGTATTGAGGTGCTCCTATTTTGGGTGCATTAATATTTACAATTGTTATATCTTCTTCTTGGATTGATCCTTTGATCATTATGTAGTGTCCTTCTTTGTCTCTTGTAATTGTCTTTATTTTAAAGTCTGTTTTTCCTGATATGAGAATTGCTACTGCAGCTTTCTTTTGATTTCCATTTGCATGGAATATCTTTTTCCATCCCCTCACTTTCAGTCTGTATGTGTCCCTAGGTCTGAAGTGGGTCTCTTGTAGACAGCATATATATGGGTCATGTTTCTGTATCCATTCAGCCAGTCTATGTCTTTTGGTTGGACCACTTTTAATCCATTTACATTTAAGGTATTTATTGATATGTATGTTCCTATTCCCATTTTCTTAATTGTTTTGGGTTTGTTTTTGTAGGTCTTTCCCTTCTCTTGTGTTTCCTGCCTAGAAAAGTTCCTTTAGCATTTGTTGTAGAGCTGGTTTGGAGGTGTTGAATTCTATTAACTTTTGCTTGTCTGTAAAGGTTTTAATTTCTCCATCAAATATGAATGAGATCCTTGATGGGTAGAGTAATCTTGGTTGTAGTTTTTCCCTTTCATCACTTTAAATTTGTCCTGCTACTCCCTTCAGGCTTGCAGAGTTTCTGCTGAAAGATCAGCTGTTAACCTTCTGGAGATTCCCTTGTATGTTATTTGTTGCTTTTCCCTTGCTGATTTTAATATTTTTTCTTTGTATTTAATTTTTGATAGTTTGATTAATACATGTCTCGGCGTGTTTCTCTTTGAGTTTATCTGTATGGTACTCTCTGTGCTTCCTGGACTTGATTGGCTATTTCCTTTCCCATGTTAGGGAAGTTTTCAACTATAACCTCTTTAAATATTTTCTCAGACCCTTTCTGTTTCTCTTCTTCTTCTGGGACCCCCATAGTTCAAATGTTGGTGCGTTTCCTGTTGTCCCAGAGGTCTCTGAGACTGTCCTCAATTCTTTTCATTCTTTTTTATTTATTCTGCTCCCTGGCAGTTATTTCCACCATTTTATCTTCCAGCTCACTTATCTGTCCTTCTGCCTCAGTTATTCTGTTATTGATTCCTTCTATAGTATTTTTAAATTTAGTAATTGTGTGTTCATCACTGTTTATTTGCTCTTTAGTTCTTCTAGATCCTTGTTAAATGTTTTTTGTATTTTCTCCATTCTGTTTCTGAGATTTTGGATCATGTTTACTATCATTACTCTGAATTCTTTTTCAGGTAGTTTGCCTATTTCGTCTTCATTTATTTGGTCTTGTAGGTTTGTACCTTGCTCCTTTGTCTCTAAGAAATTTTTTTTGTCATTTCATTTTTTTTTTTTTTTTTGATGTGTAGGGCTGCATTCCTGTCTTACTGGTTGTTTGGCCTGAGACGTCCAGCACTGGAAATTACAGTTGGATAGAGCTGGGTCTTGGTGCTGAGATGAGGACCTCCAGGAGGCCTCACTCTGCTTGATATTCCTTGGGATCTGAGGTTCTCTGTTATTCCAGCTGTTTGGACTCAGAGCTCCCACCACAGGTACTCGGGCCTGACCTCCGACCTGGGAACCAAGATCCCACAAGCTTCAGATCATGGCAAAAAAAAAAAAAAGGAAGAAAGAAATAGAAAAAAGGAGCAGTACAATATCAAAGAATAAAAAACAAAATAAAATGAGAAAGATAAATAATATATTAGGAAAAATAAAACTGTATTTGAAACAACTGCAACAAAGTAAAATATAACCACAACAGAAAAAAAAAAAAAACAAAGGGGGTAACAAGCCAAAAGGAACAGAAGAATAACAAAGTATAAAGAATAAAATAAAATTAGAAAAATAAGAGTTATTAGGAAAAATAAAAATAGAAAGGGATCAACAACAGTGAATCAACAAGGTAAACCAGGACCCCAATGTAAAAGAGGAAAAAAGAGAAGAAAAAAAAAGCCTTAGCTATGGGGGCAGAGTTTAGGTGGGGAGTGGAACTTAGGCAGGGATGGGGTTTTGTGTAGGGTGGGACCTAGGTGGGTGGGGGGTGACGTTTGAGCGTGGGACGGGGCCTCTGCTTAGGACCTGCGCAGAAGGGGAGAGGCAGCATGTCGAATGGAGGGCCTCTAGAGTTTGGAGTTTTGGAGTTTGGAGGTAGGGCCCTGCGTGAGGGTGTGTGGGTGGGGTTTAGGCCCAGCTCGTTGGAGGGGGGTCTCCAAGTGTAGAGGTGGGGCCCTGGGTGGGGGTGTAAGGGCGGGGCTTGGGCTCTGCACGGCAGGAGGGAGGCTCGCAGGGTGGAGGATTAGGCCCAGGAGCTGAGCAGGCTTCCTGGTGCCTAAGTGGACAGGGAAAGCACTGGCTGCATTCCCTTCCATTCCTTCGTGCCCCTCTCCCCCACCATCTCCTCCAGGGTCTCCTTCATCGCTGCTGGACCCCTAACTGTGGGTGGGTCCCACTGGGTGTAGGAACTCCTTCCCTCCCCCAGCCACCTCTCAGGGGTGCTGGTCCTGGAGGTCCGGCCTTTACTTTTGCTCCCCCTTCCCTCCCTCCCACTCCCTCAGGGCCCGTGTGGCTGGAGGGGGCCTAGGTGGGCAGAGGATCAGGCCCGGGATATCAACAGGCTCCTGGGGGTCTAAGTGGGCAGGGGAAACCTGGCCTAGCTCCCTTTTTGTCCTCTGCCCTCCCAATGGTCCCCCAATTTCCCCCTTCGGGCGTGGGATCCTTTCCCCTCTCCCAGCTGCCCTTCAGGGGTGCCAGTCTCATCCCTCCTCCACTTCTCCTCCCCCTTCACTCCCCCGCACACTTCACATCCTACCAGTCGCTGGGGTTCCCTCCCATCCCCTTAGGTGTCCGTGGTCCCCTACCAGTGCCTGGTAGGTGCCCTAGTTGTGAGGAGACGCGAATTCTGTGTCCTCCTAGTATGCCATCGTGACACTGACTCTGTATAGTTAACTTTTAAAGAAACTTCCAAACTGTTTTCCAAAGCACTTGTAGCATTTTACATTTCCACCAGTAGTTTGAGAGTTCCAATTGGTCCACATTTTCATCATCACTTGGTGTGATTAAATTTTTAATGTTAGTTAATCTAGTGGGTGTTTAATTGCACTTTTAATTTACATCACTATAATAACCAATGATGTTGAGCACATTTTAATATACTTATTTGCTATCCATACAATATTTTTGGTGAAGTATGTTTTAACTTTTTTGCCCATTTTTATTGGGTTACTTATCTTCTAATTATTCAGTTGTAAGAATTCATTGTATATTACAGACACAAGTCCTTTGGATTTGTATGTTTTTCATGTATTTCAACCCAGTCTTTGTCTTGTCTTTTCAGTATTTAATAGTGTACTTTAAAAAGCAAATTTCTTTTTCATTCTTTTATTATTTCTTAAAAAATTTTTATTGAAGTATAGTTGATATACAATATATGTCTGATGGGTTTTTACCTTGCTCCTTCATCTGCTGTGTGTTTCTCTGTCTTCTCATTTGCTTAACTTACTGTGTTTGGGTCTCCTTTTTGCAGGCTGCAGGTTCGTAGTTCCCGTTGTTTCTGGTGTTTGCCCCCAGTGGCTAACGTTGGTTCAGTGGGTTGTGTAGGCTTCCTGGTGGAGGGGACTGGTGCCTGTGTTTTGGTGGATGAGGCTGAATGTCTTTCTGGTGGGCAGGACCGTGTCCATGGTGGTGTGTTTTGGGGTGTCTGTGACCTTATTATGATTTTAGGTAGCCTCTCTGCTAATGGGTGGGGTTCTGTTCCTGTCTTGCTAGTTGTTTGGCATAGGGTGTCCAGCACTGTAGCTTGCTGGTCATTGAGTGGAGCTGGGTCTTAGCGTTGAGATGGAGATTTCTGGGAGAGCTTTCACCATTTGATATTATGTGCAGCTGGGAGGTCTCTGGTGGACCAGTTTCCTGAACTCGGCTCTCCGACCTCAGAGGCACAGGCCTGACACCCGGCCAGAGCACAAAGACCTTGTCAGCCACATGGCTCAGAAGAAAAGGGAGAAAAAAAGAAAGAAAGAAAATAAATAAATAAATAAAGTAAAATAATTATTATAATAAAAAATTATTAAAAATAAAAAAGTTAAAAAGTAATAAAAAAAAAAGAAAGAAAGAAGAGAGCAACCAAACCAAAAAACAAATCCACCAATGATAACAATGATAACAAGTGCTAAAAACTTTACTAAAACAACAACAACAACAACAAAAAATGGGCAGACAGAACCCTAGGACAAATGGTAAAAGCAAAGCTATACAGACAAAATCACACAAAGAACCATACACATACACACTCACAAAAAGAGAAAAAGAAAAAAAAAAAAAAATATATATATATAAAAAAAAAAGGAAGAGAGCAACCACAATCAATAAACAAATCTACCAATGATAATAAACTCTAGTTACTAAACTAAGATAAACATAAAACCAGAGACAAATTAGATGCAGAAAGCAAACCCCAAGTCTACCATTGCTCCCAAAGTCCACCTCCTCAATTTGGGATGATTCGTTGTCTATTCAGGTATTCCACAGATGCAGGGTACATCAAGTTTACTGTGGAGATTTAATCTGCTGCTCCTGAGGCTGCTGGGAGAGATTTCCCTTTCTCTTCTTTGTTCGCACAGCTCCTGGGGTTCAGCTTTGGATTTGGCCTCGCCTCTGCGTGTGCATCGCCTGAGGGCATCTATTCCCTGCCCAGACGGGATGGGGTTAAAGGAGTGGCTGATTAGGGGGCTCTGGCTCACTCAGGCCGGGGGGAGGGAGGGGTACGGATGTGGTGCGAGCTTGCGGCGGCAGAGGCGTCGTGACGTTGCACCAGTCTGAGGCGCGCTGCGTGTTCTCCCGGGGAAGTTGTTCCTGGATCACGGGACCCTGGAAGTGGCAGGCTGCACAGCCTCCCGGGAGGGAAGCTGTGGAGAGTGACCTGTGCTTGCACACAGGCTTCTTGGTGGCTGTAGCAGCAGCCTTAGCATTTCAGGCACATCTCTGGGGTCCGCGCTGATAGCCGTGGCTTGGGCCTATCTCTGGAGCTCCTTTAAGTGGCGCTCTTAATCTCCTCTCCTCGCGCACCAGGAAACAAAGAGGCAAGAAAAAGTCTCTTGCCTCTTCACCATCTCCAGACCTTTCCCCGACAGACTCCCAGCTAGCTGTGGCACACTAGCCCCCTTCAGGCTGTGTTCACACCGCCAACCCCAGTCCTCTCCCTGGGATCTGACCTCCGAAGCCCGAGCCTCAGCTCCCAGCCCCCACCCATCCCGGCGGGTGAGCAGACAAACCTCTCAGGCTGGTGAGTGCTGGTCGGCGCCGATCCTCTGTGCGGGAATCTCTCCACTTTGCCCTCCGCACCCCTGTGGCTGCACTCTCCTCCGTGGCTCCGAAGCTCCCCCCCTCTGCCACCCCCCGTCTCCACCATTGGAGGGTCTTCCTAGTGTGTGGAAACTTTTCCTCCTTCACAGCTCCTTCCCCGAGGTGCAGGTCCCATCCCTATTCTTTTGTCTCTGTTTTTTCTTTTTTCCTTTGCCCTACCCAGGTACGTGGGGAGTTTCTTGCCTTTTGGGAAGTCTGAGGTCTTCTGCCAGCGTTCAGTAGGTGTTCTGTAGGAGTTGTTCCACATGTGTTCTGTAGGAGTTGTTCCACATATAGATGTATTTCTGATGTATTTGTGGGGAGGAGGGTGATCTCCATGTCATACTCCTCTGCCGTCTTGAAGGTCTCTCCCAGATTATTTAATTTTAAAATATCAATAATTAAATATCATTTTAATTCTTCAGTGATTGGATAGTATTCCTCCCTTATGTGCCTACTAGAGTGTGACTTGATTGAGATAAAAAACTGAACATCTTTTTGGGCTCAATAATTTTGCACTTGTAAGAGTTGTTCAATAAATGTTTGGTGACTGAATGCATAGATAGATGAATAAGTGAATGAAAACATTAATGACATTAATACTGAATATTTACCCACCAACTTTAAGAATTTCTGATTGTCAGGTGACTATTTTTTCCGGTCACGCCAACCTATTTGATATCTTGTTCTGAGGAAGGGAAAGAGGGAGAGAAAAGACAAGACAATTATAATAAAAACAGAACCAGCAAAATCTTAGAATATGTTTACGTTTCAAGGAGCCACCAGCTCTTGCTGTTGGCCTTTTCCAGAACAGAAAGTGTTTAAAACTAGCTGTAATCACTACAGCTGTTATTACAGGTTAGGAAAAGAGACATATTTCTACCTGAAACACCTGTGCATCAGTGTATTTATTGGACTTATTCCTAAATTAATGCTTTTGAATAATTTGTAATCATTGCTTTATCTTCAAAACATATGCAAGCATTTAATTACAGTGTATAGTGATTTGGGGGTTTTGTTTCAGTAAATAACTTGCCAATCAGGGGATGGAAACCTGAAAATTTAAGTCTCAGATTGTTTGATAGTGTGGAAAAATGACTAATTTATAAGAAATGTTTACACAATTACACAAACACTTGACTTTGTAATTAGTTTCAGACAATCATCTGCTTTAAGGGAACATAGATTTGTCTAATTTTTCACCAGATTAACAAGACTGTATATTCATTGAATCAAAAAATATGGGCTATAAATTTTCTTAAGAATAGTTACTGCTTCCTTTTCTCAAGCAGATTGTTCTAATGTCTATCCAAGTGCTTCTTTAAAAGGAACATCTTTTCTTAAAATTGCATTAAAGGATTATGGAATTGAAAAAAGAAATGTGCACAGAGTTGACTGTTGAACAACACAGGCGTTAATCTAAATATAGTTTATATTTGGCCCTCTGTATCCACAGATTCATGTGTATAGTACTGTAGTATTTACTATTTAAAAAGATCCATGTATAAGTGGACCCCTGCAGTTCAAACCCATGTTGTTGAAGGGTCAAATGTACTTTAATTTTTAGATTTTTATGTAATATCTATATATCATCTGTATCTATGTGTTTATATAGACATATAATTAATATACAAGTGTGTGCAGATATTTGTGTGTGTGTGTGTCTGTGTGTATCAGCTTTCCATGTCAGTGATCTACTTTTTTGAAGAAGTGACTCATTTCTTTGGTTGAGTGATGTCTTTGTTTTAAATAACACAGTTTGTGTTTTTGTAATGGGATTCTTGTCCCAGAAATTGATAGAATGTATTTAAAGCTATTGTAGCACTTAGGTAGTTCTGGAGGACTTGGAGCACATTTACACATACATTACTATATTTGTGATTGTAGAAATTTCCTTCGATATGTGTACTGCTATATTAAGGCATACTATGGTGATTTCTTTTAAATATTTATAAGAGAATTACTTATTTTAACTCATAAGGAAACAACGCTTAGCCTAGCACTTTGAAAGTTTTTCTGGGCAGATGAGGTGAACAAAAAGCAAAATCTTTAGGGTAAATGGAACTCTTTGTTGAAAGTAATATAAAAACTGTACCTTACCTGTGTAGCACTGCTGGGAAAATACAGGGGCCCAGCTCTTTGTTATGTCTTCACTACCTAGACCAGTTCCCAGTTCTTCCCTTTCCTTGCTTCCCAGCTGTCTTAGAGGTACAACATCCTCCCCCTTTCTTATTAAAATTTTCACCATGTAATCTATTTCTTCAGGGTTGTCTCTACCCATAATTGCTTGTGAATTGTACCCTAACTTGTACAATTCTATCAAAAACAAACATCCAGACCCTTTCCTCTTTAAGATTTTGGCCAGAGAATAGCTTTGGTAAAGCATAACCCTAGAATGGTTGCCTTGGGGGTATTTTCTCTCCAGCTCTTTACAGTATAGGCAATACTTAACTATACTTTATCTTATTTGATCATCGCAATGCGGAGGTGATAATTTTCCCCCACTTTACAGGTGAGGAAGAGGGAGCAAGGGTAGGTAATTGATTTGCCCATTAATCTCTTATATATTAGAACTTGAACCCAGCTATCTGACTCATAATTATGAAACTCATTGATATAGATGTATATATGCTTTTTTGTGTAATTTGGAATCTACTTCTTTGAAGTGTAACCTGTGGTTCTGAGTAGTACATAGTGTTTTACAGGATTCAGGAGAATGTGAGAAGCATAATCACTTCTGGAAGCTTGAGGCTAGTCATGTGGTTTCCTATCTGCAGAAACATCCCTAAAATTCTGGGTGAGTAAAATGTTAGATTTAGGGGAAATTTTGGATTAGATCTAGTCAGAAAAAGAGAGAGAGCACATAGAAATACAGCTGAGGTCAGTGGACATAAATTCTCTTCCAGGACATAGGAAAGGTGCATGTGATAGGGAGCACTGGCTGGCAATTAGCTTCTGCCATTTGGTCCCTTGGTGAGTCTGCTCTGAGTTCCTAAAATAGAAAATTGTGAACAGTAATGTGGATTGTGGGGCTTGAAGACAGGTACTTAATCAAAGTGCAGTGCCCACACAGACCGCAGAACAAGGCCTTCTCTTCCTCAAGCTCATGGAGCTTTAACCTTCTTTTGCATTCACGCTTCCTGGCTCCACCTGAGCAGCGACCGTGGGGACAGCAGCATTGTCAACAAGACTTCTCTGACAGCAGGGAGGAGGGCTGGGGTTAGGGGCTGGGGTTGGGGTAGGGCTGGGCCAGATTCTCCATGATAGTCGCTCTCCAGACTCAGAACCATTCTTCTTTTCATTGCCCACAGAATGATCTCAGAATGTCTCAGTTAATGCAATGCAACCCTCAAGCATTTACAGCAAATGTTTACTGTTCATGGCAATTATTATGCAGCACAGTAACCAACAATTTCATATATCCTAAAAAATGGACCATACAATTTGCATATTTGCATATCATGTTCAAACATTGCAATGATGCTGTATATGATGAATTTGTAAAATAATTGTTACTTATACTGTGATTTTCACTATTTCTTAAAGCAATATCTGTATCCACCTAGTAATTCCTAAAAGCCTCTTTGTTCATAAGAAGTTATATTTTTCTTCTGAAATATTAGAAAATATCAAAATAAAAACACGTGCAAATTACGATAAAGATAAAAATTTTAAATAAAAATTAAAAATGGAAAAAACCCCTCCATTCAACAGCTCAGTGGTCATCTAGTTGGTGTATCAACCATGCCTTTTATTTTCTTTATTCTGATGCTTTGTCATCTGGGGCCTTGGAGGAACACCCCCTCCTAGGGTTAGCCAATAGCTAGAAATAGTAAAGAATTCACCTGTGAGTGCACTTTCCCAATACACAGTAACCAATCCTGAGTCTACAATCTAACCACCTCCTTTACTGAGTTCTCACAATCTGGACTGCTATCCACCTGCCCAGCTGCCAGATAGCTAGGGGCAGCCCCTATGCCTCAGAGCCCATTGGAATTATTCAAAATACCCAATCCTAAGCCTGCTTACCCTGTGTTACCCCTTTTAGTCCTATGGAAATCACAATAAAGGCTCTTGCCTACAGTTCCCCCTTCTCCCTCTGCCTCCTGACCAACCCTGCTCTTTCCTCATGTGGTCTTGCATGGTGTGTCCCTTCCTCTTGGGAACTGTGAGCAATAGACTAGTTTTTTTCAATGGCAATCATTTCCTGCTCTGTTGGCGCTAATATAACTCAAGTTTTCTATTAATATCACTCAAGTTTTCTATTAATATCCTATATTTTAAAAGAGTTGGCAATGCAAAGAACTGGTATGGTACTTCCAGTCCTTGGTTTGTATCCTATACAGTGTAATTAAGCCCTGGGCTCCTTCTCCTCACTCTGGTGTCTGGGTCTATTATTATATTTCTTTCTGGGACCAAATTTCTTCAATGGTGGGGATTTCTCTCACTCTGTCCATGCAGGAGAAGAGGACAGAAAGAATGTGCACTGTGTCTCTTTCATAGTATAATCAACAGAAGCCTCCTAAGGAATTTCAGAAACCTTTGTTTGTACCTCTAATGATTGAAAATGAATGAATGTTAAACATCACCAACAAAAACTGATATTAAATACTGATATTTAGAAGGAATTTCATGCCAGTAAGGAACATACTGGAGTGAAGAAATCAAGTCAGGGACCTAATTACTCAACACATGATTCAGATGGGGATTGGGTTACAAAGAATAAGAAAAAAATGAGCTTGGTGCCTACAACCAGGATAAAAGGTCAAAGAAGAAAAGCAGTAAGTCAACTTCGAAGAGGAGATACTTAACCACAGATGAAGCTGTTTTTATATTGGCCCTTTGTAGAGATCACCTTTGTTCTAAAGTTTACAGGAGTGAACAAGTAACATCAGTGGAAAGATTAAGAAAAATTAAAGATTTATGAAGATGTAGTGAGACTGATCAATGTAATTAATGGGAGGCTAAACACTTATTCCAAAGACATTGCCAGTGGACTCAAGTATTGTCCCCCAAATTACTGGCAATGTGAACAAGACTTATTGGATAGACTCTCCAAGCCTCAGTTGTGTGATCTGGAAAAAAGATATAATAATGCCTTAAATACACAGTTTTGGTCAAAGTTACCAAAAATTAAGAGAAATTAAAAGATAACCAGATGACTTATTGTTGCATATGCAGTAGGCACTCAATAAATATTTCTTTTCACCTGATTATAACACTAACTATCTGTGTGGCCAAGAGTAAATTCCTTGATCTCTGTGCCTCACTTTCTTCAGGGTAATAGTAGAACCCACTTCATAGCTTGTTGTGAGGATTGAATGAGCTAATACATGTAAATTTGCTTTAAAAAGTACTTGTTGTAAGTATTAAATCATGTCCACTATATATTTATTTTCTTTTTGAATTGCCTCAGGAAATTGTGGTACATTCTTTTTAAAAATCTGAATAGTTATCCTTAGAAGTGGATCTGGATATTTCTGGGTAGACAAATGTTACTATAAAATAATGTCTTAAATATTTGTACAGCTTGTAACAATTCTTTTTTTTTTTTTTTTTTGTAGCTAATGGGCTAGCATCTGATATATAGAGCAAATGATATAATCATTACAACAGATGATTCTGAGTTTAGAGTCGTAGGTTTAAATCCATTTGGGACTTTATTTTTATTTTATTTTTTATTTTTAAAAATGTTATTGAAGTATAGTTGATTTACAATGTCATGTTAGTTCAGGTGTACAGCAATGTGATTCAGTTATATAATTCTTTTTCAGATTCTTTTCCCTGAGGTTGCTTATAACAATTCTTAAACTGGAAGATTAAAATGCTGAGACTAAGAGAGAGACAACTGTAGACACAGGTCTAACGGGATAATAGATCTTAGTAGATTCTTATACCAAAAAATATGTAACTTGGAAGATGCAAAAGTCAGAATGTTTAAAGAAGAGAGTTTGGGTTAATGGCCAAGTTTGAGAGAGAAGGACTGATGTGCTGATCAAGGCTCAGGATTTGGAGGCCAGAGGAATTCCTATGACTCTCTTCCCAGTGTGCATGATGGGGGAGGGGAGGAAAGATAAGGACACCCAAGTAGTGAGTGGAAGACGAAGGTCTCCTGAGTTTCCCCTCGTATAGTTTGCTAAGGCTGCCATAATAAAGTACCAATAATCAGGTGACTTAAACAACCTGAAATTTACTGTTTCACAGTTCTGGATGCCAGAAGTCCAAAGTCTAGGTGTCAGCAGGATTGGTTACTTCTGAGGGTTGTGAAAGAGAATGTGTTTCATGTTTCTTGCCTAGCTTCTGATGGTTTGCTGGCAATTTCTGGTGTTCCTTGGTTTATAAAGAGCATTTCTGTGCTTCATCTTCAGTCTCTGCCTTCATCCTCACATGTGTTCTCCCATGTGTATGTCTGTGGCAAATTTCCCCTTTTATTAAGGAATCTGGTCTTATTGGATTAAGGCCCACCCTAATAACTTCATCATAACTAATTATATCTGCAGTGACTGTGTTTCCAAACAAGGTCACATTCTGAGGTACTGAGGGTTAGGACTTCAAAATTTGATTTTGGGATGGGGGAGGGGACACAATTCAACCCATAACACCGCTGTTTAGGGAAAATTAGTTGTTGGTGGTACTGGGGGTCACTGGAATCTTGAAATTAGGCAGGAGATAAGGGTAAGACTCTATAACAAGAACCAAGTGAAGGTCAGTGCTTACAGAAGACATGCATACATTCTTACTTCCCTGGCTTCTCACTTGGAAAACACGTCCTGTTTTCTCCTTTATCTAAGTTCTGCCCTTTAAAGCTGAGATCAATTTCCAGCTTCTTCATGAAAACTTGTTTGAGCACACAAGCTCTTTGGTTATTTCTACCACCTCTAAATTCCTACAGCCTGTTGTTAGGAGAACTGACTTTATTTTATGCATGCAAACCTGGTTGAACCATATGAAATTGATGATATTAAACCATTTTGACCAAAAAAACCCCTGCAATTTCATGTTTCACCCCTAATACTTGCATTATAGTAGTGAAGATCCTGAGACTCTGAACTTAGAGTCCATGCCAAATAATAGATCTGCAACCCAGATCCTGGGCAAGGCAACTATGCCTCCAGTTTCTTATTTGTAAAATGGAAATGATAATATTACCAATCTCATGGGTTGCTGGAAAGATTAATGAGCTAATACATATATATATATATATTTATGACAGTGCCATAACAGTGCTATGACACTCCATAATTGTTAGCTATTGTTGTTGTTATTATTGTTATTTACTTAAGATTCATGTTTCTTTTAGCATAGGGTTTTTCGTATTATACACATTTAATAAATATTTGTGGAAAGAATGACAGTGAATATATATCTTCTTAATTACATATACTCTAACACAAAGAAATATACAATGTAGATAATCAATGCTTGCTGAAAATTATTAATTAATCATTAGTACTAATTATGTTAATAATTAGAAAGGTAAACCCAAAATGAAGCACTGCATAAATTATAACCCCCATATTTTAATTCTAATTTGTGTTTCTTCATTTTAAAATTTCTCAAAGTTTAACTCACTGTAAATAAAATGTATGCTCTGGATTGCAATCTAAATTAACCCGTCCATCAGGTGTAGGCTCTTGGCACTCCCTCTTTCTGAGATTTCTCATGGTCGGTTTTCAATCATCAACAAATAAGAACAAAGAAAAGTCTTTAGCCAGTCATTGTGGCACTTTGTAATGGAAGTGCCCTGTGAGTTTACAACATTCTCTGAAGTTTAACTGGAGTCTTGTCAAATGACTGACCATCAGTCCAAAACTAACTCAAGATTGGTCCCCTGACGCTTTACACTAGTATAAATCTATCCAAGAAGCTATGCACCTGATTTGAGGAAATTTGAACTTAAACTATAATATTTTAAGTGCATGTTTCTCTGCATTTTAGAGTTGATAGGAATCAGGCTTTGGCGTCTGAAGCCCAGGTATCGCTTACTTGATCTCACTTCTTAAAAGAAGCGTATCCAAGATGCATGCTGCTAGGAAATGGATTGCAACAGCGGGAGTAGTCTAGTTTCCTGTATCTATACAGAGCTGAGCATCTTAAGCTCAGAAAACAAGATGGAATCCATCAGACAGCTTTTAGAAATCATCTGATCCAGTGTTTTCAATTTACACATGAGAACACTGAGGTTACTGATCTGCCAAGTCAATGCAGTGAATGTGAGAGGTGAACTAGAATTTGGGACTCCGGTGGTTGTAGTTACTCTGTAACACTTTTAGGGTATATCTGTTTCTCAAATGGTTAAAATAACAGATTCAGATTTGCAGTGCTGAAAACTCCAGCAGAAAGTATATCTCTGAACTGTAATTACTGGAAGATCTTTAGATTATTAAGATGAATGAGGCAATGTGAAGGACAGCACCTTGGTGATCTATAATCTAGAAAATATACAAGGGAAGACGTTTAAAAGAACCCCAGGGAGTGCTGTAAAATCAAGCACCATAAAAATACTTATTCATATTTTAATGAGATTTATATAAATATTTTGATGGGTAGAATATAATCAAATTAAAGAGATAAAGATAACTTCATTTTTGTGTTCTTTTTTAAAATAAAACTTGAATCCAGGAAAAGTAAAACACAAACAATTTTTGTTATTAAAGCCCTTCATTGGACTAGTTCAAACTGCCAGGGAGAAACTTAATTACAGAAAAAGAAATTGATAACACAATACTGTGGCCCTTAAAACTGTATTTCTAAGTCATAAACATTGAAAGTATTCATTTAAAGGAATTTTTATTGGCAGCCAAGGGCTGTAGGACAATTTCTCAGTGTTTATGGAAGATTTTTAATTAGATGTAAACAGAAATTACTGCTCCCTTTGTCTGTTTTAATAGCTCTAGTACTCTCATATCTGAGGGGATGGAGGGAGGCAATACTGTGGTGATATCAGATGGTAGAATAGTAGGGGCATAGGCTGAAGGTTGGGTGAGGTAAGTGATGGGAGCCAGAATGAATAGCGATTGTCATGCGTTTGGAAAAGAGTCTGACTTTGTGTTAGCTGGGAGAATCCAGAGGTTTACAAGAGAGCCTGAAATAAAGTGTGGACAGAAGTAGACTGTGTTTCTATATATGTTTAGGGGAAGGTTTTCATTTTAAGCGTTCTGAAAGCCTGTAGAGTTGACTCTTAAGCAATATCTGCCTTGGAAAGCATTATTTTAATGATAAAATTTCATGCTCATCATATGAAATTAGAAAATTCGGAAGAACTTAGAAAAAGAAAATCCAAAATTACTTATAATCCAATCACTTAATATTATCTCCATTTACAGTTTAGCATGTTTTCTTTGCAAATACAAATTAATGTAACTGAAGACAAAATCCACATACAGTTTTTGGAATCATTCTTTATAAGATTTAGCAAATATTTATCAATAATTTTATTTTAAAATCATGCCTCATTTTAGCATGTGGATGTGTCTACATTTATTTAGCTACTTAGGTTGCATTCAGTTTTTTGCTATTGTGATTAGAACTGCAGTAAGTCTTTTGACTGCATCTCTGGTGTTTTCCTTAAGATAGATTGCTAGGATGGGAAATACTGGCCGAAAGGATATAAATATTTTTAAGGGCCTTGATAGATATTGCCCAGTTGCCTCTCCTAATAGGTAATATCAGTTAATTCTCTACAGCAGCATATGAAAAAGTCAGCCAATATAGGGAATTGTAAAAGAAGAAGTAGTCTACACAGATTTGAGCCAGCTTTGGACAGAGCAGTGCAGAGGCCTCAAGAAAGACAGAGGCTTAAACCAGAAGCATAGGGGTGGGCATCAGGATTGTGCTCAGCCAGAGCTGTGTTTGTGTTTCTAAACCCTGGCTGCTCAGGGTAAGGTTCTTTTTTCTTTCTCTTTTTTTTTTAACTTTTAATTTTGAAATAATTATAGATTCACAGGAAGTTGCAAAGAAGTAGAGAGAAGACCAGTGTACACTTCAACAAGTTCCCCCTCAGTGGTTACATCTTACATAATTATAGTACAATATCCAAGCCAGGAAACTGACATTGATATAATCCTTGTGTATAGCTCTATGTCATTTATCACCTGTCAAATCCTGTAACCACCACCACAATCAAGATAGGAAACTATCCCTTCACCGCAAAGATCTCCTTTGTGTTCTCTTTACAGTCACTCTCACCCCTCCAACAATTCCTAACTCCTGACAACACTAATTTGTCTTCCATCTCTGTCATTTAATCATCTCAAAAGTGTTGTATAAATGGAATCATACGGTATGTAACTTTTTGAGATCTGTTTTTTTAAACTTGGCATAATGCCCTTGAGAGCTATCCAAGTTGTTGCCTATAGCAGTAGTTCATTCCTTTCAATTACTGAGTAGTATTACTGGGTGTAGATATACCACTGTTTATTTAACCATTCACTTTTTGAAGGACCTTTTGGTTGTTTCCATTTTGGGGCTATTACAAATAAAACTGCCATGAACTATCATGTAGAGTTTTCTGTGTGAACATGTGTTCATTTCTCTGGAATAAATGCCCAGGAGTGCAATGACTGGATTGTATGGTAAGTGTATGTTTAGTTCTTAAAGAAACTATCAAACCATTTTCCCTCATGGCTACACCATTTACAACCCCATCAGCAAAGTATGAGAGATCCAGTTTCTCTGTATCATGGTCAGAATTTTGTATTGCCACAATTTAAAATTTTACCTGTTCTCATAGATGTAGAAAGTTTTTAAAAAATGATGCTTGGGCCCTACCCTAGTCTGACATTTGAATGAAAATCTCTGGAGACATTGGATAGCTCCGTTTAAAAAAATCTCTTCAGAGGACTCATATATGTAGTCAGTACTGAGCGTCACTGAACTAGAGCCGTGGTTCTCAAAGAGCGGTCTCTGGACCTACAGCATCAACACCACCTGGGAACTTGTTAGAAATGCAAATTCTCAAGCCCCACCCTAGACCAACAGAATCAGAAACTCTGGGGGTGGGGTCCAGAAATCTATTTTAACAAGCCCTCATGGTGATTCTGAGGCAACCTAGTGTATGAGAACCACTCACCTACAAGGTGAAAACAAGACTGAGCTGTTTTGGCAGAAAACATCCTCAAATTTAAAAAAGGATGCAGTCAAGAGGTAAACATGGACTTGTTGATGGTAGATAATAGCTGTCTGGAATGGGGAGATTGGGGGCTGAAGAAGACATGGAGGAATGAGTCTCCCTTTAGCTCTTTAAAAATAACCAAGGGCCAAGGGTCTGGGTTTAGGCAGTGGTTCTGGGAACAAATGACAAATACTTAGAACTCTGAGGTGCAGCTGCTTAGACTGGCCATGAAACAAAACTTACTTCAAGTGATATTTAACCTGCAAATAACCTCAGAAATCCTAACAATCTTTATTTTATGTTTTAAGTTGGTATCTATAATTCATGTAGATTTGTGTAAATACACTAAAATTTGCTCAGAACAATTATGGACAAAGGTGAAGAAACTGGGGGATAATCAGAAGAAAGGAGTAAAGGGCTACAGGGACATGACCTGAAGTGAAAATGCACACTATGTGACTTGGGAAAAATTCTGGCCCAACATGTGGTAGCTGACTGAACTTATATAAGTATATCCTCTCTGCGTCTTTGTCTGTAAAATGGGAATGCCTGAGTCTGGCTATGGTGAGATGGTCATGAAGTCACCCACTGGCCTTTAACAGCAAGTTTTGTTTATACGCTACTGAAGCTGCCTAATACTTATGTTGTCACTTGGACTATTTGTTTATATTTACACTGCATAGCTTGCTTATCACTGAACTGAACATGGTATCTTTGCTAAAACATGTTCTGAGTGATTCAGATAGAAACGTTATTTGCATATAAAATCATTCTTATGTGGATGTGAAGCTTTCCTTAGTGTGTCTATGTAAACTCCAGAAATACTGTGGTTTTGTTTGGCTACATTTAGCTGCAGAGTAGGTCAGTTTCATTTAACAATGTATCTCTAACACCTATAACAAATTACTGGCACATAGTAATATGTGCTTAATATATATTTGCTAATCATTGAATGAAAAAAAGGCATGCCAGCCAATGTTCCTTACCTCTGATTTGGTACAAATTTGAAGTTAAATATTATTTTAATTGGAGCAATCAATTGCAGCTAGACCCACTGATCACTTCCTCCCCTATAACATGGCACTATAGCTGGACTTTCATGTACCTCCTATCAGTTATTATTAATAAGGAGTCTTTGGAAACTTCTGTTTTCCTAATCTATAAAAAAGATGAAGATGATAGAGCTGTGGTTTGCTTTGCACTAATGCTGTTACATGGCCAATGTTCTGGAACCAAGGTGAGCTGTAGTGTTGCCTGTGGGGATACCCAGCTGCAGTTTGCTTCATTGCCTCTTAGATGTTGAAGTAAACATTATTCTCTAGTTAGACGAAGGAGGTAGCAAAAAGCTAAATATCTTCCTAAGTGAGAAGGGGAAGCCAGCGACCCATGCTAACCCCAATCCTGGAGCCAGAATTGAACTTTGAGAGTAGCTGGCATTTGAACCTTGGGTGAAGTTTCCCTATGATAAGTGTGCCCTTGTTATGATGTACTGAAGAGGCTCATAGACTTTATCCATCATCAGGAAATATCTAATGTTATTTATGATTGACTAGGATTCAAAGCAGAGTGCAAACCTTTCGTATTCTTTATTGAGAAACAAGTATTTGTTCCTCAATATTGCACAAACATCTCACAGGCACTAGAAGTCCCCTATCCTTTTTCTTTCCTTTTTTCTACTCCTTTCTCTACTTAATCCTGTTGCAATGCCCTGTGCTCCATCTGACAAGCCCTATTTTACGGTGATCCCTGTATTTCTCAAAACAGAGAACATACCAGATTAAAGAAACACTTCGTCTCGCTATTAACCATCTGCTTTCATAGAAAAACTTCTTTGAATTATTGAGTTTAAATACCCCTCCCCACCAGGGGTGAGGCTAGAGTGGGGACAAAATGCTGAAGCAGGAAGAGACCTGTGAATACTGTCTCCTTATCTCTTAGGCAGGTTGATTGAGATTTTCTTCATGCTCTAATAGTAGTTTGTCATTGCCATTTGGTGTCACTTCTGATGCCATCAAATCTTAGTGACCACTCTAGTTTCATGCTGTGTGGAAACGAAAGATAATTTCATTTCTGTCTTTTTAAATATGACTCTCATAGAGGTAGTTGTTCTTTAAATCTCACTTTTAGCACTAAATTTACCCACCAGCACATTAATTACCTATGACCATCTTAACAGGGATTTGTTAATAACAGTAAACAACTGCTCGTCAGGACAAGAATGAGACACTGAATGGATTGATACTCCTGGGTGTTCTCATGAGCATGCAGGGAGAGGAGGGCTATGGCAGACTTCTGGGAGCCACTAACATCACTGTGTCACAATTTGTCTTTCCTTGGGAAGCAGATGAGATTAACTGCCTGAGAGCACTGTCATTATTCTTAAATGAGTTATTGCACAGATATATGTAGTAGGCTGTTTGCAGGAAAGAACCAGGATACCAGAGTAAATGTTTAAGAAATGAGGTTTCCAGAAACTGAGCTCTTAGGAGTTTACTGGCTTTCTCAGAAGAGGAAAATTATTCAAATATGGGCTGTTTATTCATATATTTGATTTAAGTTAAGCTTTCTTTAGTGTTACTGTGTAAACTCCAAAAATATTATGTATCTTTTGTCTTTAAAAATGTAGACAACATGTACATGTGTGAAGGACACTGTTGGTTTCTACCTAGTTTTCATTCTTTCTTCTTCCTGAGTGAATCCTTTAAAAAAAATCATTTCCAGATATTTACCTCTTCCTCAACCAGCCATGTGCCTCTGGAAAAGCTGATCATCATTCCAGCTTTGGTAGTGGACTCATTGGATTAAGGATAGTCCTAGTGATTCTTTGAAGAGTGGGTTTGTGAACCAACTTTGGCCAATCAATTATTAGGGCAGTTCTTCTAGGAGGATCTGGAAAGAGTTTTTGTCACTTCTAAGAAAATTCCATAGAAGAAAAACTATCGCTGAATATTGTCATGTCTGGATATTTTCTTGAAACTGTGGTTGCCATACTATTCTATGTTTAAAGATAGAACCAGCTATCCTGTTGGATAGTTGAGGGTGATGGACTGAGAAGAAGAAAGAACCCAGGCTCCAAACTGCTGAATTAACCAGTCCTAAAATCAAATCCAACTCTTGTTAAGATACTTTAAGATCCAAACATCTGGACATTTATTGAGTTCTTTATTTCTTTGGCTATTTATGCAAGAAAAATGCTTTGCTTCTATAACATTCTTTGTGCTTTCTTTTCTTACTTTTTAAAATAACTATGCTTTGCAAAATAAATACTTATTCCTTGTATACTGATGAAGATCTGGGAAAAGACATCAGGGGTATCTTGTATTCTGAATTTGATTGAAATTGACACAAGGAACACATTGTCTGTAACTTCTTGTCTTAAACCAGAGAGTAGTTTTATATTTAATTCCCCTGCTAATAAGCTTCAGAACATTTACGGCCTGGGTTACTCTCTTCCCTGACCCGCACACGTCATGCTTCTCTGACTCTTTTACTTCGTTCAAGTAGCACCTTCCTCTTTTACTATTCCATTCGGTTTTCTATAAAATCCTTCTTCTCTCAGCTATTTTCAAGTAGGTCAGCTCCCCTATTTCATCTTTGAAGTCATTTTGGAAATTGCTATTTTTTTATATAGCAGTTGATTCTCTATGTTTGAATATGATTATAAAATATTCAAAATGTTATTACAAAAGATCATTCTTCATGAAAATTTTCTGATGTAATTAAAAAATTTAAAGATATTGTAAACTATGTATATTATTTCTCAAAATAGTGTGTATCCATAGATTTAGTTTCATCTCATTTTATAGAAAATATAAGATGCTCCAAATTTTGAGATTAACATTTTCAAAGAGTAGTAAACATCTGTGGCCAGATTATAGTTAAGTATAGTTTTAATTTCTATCCCCTAGCAATTGATGGAAAATAATTATACAAATTTTGATATGTTTTAAATGATTGCTTTTATTAGGGATGCTAGTAGAAGTGTAAGGGTGGCAAAACATCAGATTTTTTCAAGTTCTCATTTATTCATGTTTTATGATACATTTTTTCCATTTTGTGCATTTTTCTTCTAAAGAATTTAATTTAAAATATGTCACTGTAAATTCTCTAATGTTTTAACTTCCACACAAAACTCTACTTTTAAAAAAACATTTTTCTACCTGCAGAATGCTTAAGGTAATTGAAAAGGAAGCTGGAACAACATAGTGCCTTAAAAGAATCATATTTTTGCCAAACTCAAATGTACTTTGGCTTTGAAGAATTCTGTAGTTTCATTTTAAACTCACACACACACACACACACACATACACACACACATAAAACAGCCCACGTTGTTTGAGCAGGTTCAAAATGAGTTGCCTCATCTTTAGTGTTTTCATGTTTTTCTCCTCCCCTTCTCTTTAAAAAATGCTTAAATTATACTTCCTGGAAAGTTTCCCTATGCCCAATTAAAAGTGAGTTCTATAGTCCATTAAATTGGGAAAATGTCACATACTATTCCCCCTTCATATTAATAATGCACATCATCATATGAAGGAGTTTGGGAATCCCAGTAGTAAAGACATTTGTTTCATCCAGCCTTTAATCACAGGACCATTTCTTCCTGTCACAGCTGTGAACATCCTTTGGAACTAAGGTTTCATTTAACACACTTTGGGAGGTATCATCCTGTGTAAGTCTTCCCGTCAATCCAAAGAGTAACTGGAGCTTCTCTGGTTGAGAAAACATAATTTTGTAGCACTTGAATGGCTTTAAATTTTAAAACGTCTTAATTGGAAATTGCTGTTTCACGTTGTCAAGGGAATCCTTGTTGACAAAGCAGTACCGCAGTACCACAGATGATATCCCAGCCCTAGAAATACTGAACTTGATTGGTTATAGAGTTCTTTTAACACAGTTTGCTAATTTACTAATTGTGTTCCCTGTTTCTGACTTCATATGGTAGGGAAGGGTGAGGTTTCCATTTTCTTTTCACTATAGCAATCTTTTGCTGGATGTTTTATGTGTGAGGGTATAGAATTGGCCAAATGACTAGTACAAATTGAATGGTAATGATTACTTCAACAAAGCCAAGGGAATTTTCCCCTCATGCCAGAGGTCATTTTAAAGTTTTTTTTTCTCACATTGTTACACACAAAACATTCTAAGCTTGACTGGAGATATGAAACAAAGAACACAGTGCCACATGCTGACCTTCCTGCAGCCTTGAGATTCTGAAGATGTGCTGTGTGTTCACATGGGCTGTCATTGCATGATCTATTGCTTGATAAAGAAAGAGTCTCTATTCTCTGACCCCAGTTCCTTCAAGCCTAGAAAAAATCTTCACATTAGAAATTTTAAATTGACTTATCAAGCTACCATTAACTTCCCATGTATATTTGGGAAATATTTCTCAATGTATTTTAAAGAAAATACTAAGGTGTTCATGTTTCTTTTTCCCATTCAAAACATGTAATTCATTTTGTTACTTTATGCTTTTCATAATTCTCTGATGTTGTCTATCCCTTGAGAAAATTTCTTTTTAAGATTCAGCTTCAGTAAGGGATACTATTAGTGAGAGTTTTAAAAATTAAAGTCATAATGTGGCTGAAATCAGAGAAATTTTATAGAAATACATAGATAACTAAAGGAGCATTTTCTATTAGGATTCTAGGTGTCTGATTTTTAGGGGTAAATTTTGAAGTGAATCCTGTCAATACAGCAGGTATACGCCAGAGATTTAGTTTTCTGTTTTAACCTTTTCATGGCATTTTATCACTAAACTTAAAGACACAGAAAAAAAGAGAAGAAATTGAATTTAAAGAGAGAATTTAACTTCATCCTTCTATAATTTTGGAAATATGATCAGCATTTACTCATTCATTTATTCGTTGATTCACTGACTTATGAACATTTATGGAGCACCTGATTTTCTCAAACAAAACTTCCAATGTAATTGGATAGATATGTTACCTGTCTTGTGCTTCCACCCCTCGTGGTCCTGGGAGTGTGTCACTCATTTTCGCCCTTAAGTTTTTGTTCCTGTTATTCTCTTCGGCTATAAGTCCTTCCTTTTGACTCTCTGCCTATTTAAACTTTATGCATGATCCAAAGAGCAGTTCCAACCCCATCTCCTTAGGAATTCTGCTCTGTCTTACTTAAATACTTATTTAATAATCTTTCCTCTAAACTCCCACAGCACTTCCAGAATGAACCGTATAATTTAGTACTTAATTGTGTATAGTTTCATATCATTTATCTATAAAAGATTTGTCTCTCTTGTTGCATCTTTACACTGTACGGTCATAAACGCCAAAGATTCCTGTTCTTTAGTATCCTTCAGAGCACTGAGAACACAGTAGATGTCCAATAAATGCATGTTTATCGATTTACTGATTATTTTCATTTGTTTGGGGGGTACAAATCAGTTTAAGGGAAAGGACTTTGTCAGACTAACTAGCCTGAAATCTCAGCCCTATCATTTACTGGCTGTACTTTGGGTAAATTGCTTAAATAAATTTCCTCATCTGTTAAGTGAGAGTAACAATAGACCCCCTGCACACATCATACAGGTTGATCGTGAGAATTAAGTGACATAGAACATGTAAAATATATATGTACTAGTACCAGGAACCTGATAAAAACTCAGTGAATATCAGTTGTATTATTATTAATGCAGCTAAATCAATACTCTTCTTTTTCATCTGAAATGTTTTGCTGGAAAGAACATTACTATTCTTTTTCAGAGGTCTAACCCTCTCTTGACATCTGTTTCTCAGAGGACTCAAATTAACACAGCCACCTAATTGGTTGTTTTAAAAAATATTGTTTACTTCTATTCACATATCACATATGTATAGGTTCTTGTGCCTCTGCTTACGTCCATGATTTTGATTTAGAACATTCTGCTATTTATATTTTAATACCTTTGTCAGCCATTTTGTAATAAGAGACCTCAGTCAGATTCCCCTTTATGGGACTGAAGAATCCATAATTAAAATTAATTTAAAAAAATAAAATTAAATTAATAGACTGAAGACCCATAAAAAAAGTAATACTTTTTTCTTTCTCATGGGAAACAAATGGATGAAGAAACATTAAAGCACACCAAGGTTTTTTGTCCCTTCCCTTGTCACTCAGCAAGAGAATAGGATGTGTGTTGCTTGCAAAACTCCCATGAGAAGACCCTCATTGTCCAGAAATTCTGCTTACTTATAGCTTAATATTTCTACCAGAGAATAGAGGGGAGCTGTCCTGTAATGTCTTAACTGAGGTTAGGAAGTTGTGTTTGGATATCACATGGAACTCACCTCACATGAGGTGAGAGTTGTGGCTGGATATTACCCAAGGCTCATGACTTCTGTCATTGAGAGGTTAAAAAAAGAGGGCAGGTGACCTCTTCTCTTTGAAGCACCTGCTCTTCATGCATAGGAGCTTGTCTGTGGGTGCACCATTTTGTCCAAACAAGCTTATCAACTTAGGGATCTTGGACCTACAATGTTTGAAGTAAAGCTTCATCACCTTCAGTTGTGGGCTGCAAACAATGCAAGTGTTATTTGAATTGAATGTCTTGGGTAGGAAACCAAGGAATAAAAAAAAGTCCTTTGGTCTTTGTCCCTGGGTAGCTTAAAACTTTTATTTGGTGACATTAAAAAATCACAGCAAATGCCCAGCCCAGACAGGGGAGTTGCTATTCACTTTAGCAACGTTCTATGACACTTTGATCTATTTCATTTTTTCCGCAGAATGAGGCTCTTACCTCAATCAGCAACCTTGTAACTACTGCTCCTGAAAACAAACACAACCTGTTAGAAAATTAGGATTTGGAGGAAGAGTATGTGGTTGTATCTGCATACATAATATCACTATGCTGCTTTAGAAGCATCAGCTTTACTTATCCAGGAACCATCGGCAGAAGAGGTAGGTTGAGATTGAATAATGTATCTATTTTGACAATTCTATGAAAAATGTGTAATCCAAATTCTTTGATGATGTGGCAATTGAGAAGTCTAGGTAGGGAATATGTTTGCTTTTTTAAAATTTTGGCTGCCAATAACTAATAATAATAATGTACCTTAAACCTTCTTTTAAATGATGAGCTGTGTACTTCTTAATGTCAAGCGTGAATGAGATGAAGTAATAAGAGTAAAATAAAACACTATTCGCACAATCTTTTTTTTTTTTTGGGGGGGGGAGCTGCTTTGGGTCTTCGTTGCTGTGCGCAGGCTTTCTCTAGTTGCTGCGAGCAGGGCCTACTCTTCATTGCGGTGCGTGGGCTTCTCATTGCCGTGGCTTCTCTTGTTGCTGAACTCGGGCTCTAGGTGCGCGGGCTTCAGTAGTCGTGGCGCACGGGCTTAGTTGCTCCGTGGCACATGGGATCTTCCTGGGCCAGGGCTTGAACCCGTGTCCCCTGCCTTGGCAGCCGGATTCTTAACCACTGCGCCACGAGGGGAGTCCAATTCTCACAATCTTAATTGATTCTCTGTGCGTGTCTGTGTGCAAGGTGCAAAATGCCTATATTGTGGTCTGTGTTGCTTATCTCTACCTCAAGGTTTCTTTGCGAATGACAGAATGATGCTTAAAGAACTGAATTCTCTAAATTTCAATAGGTTGTTCAAAAACAGCTGCAACACCAACAAGAGAATGTATACACTAAACTTCTTTGAGAGAATTGCTGATTTATTTTTCCATACAATGTTTTCCATGAAGATGCTCAACAAATATTTGTCAACTGCTCAATTTGCCCAACATTAAAAAAACAAATTGTGAAGGCATGAAACAACTCTTAACCATTCCTGTGCTCGCATCTCTCTATCTTTTCATTTTACAATTCTTTCATTTTGCAATACTAAAATCTCTATCTGACATTTGCACATGTTTTCCTGTGAAATTTTTGCAGATAGCACAGCGATGTTACTGTAGAATATTAGAGAAGGAAGGGAGATCTTAGAGTGTCTAGTTTTCAAGTATGGCTTCTATCTGCCGGCATTAATATCACCCAGGAAACTTGCTGGAGATGCAATTTCACAGGCCCTACCCCAGACCCACAAAATCAGAGACTTTCAAAGGTGAGCGCAACAACTGATGTTTTCACAAGTCCTCTGGGTGATTCTGAGGCACACTGAAGTTTGAGAACCACTGATCATATCCAATCCTTTCATTTTACAATAACAAAATGGTGACTGAGACTACCTCAGCCCTTTTATTCTGTGCTCTCTCCAGGCTTTCATATCACATATAGCTTCAAGTACTATCTATATGCTGCTGACTTCCAAACTGGAATGTCTAGACTTTTTTCCTAAGACACATATCCAACTGGTTACTTGACACCTGCACTTGAGTGTCACAGGTACCTCAAATTTACAGGTACAAGCATTTTATCTTCTCTAGTGTTACATATCTCAGCAAATGTGCATGCTTTGGCCCAGCTGTTCAAACTAGAAACCTGGGAATCTTCTTTCATACCTTTCCCTCACCCTCCTTTATTCAATTCATCAAAATGTCAGTTCTACTTCTGAAATAGCTCAAAATAATTCTTTCTCCATCTCTACTGCTACAAGCCCAGTGCAAGCCATCATCATTATCTCTTATCTCTTTCATCCCTTGTTCCTCTTTTGACCATTCTGGTGATTTCTATCGAGAGGAGCCAAAGCAATCTTTAAAAATTGGTCATGTCAGTTCTGTTTAATAGCTTTACATTGTACTTAGCATAAAATCCCAAATCCTTCAGATTGCTTACAGAGAGACCCAGATCCAATGTCTCTGCCTAATGCATCTCCCAGTGCATTCCTTTTAATTCCTAAACATGGCAGGCTCTTTCCAGTGCTTTGACAAATATCATTCTTTCTGCCTTGAAAACTTTCCCTTGTACTCTCTACTCAGCCTCTTCCTACCATCCGACATCAGCTGAAATGTGTGGTCTCAATGCTGGCTGCAAATTATATTCACTTGGGCGAGATTTTAATAAATAATACTACCTGGACCTCAATCTCAGATTCAGTTCCTTTGATCTGGTATGGAGTAAAGCACTCATTGATTTTAAAGCTCCTTCAGGTGATTTTAATGTGCAAAATTTAGAACTACTGGCTTAAATGTCACTTTCTCATAGAAGCCTTCCCTGACTCACTTCCTGTTAGAATTCCTAATTGACTATACTTTTTGTTTATAGTATTTATTGCACATTATATGAGTGTATTTAATATTTGTCAACCATGCTCAATTGTAAGCTTCAGGAGGGCAGAGGCCCTGTCTCTTTCCTTCGCCTGTATTTCCAGCACTAAATGGTGTCTGGCTTAAGGTTGGTGGTCCATCAATTACTGGTGAACAAGTTACTAAATTAATTTATAAGGTTTTAAAACTAGTTTATGGTAGAACCCCATCTAAAACCAAGCTTCCATGACTTCTGCTTCTATAATCTTAGAATGCAGAGGATCCAGTGGTTTTTTAAATCTTACATGCCCAAACTGGGACAGTTCTCATTTAGCAGCAGCCTCCTTTGGTAGAAGCTGACGTGGGCTGTTAGTTCCACTCCTTTTAATAGCAACCCCACACCACATGGCTACATTCTGCTTCATTTCTGAACTCTAAATTCCAGATTGGTCCTAATGTCTCCTGAGCATATCCTGGACTCTCCTAATCAAAGATGTACTAGTGGATTTTTATGAGACTTAGATATACTTTGACACAAATTTCAATTCAAATCTTGTGATAACAGAGAGCTATCAGGAAATAGTAGCTCTTTGGTAAAGACATGGTATTAGAAGATTTAGCTAGTTCATGTTCACACATGTACTATTTTCCTTTTTAATGTGCCACCTTATATTCTGTTGTATTTCATTGATACATAGCTGCAAGCAAAGAGAAAAAGAACATTCAACCAGTCAGACAATACTCCTTTGGAAAGGTCAAATTCACACTTTTGAATAATAACCCGCTTTCCCCCAAAATAACATACCCAGTAGGCAACGGTGGTTTGGCAGATAAGCACTAATTATGGATATTGATTACTGTTCAAGGATGCATGGTGATTCTTCTTTTCTTTTCCTTTTTTCTTTTTTTTTAACATCATTATTGGAGTATAATTGCTTTACAATGTGGTGTTAGTTTCTGCTATATAACAAAGTGAATCACCTATATGCATACGTATATCCCTCTATCCCCTCCCTCTTGCGTCTCCCTCCCACTCTCCCTATCCCACCCCTCTAGGTGAACAAAAAGCACCGAGCTGATCTCCTACTGCTATGCAGTTGCTTCCCACTAGCTAGCTATTTTACATTTGGTAGTGTATATATGTTAATGCTACTCTCTCACTTCATCCCATGTTATCCTTCCCCCTCCCTGTGTCCTCAAGTCCACTCTCTACGTCTGCCTCTTTATTCCTGTCCTGCCCCTAGGTTCTTCAGAGCCCTTTTTTTTTTTTTTTACATTCCATATACATGTGTTAGCATACGGTATTTGTTTTTCTCTGTCTGACTTACTTCACTCTGTATGACAGACTCTAGGTCCATCCATCTCACTACAAATAACTCAATTTCGTTTCTTTTTATGGCTGAGTAATATTCCATTGTATATATCTGCCATAACTTCTTTATCTATTCATCTGTCGATGGACACTTAGGTTACTTCCATGTTCTGGTTATTGTAAATAGTGCTGCAATGAAAATTGTGGTACATGACTCTTTTTGAATTATGGTTTTCTCAGGGTATATGCCCAGTAGTGGAATTGCTGGGTCATATGGTAGTTCTATTTTTAGTTTTTCAAGGAACCTCCATACTGTTCTCCATAGTGGCTATATCAATTTACATTCCCACCAACAGTGCAAGAGGATTCCCTTTTCTCCACACCCTCTCCAGCATTTTTTGTTTGTAGATTTTTTGATGATGGCCTTTCTGACTGGTGTGAGGTGATACCTCATTGTAGTTTTGATTTGTGTTTCTCTAATAATTAGTGATGTTGAGCATCCTTTCATGTGTTTGTTGGAAATCGGTATGTCTTCTTTGGAGAAATGTCTATTTAGGTCTTCTGCCCATTTTTGGATTGGGTTGTTTGTTTTTTTGATATTGAGCTGCATGAGGTGCTTGTATATTTTGGAGATTAATCCTTTGTCAGTTGCTTTGTTTGCAAATATTTTCTCCCATTCTGAGGGCTGTCTTTTTGTCTTGTTTATGGTTTCCTTTGCTATGCAAAAGCTTTGAAGTTTCATTAGGTCCCATTTGTTTATTTTTGTTTTTATTTCCATTTCTGTAGGAGGTGGGTCAAAAAGGATCTTGCTGTGATTTATGTCATAGAGTGTTCTGCCTATGTTTTCCTCTAAGAGTTTTATAGTGTCTGGGCTTACATTTAGGTCTTTAATCCATTCTGAGCTTTTTTTGTGTGTATGGTGTTAGGAAGTGTTCTAATTTCATTCTTTTACATGTAGCTGTCCAGTTTTTGCAGCACCACTTATTGAAGAGGCTGTCTTTTCTCCATTGTATACTCTTGCCTCCTTTATCAAAAATAAGGTGACCATATGTGCATGGGTTTATCTCTGGGCTTTCTATCCTGTTCCATTGATCTATATTTCTGTTTTTGTGCCAGTATCATACTGTCTTGATTACTGCAGCTTTGTAGTATAATCTGAAGCCAGGGAGCCTGATTCCTCCAGCTCCATTTTTCTTTCTCAAGATTGCTTTGGCTATTCGGGGTCTTTTGTGTTTCCATACAAATTGTGAAATTTTTTGTTCTAGTTCTGTGAAAAATGCCATTGGTAGTTTGATAGGGATTGCATTGGATCTGTAGATTGCTTTGGGTAGTATGGTCATTTTCACAATGTCGATTCTTCCAATCCAAGAACATGGTATATCTCTCCATCTGTTTGTATCATCTTTAATTTCTTTCATCAGTGTCTTATAGTTTTCTTCATACAGGTCTTTTGTCTCCTTAGGTAGGTTTATTCCTAGGTATTTTATTCTTTGTGTTGCAATGGTAAATGGGAGTGTTTCCTTAATTAATCTTTCATATCTTTCATCATTAGTGTATAGGAATGCAAGAGATTTCTGTGCATTAATTTTGTATCCTTCTACTCTACCAAATTCATTGATTAGCTCTAGTAGTTTTCTGGTAGCATCTTTAGGATTCTCTATGTATAGTATCATGTCATCTGCAAACAGTGACAGTTTTACATCTACTTTTTTGATTTGGACTCTTTTTATTTCTTTTACATCTCTGATCACTGTGGCTAAAACTTCCAAAACTATGTTGAATAATAGTGGTGAGAGTGGACAACCTTGTCTTGTTCCTGATCTTAGAGGAAATGGTATCATTTTTTCACCATTGAGAACGATGTTGGCTGTGGGTTTGTCATACATGGCCTTTATTATGTTGAGGTAGTTTCCCTCTATGCCTACTTTCTGGAGAGTTTTTATCATACATGTGTGTTGAATTTTGTCGAAAACTTTTTCTGTATCTATTGAGATGATCATATGATTTTCCTCCTTCAGTTTGTTAATATGATGTATCACATTGATTGATTTGCGTATATTGAAGAATCCTTGCATTCCTGGGATAAACCCCACTTGATCATGGTGTATGATCCTTTTAATGTGCTGTTGGATTCTGTTTTTGCTAGTATTTTGTTGAGGATTTTTGCATCTATGTTCATCAGTGATATTGGCCTGTAGTTTTCTTTCTTTGTGACATCTTTGTCTGATTTTGGTATCAGGGTGATGGTGGCCTCATAGAATGAGTTTGGGAGTGTTCCTCCCTCTGCTATATTTTGGAAGAGTTTGAGAAGGATAGGTGTTAGGTCTTCTCTAAATGTTTGATAGAATTTGCCTGTGAAGCCATCAGGTCATGGGCTTTTGTTTGTTGGAAGATTTTTAGTCACAGTTTTAATTTCAGTGCTTGTGATTGGTCTGTTTATATATTCTATTTCTTCCTGGTTCAATCTCTGAAGGTTGTGCTTTTCTAAGAATTTGTCCATTTCTTCCAGGTTGTCCATTTTATTAGCATATAGTTGCTTATAGTAATCTCTCACGATCCTTTGTATTTCTGCAGTGTCAGTTGTTACTTCACCTTTTTCATTTCTAATTCTGTTGATTTGAGTCTTCTCCCTTTTTTTCTTGATGAGTCCAGCTAATGGTTTATCAATTTTGTTTTTCTTCTCAAAAAGCCAGCTTTTAGTTTTACTGACCTTTGCTATTGTTTTCTTCATTTCTTTTTCATTTATTTCTGATCTGATCTTTATGATTTCTTTCCTTCTGCTAACTTTGGGGGGTTTTTTTGTTCTTTTTTCTCTAATTGCTTTAAGTGTAAGGTTAGGTTGTTTATTTGAGATTTTTCTTGTTTCTGAGGTAGGATTGTGTTGCTATAAAGTTCCCTCTTAGAACTGCTTTTGCTGCATCTCATAGGTTTTGGGTCATTGTGTTTTCATTGTCATCTGTTTCTAGGTATTTTTTGATTTCCTCTTTGATTTCTTCAGTGATCTCTTGGTTATTTAGTAGCATATTGTTTAGCCTCCATGTGTTTGTATTTTTTACAGTTTTTTTCCTGTAACTCATATCTAGTCTCATAGCGTTGTGGTCAGAAAAGATACTTGATATGATTTCAATTTTCTTAAATTTACCAAGGCTTGATTTGTGACCCAAGGTATGGTCTATCCTGGAGAATGTTCCATGAGCACTTGAGAAGAAAGTGTATTCCGTTGTTTTTAGATGGAATGTCCTATAAATATCAATCAAGTCCATCTTGTTTAATGTGTCATTTAAAGCTTGTGTTTCCTTATTTATTTTCATTTTGGATGATCTGTCCACTGGTGAAAGTGGGGTGTTAGAGTCCCCTACTATGATTGAGTTACTGTCGATTTACCCTTTTATGGCTGGGCTGTTAGCATTTGCCTTATGTATTGAGGTGCTCCTATGTTGGGTGCATAAATATTTACAATTGTTATATCTTCTTCTTGGATTGATCCCTAGATCATTATGTAGTGTCCCTCTTAGTCTATTGTAATAGTCTTTATTTTAAAGTCTGTTTTGTCTGATATGAGAATTGCTACTTCAGCTTTCTTTTGATTTCCATTTGTATGGAATATGTTTTTCCATCCCCTTACTTTCAGTTGGTATGTGTCCCTAGGTCTGAAGTAGGTCCCTTGTAGACAGCATATATATGGGTCTTGTTTTTGTATCCATTCAGCCAGACTGTGTCCTTTGGTTGGAGTATTTAATCCATATACATTTAAGGTAGTTATCGATACGTATGTTCATATTACCATTTTCTTAATTGTTTTGGGTTTGTTTTTGTAGGTCTTTTCCTTCTGTTGTGTTTCCTGCCTAGAGAAGTTCCTTTAGCATTTGTTGTAAAGCTGGTTTGGTGGTACTGAATTCTCTTAACTTTTGCTTGTCTGTATAGGTTTTAATTTCTCTGTCGAATCTGAATGTGATCCTTGTTGGGTAGAGTAATCTTGGTTGTAGGTTTTTCCCTTTCATCACTTTAAATATGTCCTGCCACTCCCTTCTGGCTTGCAGAGTTTCTGCTGAAAGAAGCTCTGTTAACCTTATGGAGATTCCCTTGTATGTTATTTGTTGCTTTTCCCTTGCTGCTTTTAATATTTTTTCTTTGTATTTCGTTTTTGATAGTTTGATTAATATGTGTCTCAGCATGTTTCTCTTTGGGTTTATCCTGTATGGGACTCTCTATGCTTCCTGGACTTGATTGACTATTTCCTTTCCCATTTTAGGGAAGTTTTTGACTATAATCTCTTCAAGTATTTTCTCAGACCATTTCTTTTTCTCTTCTTCTTCTGGGACCCCTACAATTCGAATGTTGCTGCCTTTCATGTTGGCCCAGAGGTCTCTGAGACTGTCCTCAATTCTTTTCATTCTTTTTTGTTTGTTCTGCTCTGCAGCAGTTATTTCTACTATTTTATCTTCCAGGTCACTTACCCGTTCTTCTGCCTCAGTTATTCTGTTATTGATTCCTTCTAGAGTATTTTTAATTTCAGTTATCATGTTGTTCATCACCATTTGTTTGCTCTTTAGTTCTTCTAGATCATTGTTAAATGTTTCTTGTATTCTCTCCATTCTCTTTCCAAGATCTTGGATCATCTTTACTATCATTACTCTGAATTCTTTTTCAGGTAGGTTGCCTATTTCATCTTCATTTATTTGGTCTTGTAGGTTTTTACCTTGCTCCTTTGTCTGTAACATATTTTTCTGTGTTTCCTTTTTTTTTTTCTTGATTTGTGGGGCTGTATTCCTGTCTTACTGGTTGTTTGGCCTAGGTGTCCAGCACTGGAGCTTGCAGGCAGTTGGATAGAGCTGGGTCTTGGTGCTGAGATGAGGACCTCCAGGAGGCCTCACTCTGATTAATATTCCCTGGGGTCTGAGGTTCTCTGTTATTCTAGTGGTTTGGACTTGGAGCTCCCACCATAGGAGCTCAGGCCTGACCTCTGGCCTGGGAACCAGGATCCCACAAGCCGGTTGCTGGGGGTTTTTCCCATCCCCTTAGGTGTCTGTGGTCCCCCACCAGTGCCTGGTAGGTGCTCTAGTTTTGCGGAGATGTGAAATCCACGTCCTCTGAGTCTGCCATCTTGACTCTGCCCCTCCATCGTACTTCTTTTTTACTGAGAAAGGAATCTAGAGTCAGTGACAAACTCTGGGCTCTATTGTGTGAAGACATTCCTACATAACATTATTTATTCATCTATCTGGGTTGTTCTTAAATCAGATTACAAAAATTTCCAGGACAGTCCTGATTTTAAACACTCTACCTTACTAGTGTCTTAAAACAGCAAAATGCCACAGGAATTCCCCAGATTTGGCAATAACAGTGGAATGACTCAAGTCAGAGGTTGAAGAGAAATGGAAAGTTCACAAAAACATATGCAGGAGATTTTATGTGCTTTACTAATCTTCCTCTCTTCGAACACCTCCCTAATGTTAATGCAACGGCAACTGCTGTGTCTGCCTGAGCAAGGCAAAGCTGAGTCACTGATTCAAGATGATAAGGATGACAAATATTTCCAAGTGTAATTGAAGGCAGTTACTTGGCTACATTGCTAGCATTCTTTGAAGTGTGTTCAAAAGAAATTATATTTCATATTAATGTCAAAATGAATTTAAAAGTCAAGAAAATGTGTACTTTTCAGGCAACTGGGTAAAAGGAATATCCAGTTAAAATAATAACCAGTAATCACAAGTGATATTGTGCACATTGTAGAAATGAGATATATATTGCTAGCATTGGGAATTTGGTACGCCTTTATATACTCAGACAGACACAGGAAAATCGATTTATTTTAGGCTCTATTAACTTACAAGTAGAACAAGTAGTTTTTTTGTAAATTCAAGGAGGGTTTTTCTCACTTTTAAGGAAATAATCTTTTAAATAAACATGTTCTAAAATTATATTTTAATGAGAGTTTGTGAGCAGAATAAGGTGAGTAGAAAGACTCTGCAGAGCAGAGATGGCTAAGAGGATATAAAGATGTTTGGCATAAGAACATTAGGATTTGAAACACATGCAAAGAAATTATGTGGGTTCATTGTCTCATTGTTATGTACAGATGCTATGATAGAAAGGTTGTTTTCCTTAAAAAGTAACTTTTGGACATCAGAAACAAAAGATTAGCCAATTTTTTTAGGAGAAATAACAATATATAAATTTTTAAAAACCAGACTAAAATTTTTACTAAATCTAATAAGATATTATCCATTTTACTAATAGTGAAATAACTAAAGTGACAACCTAAATTTAAGTGATTATTTTATTGAGTTTTGCGTTGCATTTCATATAATTTTATTTTTTCAGGAAAAAGTATTTAGTCATGTGATTGATACAATTTTATCATATGATCTTAAATATTAATTTAGATATGGAAAATATTTTTTAACAGTGTGTCTCAAATTTTGTCATGAAACAAAACATATAGATAATAAATAACATGTGATAACTTTCTATTTTTACTCTCATTCTGGATTTCAGTAACTGAATTTCTTCACTTTGGAAGTGAGTCTTCTAACTGAGAGAACTTGTTTATCAGCTCTAGAAAATGGCTGTAGGGTTGAGATTTTCAGGCCTTGGTGTCTAGAGGTACTTCCTAAGGACAAAGTATTGTGTTAAGTGTTGAGGCCTCCAGAAATGTCCTTAAAATTGTTCCTTCTGTGGAGAGGAATCTCATCTAATGATGAAGGCAGTCATGTACACAATTAACCACATAATTAAGTCAAGTGATAGTTACTAATGTTGAGCAATAAATAAAGAACTTTGGAGACAAATACACAAATAAGACTAATTCTGACTGAGTCCCTGGCATCTGACTAAAAAAATAATCTTTCTATTCCCATGTTGGCTACTACTATGTCTTGCACATAGCAGGTGTTCCATTGTTGGGCTAATGTTGTCAGTGCATGCACTTGAGCCACCTTGCTGTGGGGCTGTGATGGAGAAGGCCACTTTACTGTTTTCGAGAAAGGGGCCTGCTAGTTTTAGTTTCACTCAGCTGACTGAATCTTAAAACAGCAAATTAAGCTTAAACATTCCCTTTAAGTTTAAGTATTTTAAAAGAAGTTTTTACCTAATATTTTTCATCAACAGAGTAGGTGGATCTTGAAATGACATTATCTGGGAGGAACTGGGAAAACCATGTGCCTCAAAATATATTCCTCTTTTACTTACTTAAAATTCTTTGACTGAAGGTTAATTTCTTTGTTAAACTCTCAGCTCCTTTTGAATACAAATGTCCCTGAAGAGGGTCACACATCATTCTGTTATAACATCTGAATGTGAGTCAGTTGGCTCCTTTTCAGACCACAGTTTTGCTAGTATAAAGTCAATAAGATATGTCCAGGGAAGCTGCAAATGTTCATGGAAGGTAAGGGCACCTGAGCCAGTGTGAGACATTGAGAAGCAGACTCAGAAGAGGGGAGCAGGGTTTTGGAAGAGGAAAGAGGAGGCGGGTTTGCCAAACTTCACTAGGACTTGTCCTAACTGTGAGGTTTTGCATGTGTTATGATTGTTTGATGAACCTAATCACTGCATTCTACAAACCTAAATCCTTCCAATTACTTTAACTTAAATTGAATTTAACTTAATTGAAAGAGAAATTACTGAAATTGAAATCAATTGGACATTCTGCAGGTTTGGAGGCAGGTTAGGATCCTTTGTGAAGGTTGGACTCTGACGCTGCATCGAGAGAGCACTGATGCTGGTTAATGACAAGTGCCGGCTCAAGCATTCATAGTCACACTGGGGTGGGGGGGGGTCACATTATATAGAATAAGGTGATGCCCCAAAAGAACAAAGGTGTAAACTACTTAAAATGGCCCACTCTTCCTATTTTTATCCCTTCTTTTTACGAATGGTAAGTCATACTATATTTGATACTGAGAATAAATAACAAAATTTATGTAACTAGTTAGCATTTATTAAACACCTACCTGTGTGAGGCTTGGTGGCAATACCTGTCATGCAGTGTCCTATTGGAACCTCACCAGTGAGGCTCAAATCAAGTGACCTAGACTCACACAAAGAGTTAACATAAAACAGAAGCAGAATTTCAAAGCAGGACAAAGTCTGATTCAGACCTTTTAACCACTCTGCAATATCACCTGCAGAAAGGATTGGAAAGAAAGACAACTGTGACCCCGACTCTGCCTCAACCTCACTCCACCTTTGTGTTGGTCACTTACTCTCTGATGGCCACATGAATCCAGGAGGCTGTATTACGTCAGCCCAACTGCTCAAGCATTCCATGCTTCTCTGTATCTTGGGGTCTGTTAGAGGTGGTAATGGGATGGGCATTATCTCTGAGGGAACTTTATCTCTTACTTCATGATAAGCACATTTGGCAAATGAGAAGAATGAGCCATTTGCTCTCTTGCCCATGCGGAGCTCAGTGTTCGTGACCTGCGGGCCTCCCAGAGCCTGCTTTCTCTGCAGAGCCCCTTGGCTGTGAATCACAGGGCATGCCATTGCCGTATATGGATGGATCATTGGGCTGCACGAGTTAACTGGGATTACCAACGACCATAATGTTGGTGTTTTGATCCTCAGCCACTCGGCTTTGAAGCTGAAGGGCAGGACACAGGCATACTTATGTGTCTTAATTTGGTAATAATAGCATGCTTTTCTGATGACAAGGAATGCTGTGAATATCCTAGTTTATACTAGGCATACTGTTGATATTTGATACGACATTAAGTTAAACTGTGGCTTGTCCATTTGTCTAAATTTTGTCACTTAAACTCCAAACACTTATTATGAATAGACTTGGGATGTGGTGGAAAAGTAATTAGGAATTGGACCTTTTACTTTTCTACCTCATATCATACTTTTGTAGCCTTTTTAGATATTTTCAGGTGATTTTGCTTATCTTTGTTTACCCTTAGTTGTTAGATGAAAATGAATATTCATTTGACGTTGCTTTATTTTGAAGTTCCTATAGTCATAGGCTGATATCACTGCATGGATTTTTAGACCCACAGAATATTACTGCTCAAAGCAATCTCAGGGATCATTTAGCCTAATTCTTTTATCAGGACATTTCTCCCTATCCCTAGGAAAAAAGTGTATAGATTTGAGCATCAGAATTGCATTCAAATTCTTGCCTTGCCACTTAGTAGCAACCATGGGCAAGTCATTGGACCTCTCTTAGCCTAAGTATCCTCACCTGCAAAAATGGGGTCAGTTATACCTATCTTTACAGATCTGTGCAAAGTACAAACGTATTATGTAGCTTAACTTCAGAATATTAGCTCAATAGTTGTGTTTTCTGCCTTCTATTTTAACTCTACAATAATATGCTTTATTTCAATTTTAATTTAATTTTAAATTAAAGTAATTATATCATGAGACATTTAAATAGTTTTATATATATAGTACTCTCTTCTTTCCTTTATTCTGAGGATGTAAGAGTAATCATAAGATCAGATATAGGGGTCTATCTAGATGGAAAAAGAAACTTTTGGGAGAATAAAAGAGGATATGCCTTATTTTAAATTTCCAGAGAGTAGAAATAGGGATAGTGAAGTAAAGGAGGGAGAATGAGTTTCTGAAAAATTCCTGGGGTGGAAATGGGTATGAATTTATATATAGACTGGAAGTATAATTTAAATAATACTATGAAGGGTAAAGATGGAAGATAGACTTCATGACAATAAAAAATGAAATCCTTTGATATGAATAGTATAAGCCTACTAAAAATTTTTCATATTCTAAAAACCATGTAGGAAACAGAGAATGAAAGCCTGAACTCAACTAAAAACAGATTCATCAAACACATTGTCTGGAATTAAGTGAAGAGGGTAAGTGGCAAATTTTTTCCCTTCCTGTGTCTTTTCCTGGAATAAAGACATATAAATTGTCAGATTTAGAAACATGATTAAAAAATCTTAAAGTATTAACTAATATTTCTACTTAAGGCAGTATTAATCCATTATGCATTCATTCATCATTCATGCATGCATGCATTATTGTATTCAACAAATATTTTTAACATCTATTAGACAGTCTTCTATGTGCTGGGAGATAGAAGTAAATAAAAACTGAAAATAACCCTGGTCCTTATGTGTTAACAACCTGGTAGGGAGAGAAAGGCAATCATTATACACATACACACACAGATATAAAATTATGGGGATGAATGATAAGTGCCACATAGAAAGGGAAACTTAAAGCAGAGGAGATAGGGAGCAACAGCAAAGGAGAGGGCTGCTGTTTTAAGCTGTTAGGTCAGGGAAGTCCCATGGTTGAGTGCACCTTGCATTCTTGAAGGAAAGCTTAGAGGCCACTGTGGCTAGGGCAGAGCTGGTAGTGAGGGATTAAATAGTAATGGGAAATGAGGTCAAATAGGCCGTAGGAACCACATAATGCAGCCCTGGTAGGGCATTGTAAGGATTTTGGCTTTTAGGCAGAATATAGCAATCAATTTATAATATTTTTAAGAATGGCAGCAAAGAAAATTAATCCACCTAGTTGTCCCAGAAAACCCTCAGACCTGTTACCTTCATCTTTTTCTCCTTGTCTGCTTGCCTGATCCAACCACCTACCAAGGGCTGAGCTTCCCTTCTCTATCAGCCCTGACACTATTTTAGTCCCGGCCCTCATCTTCTGTCATCTGGACTCCAGCATTAACCTCTTAACTCCTTTCTCTGCCTCTGTATCTCTGTTATCTTGAATCCATCTTTGTCACTGCCAACTGATGTCTTTCAGAAACACTGATCTGTTTGTATTGTGCTGCTGATATATCCTTTGAAGTTTGCACTTTTTCTAAAGTCTGGCCCTTTACCAGGCTCTCGACAATCTAGCTTAGACGCACATTTCTAGTCTCAACTCTGGCGCTCCTCGTGTGTACCATGCTCCTGAAGTATGTTCTGAGCTTTCACACTTGGGGCTTGTACATGCACATTCCTCTTTCTAGAATGCTTTCATGTTTTAAGTCTATCATACTCTTATTCAACCTTGAGGCTCAATAACAATTCACTTTCTTTAGGAGCAGTTCCAAGCTTTTCCAGGTAGAACCAATGTATCTTTCTTCTGGTGCTCATTAAACTGTTCCTATGCTTTGCCATACCATGTCTTACTCTTTAATTCCTTTTTACATATATGTCTTTCTGCCAGATAATAAGCTCCTGAAACATAAAGACTATGTCTTATTCCCCACTGTATCCATATTACCTAAGGGCCATGCCTAGTACTTAGAGAATGCTCAATAATTTTTTATATATCAATAAATAGATAAATATATTACTATATGAATGGGTATGTGTGGCTAGTTGGATATGACTATGTTAAAATAATTAATATGAGCAAAAGTAGTCAGAGAGGGTTATCAGATATCTGGTAAGCTTTGGGAAAATTAATTTCTTTTGATCAAATATTTTGGCCTTAGGGTTTTTTCTTTGATAAATTGAGGGGGTTGAATTGGATGGTCTTTAAGATCCCTTTCAGCTCTAAAACACTATTCATTCATTCATTCATAATTAGATGCCTTTTATGTGCAAAGCATATGACTTCACCAAATCACGAACCATTCTTTTTATTCTATTTTGTATTTTGACTTATGTAAATACTATGATGAAAACATAAATAAATGTATGGTATTTCTTTCCAGTCTGTTATAAGCTTATAAGATTAGAACATGTTTAGGTGCAACCTAAATAGACAGCATTAAGAGAATTAAAGACAGAAAATAGATACTAGAAATTTAAAATAGCATTTCATGCTGACTGACATCTTAATACCACTAAGACATGGAAAAATCCATGTCATCCTTTCTACATAAGATAAAGGGATTTGGAAGAATATCTTGTTACTATACATGCTGGAACATATCCACAGAATTGCTATAAAAACATTTCCATTTTCTAAAATAAATTTTTTTCATTTAACAGATGAGAAAATGCACTGATATCTATACTACTTGAACCTGAAATCTTATAGAGGGAAAGCAAGGAATGAAATTTATAATAGAATTGACTAACCTAAAAATAATCTCCTGAAATCTGTCAGTAGTTGCCCAAACATAGAATTTCTTTTTTAAACAAAGAATCCTGGCCTTGAAGACTGCTATTGAGATAAAACAAAGGGGAACAAACTGGAAACATTTTCTAGGAGTGAATGGAAGTTCACATTATTTTCAGATTAAGAAATACTGATTATAGGTTATTCTTTCTTTTCTCCTTCAACTCTCATTTTAATGCTATTTTACTCAAATTTATTGAACAGAAATATGGTATTATATAATGCCTATCAAAAATTGTTTGGATCCAAATTAAGTATTACGTAAATCTGTCTTTATATTACTTGGTATCACACTGATGCTAACCAAGGAAATGACCACTATATGGTTGGCTATGGAGAATATGTCGTCATGTGGGATTTTCTACAGCAGAAAGAGTCATGTATAGAAAATGAGGCAAATTCTTGTATGTACCAGAAACTTTCTGGTTTTTATGCTGCAACTTCTTGCCTCCAGGCCACAGCTTCTTACATTCTAAATTAGTCCACAAATGTTTCGTTACTGAGGACCTTTATAATTCACACCAACCCTCATGGATACCAATATTAATATATATATTTTTTTAATCAAACTACATTAAAAGAATAATAATTCATTTTCTCCTTCTTTCAAACTAAGCAATTATATGGTCTTTCCTCTATTTTTCTGAGCCTATCTTGACAACGTTTCTACTCACTCACTGTCATCTCCACTGTCCTTTTTCTTCTTTGAGCTTGCTGAACTTGTTCCTGCCTCAAAATCTTTGCCCTTGCTATAACTTATGCCTGAAATATTCTTCATCTAGATTAGTTATTCTCAACTGGGGGTGATTTTGCCCCCCAGGGGACATTTGGCAATGTCTGTAGACATTTTTTCATCATCAAAATCTGAGGTGGGGGGTGCTACTGACATCTGGTGGGTAGACACTGGGGATCCTGCTAAACATCCTGCAGTACACAGGACAACCTTCTTCTCTTTCTTATTTGGCCCCAAACGTCAACATTTACAAGGTTGAGAAACCCATCCTTAGATTTTCTCATAACTAATTCTTTATAATCATTTAGAAAGCATTCAGGTTGTAGTTCACACAACACCTATGCAGAAGAGGCTTTCTCTAACTATCCAATGTAAATGGTTCTGCCCCTCCTATCACCTGATCACTCTTTGTTCTACTAACTTGTTCTTATAGCACTTAGTTTTTCTAAGATTAAAATTTAATGTAATGGTTGTTAAATATAAGTTTTATAGATAAGGGCTTTATCTCATTCACAATTATATCACTTCTTACAGGAGTGACTGGCACGTAGTTGACAATATTTTTGAATAAATATTGGAAGACAGATAAGATCAGTAGGTCATAGTTAAGTGTTATACATACTTAATTCATAAAATTTCAGCTCAAAGGGAAAAGAAAGTTCTTCCAGCTCTCTTATGAAACATAATGGCAGAAAAGGTGTGCTTTCTTCAAATTTAAAACAGCTTGAAGAAGTTATGCTTTTAGTAATGGTAGAATAGATTGTATTGGACTATCCTCACAAATAATAATTATAATCTTTGGTCAAAATAATAAAAGCAAACAAACACACGCATACACAACTATTCAAAGGCAATAGAGAGTGACAAAACAAAACAAAAACAACAACAAAAAAAGAAACTGGCAGACACTGAACTGGGTCAGTTTGACTTTTATTTGGTTTTTCACCTGAGGATATTCCCCAGTCCAACTTAGTAGAAACAGATGAGCTGAACCAGATGTTGGAATTAGTAGACTAAGACTTTAAAAGCAGCTTTTATAAATATGACAGGGGTGTAAAGGAAATCATGGTCTTAATGAATGATCAGATAAGGAATTTCAGCCTAAAAAAGAATCAAATGGAAATTCTAAAATTTAAGAATGCAATATTTAAAATGGAAAAATTTACTGGATGGGGTTAACAGCTGATTGAGGTGGCAGAAGTGATGTTCAGTGAACTTAAAAAGAGATCAATAGAAATTATCCAATCTGAAGAGCAAAGAGAAAAGCAGATCCCCAATAATCTTACAATAATATATTTTCATTTCTCCCCTCTTGGTCTATAAGCTTGGTCTCATACATTTTATTTCTCTTTATGCTATCATCCTGATGTTGTATGATTATTTTTCTTCAGTTAGCTTTTTAAATAGTCAATTATATTTTAAATGTCTTTAAATAACAAGAGAAATGTATGTTTACACACAGAGTTATCATTTCTAGTGCTTTCCATTACTTTGCATGATTCATATTTCTCCATCTTGGATCATTTTCCTTCTGCATGGAAGATTCCTTTAAAATTTTTTGTCTTATAGGTCTGCTGGTGATGTATTCTTTCAGTGTTTGTATGTCTGGAAAGTCTTGATTTTGCCTTCATATTTCATAGACTTTACTTTTTAGAACAGTTTTAAACTTATGGAAAAATTTAAAGATATTATAGAGAGTTCCCATGGATCTCACATTCAATTTTTTCTATTATTAATATTTTACCTTAGCATTGTGCATTTGCTATAATTGATGAACCAATATTGATATATTTTCATTAACTAAAGTTTATTCAGATTTTCTTAGTTTTTATCTAATGCTCATTTTATTTCCAGTATCTCATCCATTATACCACAATACATTTAGTTGTCATGTCTCATTAGACTCTCTTGGCTGTGATACTCAGACTTTCATTATTTTGTGACTTTAATAGTGTTGAGGGGTACTGGTCAGGTATTTTGTAGAATGCCTGTCTACTGGAATTTGTTTGGTGTGTGTGTAGGTGTGTGTGTGTTTCATGGTTAGACTGTAGGATCTATGCTTGAAAGGCGTTTTCACTGGATATAGACTTCTAGATTGACAGTTTTTTTTTAAAGTGTTATTCCTCTTTATGTATTGTGTCGTTTTTCTCAGGCTGATTTTAATATTTTCTCTTCATCATTTGTGAGCAATTTGTTTAATGTGTGATTAGTGTAGTTATTTTCATGCTTCTTTTGTTTTAGGTTCATTGAGCTTCTTAGACTGGTGAATTTATATATTGGGTTGGCCAAAAAGTGCCTTCAGTTTTTAAGTAAAAATAAAAGACACATTTTTTATTTTCACCAAGAACTTTATTGAACAATGTATTCACCCTTTTGTTCCACTACCTTCTGCCGTTTTTCAGGCAACTTCATAATTCCATCTTCCCAAAACTTTTTATTTTTTTGAGCAAAGAACTGTTCCAGGTGCCTTTTACAGTCATCCAGGGAATTGAAATTTTTCCCATTAAGAGGATTTCATAAAAACCTAAATAAATGGAAATCCAAAGGTGCAATGTCTGGTGAATATGGTGATGAATCAGAACTTCCCAGCCAAGCTATAGCAGTTTTTGCCTGGTCATCAAATAAACATGTGGTCTTGCGGTATCCTGATGGAAGATTATGTGTTTTCTGTTGACTTATTATGGTTGCTTTTCATCAAATGCTGCTTTCAGTTGGTCTAATTGGGAGCAGTACTTGTTGGAATTAATCATTTGGTTTTCTGGAAGGAGCGCATACAAGAGGACTCCCTTCCACTCCCACAATATACACAACATCACCTTCTTTGGATGAAGATTGGCCTTTGGTGTGGTTGGTGGTGGTTCATTTTGCTTGCCCCACGATCTCTTCCATTCCACGTTATTGTACAATATCTACTTTTTACTGCCTGTCACAATTTGTTTTAAAAATGGAATGTTTTCATTACGTTTAAGTAGAGAATCACATGTGGAAATACAGTCAAGAAGGTTTTTTTCGCTTAACTTATGTGGAACCCAAACATCAAAGTGATGAACATAACCCAGCTAGTGCAAATGATTTTCAACGCTTGATTTGGATATTTTGAGTGTGCTGGCTATCTCCCACGTGGTATAACGTTGATTGTTCTCAATTAATGTCTCGATTTGTTGCCTATGAACTTTAACTGGTCTACCCGACTGTGAAGCATTGTCCAGTGAGAAATCTCCAGCACGAAACTTCACAGACCACTTTTGACACATTCAGTCAGTCACAGCACCGTCTCCATACACTGCACAAATCTTTTTTTTTGCATTTCAGTTGAGTTTTTACCTTTTTTGAAATAATATGTTGAAAATGTTGCTGTTTTTCTTCCATCTTCAATATTAAAATGGCTACACAAAAATTCGCCAATTTTGGTAAGTCTTTTTTTAAATGCACGCTAATATGACAGCTGTCACATACAGTCTGACAAAATTGTTTCAAATGAAGTTAAAGACAACTAAGTGCTACTAGAGCCATCTTATGGAAAAAACCAAACGAAACTTTTGGCCAACCCAATATTTGGAAAAATTTTTGCCACTATTTCTACACATATTTTTTCTCCCCTCCTCTCTCTTCTTTCTTTTTGGTACTCAAATTACACTTGCACTAGGCTGCTGGAATTTGTCCCACATCTCACTGATATTCTGTTCTTTCATATTTGGAATCATTTTTCACTGTGTTTTCTTTTAGATAAGTTCTATTTTTATGTCTTCAAGTTTATTAATATTTTCTCATACAATATATAATCTGCTTTTAATTCTATCCAGTTTATTTTCATTTTAGACACTGTAGTTTTCACTCCAAGAAGTTAGATTTGGTTCATTTAATATCTTCTATGTTTCTACTTATCATGCTTAGTCTTTCCTCTAGCTTTTTGAACAAATAGAATACAGTCGTAAGAACTGTTTTAGTATCCTTCTCTGATAATTCTAATGTCAATGTCAGTTCTGGTTTGGTTTTGATTGAACTTTCTTCTCATTATGGCTTACATTTTTCTGTTTCTCTGTATGTCATGTAACTTTTTAAAAAAATTTTTTTCATTTTATTTAATTTTTTTTATACAGCAGGTTCTTATTAGTCATCAATTTTATACACATCAGTGTATATATGTCATGTAACTTTTGATGAGATACTAGACATTGTGAATTTTACCTTGTTGGATGCTGAATATTTTTGTCTTCATAACAATGTTCTTGAACTTTGTTCCGGGGTGCAGTTAAATTACTTGGAAGCAGGTTGATACTTTTGATTCTTACTTTTAAAATTTGTTAAGTGGACCAGGACAGCATTCAACATAGAGCTAATTATTTTTCACTACCGAAGGAAGAGCCTACTCTGCCTAATGTCCCCATGAAGGTTTTACAGTCTGGTTAGTGGGAAGAAGCATTACATCATTCCTATGCAGCTTCTGAGGACTGTTCTGTTTTATCCTTTTGGAAAATTTTCTCCAGCTTTATGTTAATTTCCTTACATGCATGCACTGATCAGTACTTTGAGAAAAAATTATAAATTTAGAAATATATGCTCATCCAAAGACACACTTAAGCAAATAAACAATCCATACACTGGGAAAAATATTTTCTAAACATGTATTTCAAAGAGGACCTATATCTAGAATACATAATAAAATTACTATGATGCAATTATAAGACAGTCCAATAGACAATAAGCAAAAGACTTGAACAGATGCTTCAAAAAGGAAGGTAAATGAATGGTCATAAGCACCTGAAGTGTGATCAACATCATTAGCCCTTAGGGAAATGAAGATTGGAACCACATGAGATAATTCTACACAGACGCTCTAGTGGCTAAAATTAAAAGAACTGACAATACAAAATGCTGGTGAGAATTTAGATGAAATAGAATTTGGTGAGAAAATAGATAGAACTAATGGAACTATCATATGGGAGAATACAATGGTACCATCATTTTGGCAAAAATGTTTGGCAATTTCTTATGAAGTTAAATGTATACCTACTCTATGACTTAGCAATTTATTTTAAAGCTATTTCTCCAAGACAAACTAAAGTATATTTCCAAAATAAGACTTGTACATGAACATTCATAGCAGCTTTATTCATAAAAGCCCCAAACTGGAAATGATCCAAATACTTATTAAAAGAATTGATAAACAAATTGTAGTATAACAATTGTAGTATAACCATACGATGGAATACTACTCAGGAATAAACTGCTGATATAAACTACCACATGTATGAATCTTAATCTTACAGAAATGCTGAACAAAACAAGCTGGAAACAAATATATTATGTGATATATTGGCACACATATATTGTGTGATTCCTTTTATGTGAAGTTCTAGAATAGGAAAACTAATTTATGGTAAATAAAAGCAGAGAAGTAGTTGCTCTGGGAATGAGGGATTACAAGGGATCTTTCTGAGATGATGAAAACATTTTATCTGTTGATAGGGTATAGGGTTACATGAATATATACATTTGTCAAAACTCATCAAATTATATACTTAAGATTTATGAATTTCATTATATATAAATTTTACCTAACCTCGTACACTGTTATGCAAATACACAATTATAATTAGTAGGCTTCATTTTTGCATTACTATGGTTTAACAACTCTGTAACTATTTTGTGTAAATTCTAGGATTAAGCGAATGAGTAAAAGCAGTGAGAATAATAATGGCAGCCAGATTTTGTGCAGTTAATAACAGATTTACAAAAGTTAAAAGAGGTAACACTTGAATGTATGCTATGGCTTTGGATTGGAATTGGTGATATTAGTATGAATTCATAATTTCGAATAAATATGTGTATATTTATAATATTTTATAATTATATATATATATATTTATTTTTCTAGCATTGTCCACTGCTGAGAGAGCCTAGAAACAATGATACGCCAGTAACAGTGAACACACTAGGGTCAAATGTTGGTTTCTTCATACAACTCTCCATTAACAGGAACCAGGGCTCCTGGGAGAAATGACTTATTCTGGGGCTGGGATACAAAACGTGCAAGAAAAGTCTGGAAAGTCTGTTTGTCAGAAAGTGAGGAAATGATAAAAAGAATTGTGGAGGTATATTAAAAGAACACATAACTTCTCTTGAAGGGAGACCCACTAACAAAACTTGGAAAAATTTGAGCGTTAAAATCAATAATGATAGTAATGGACTATAGCCCATTAAATAAAATAAGAATGCATAAGTTCATATTAACATAAATAAGTAATTGAATAAATAAAAGGGGATGAAGAGAAAGCTCTTTCTGACTCTTGAATGGCACTTAATAAACGTAGAAGGAATGATGAAGTTAGAAATCATCAGTGGATGCTAAAACTAGTGAGGGGAAGTCTGATCAGAATAATGATGATCAGAATAATTATCTCCCCACAAATTATTAATTACAAAGAAAAAATAGTAACTTGGGGGAAAGAAATCTGGCATATACTATTTTTTTTTTTTTAATTGAAGTATAGTTGATTTAGAATGATGTGTTAGTTTCAGGTGTATAGCAAAGTGATTCAGAGATATACATATATTATATATATATTATTTTTCAGATTCTTTTCCATTATAGACTATTACAAGATATTGAATATAGTTCCATTTGCTATATGGTAGGTCCTTGTTTTGTATCTATTTTATGTATATAATGATGTGTACCTGTTAATCCCAAACTCCTAATTTATCCTTCCCTTCCCCCCCCTTTCCCCTTTGGTAACCATAAGTTTGCTTTCTATATCTGTGATTTTATTTCTGTTTTGTAAATAAATTCATTTGTACCATTTTTTTAGATTCCACGTATAAGTGATATCATATGATATTTATCTTTCTCTGTCTGGCTTACTTCACTTAGTATTATAATCTCTAGGTCCATCCATGTTGCTGCAAATGGCATTATTTCATTCTTTTATATGGCTGAGTAAGTAATATTTCATTGTATATATGTACCATATCTTCTTTATCCATTCATCTGTTGATGGACACTTAGGTTGCTTCCATGTCTTGGCTATTGTACATAGTGCTGCTATGAACATTGGGGTGCATGTTAGCAGATATCATCTTAACTAAGTGATTAAAACTGTGTGTTCAATATTGGAACAAAAATATTTCATATGCCTTCTGAAATGATACACTAAGGAAGACATAACAACATTTCTCTTTTATTCCTGCCCAAGATATCTGACCTGAATCTAATCATGAATAAACATCAAACAAACCAAATTGAGAGACATTCTTCATTTTCAAAATAGAAAGCTTGACAACTTTCTCAGATTAAAGGCGATAAAAGAGAAACAAATGCAATGTATGATCCTGAATTGTATTCTGGACCAGAAAAAGAAAAGTTGTAAAAGATATTATTGAAACAATTGTTGAAAGTTGACTGTGGACTGTGGATTAGAGGATAGTATTGTACGAATGTTAAATTTCCTGATTCTGATCATTATACTATGTCTATGCAAGAGAATGTCCAAAGCTATACAGACTGAGGTATACAGGGGCAAGGGGACATTATATCTCCAACTCACTCTCAGATGGTTCAGAATGATAGAGCAAATGAGACAAAATGTAAACCATTGGTAAACCTAGGCAAAAGGTACACAGAAGTTTCTTCTAACTTTTCTGTATGTTTGATATTTTGTCAAAATAAAACAATTATAAAAAGATTTATAATGTAGGTTCAGGATTCCTGATTGGGAAGCATTGATCTGGTTTGTATATGGGACGGCTCAAGTCCCTACTCAGAGTTTCTTGACTTCCAGTGCTATCATATTTACCAATGCAGAGATGTCAAAACCCAGCCCAACACTTGGCAATATTCTTTTCTCAGAGAGATGTTTAGGTCAATCATTTTAAAACCTTTCCTGGAATGTTGAGTAGAGTGTGAAGATTATTTTTTCTGAGATAATGGAAACATTGTATATATTGATGGGGCAAGACCTTCTTTCAAGTGTTTTTACATATATTGTTTCCCCTCATCCTCACAACAATTTAGGATTTGGGTTTTGTCATCACTATTTTAAGCATCAGGCAACTGCAATTTGTTCAAAGGACTTGGTTAGTAAGAAGCAGAGTCATAAATTGAAATCTGGTTTATTTAAAGACAAAATCCTAGCCCTCAACCCAAATGACACATTCCTTCCCTGACCTCAGGTCTGACTTCTCACACTGAACTGTAATCATTAGTCTCTTTTCACTCCAGGGACGGAGCTTGGAGCAAGAGGGTTTCTCTTACTTTCTAACTTTTCTTTTCCTTTGTCTCCAGAACCCAGGACATTGCTTTGCCCATGACAGCTTAGTCAATATATGTAGTCTAAATAACATTTCTAAGCCCCTCAAAGGCAAAGATTCTGTAATAAATATATATTTTATAGCACCCATTCCACCCAGTATTATGCTAGAAATATAGTGTCCTTAATTACATTAATGGTAAGTTGGATAGGTGAAACTGGTGAAATTTGTGAAACTAATCAGGTATAAAAGGAAATTTTCTTTGCAGTATAATTTTGCTTATTAAAGAAAATGCAGTGTTTATTTCACATAGTTATTCATTCATTTCAAAGACTATGATAAGCTCCTATTGAAGAGACTTCATTGGGTCTGCTTTATTTTCATCAGTTATTATGTAGTAGACCCCTTAGCTGATTCTTCATTTGACTTCTAGTGATTTATTCATTCATGCAGGCCCTAGTATGGTAGACAGGGTACAATGGACATTCCCGCTAGTCTTCACAGCACACACCACTACGTTTTTTGCACAGTGGTATAACTTTCCTTCCTGCTGGTAAGATTTGGTGTTGATATTCTCCCTGTGAATCAAGACTCTTAGCACATCTGTACACAACATGCAGCAATGCAGAGATGTCAAAACCCAGCCCAACACTTGACAAGTAGAGTGTTATTAGCATTGGTAATAAGACTACCTGAGTTTGTCTGCAGAGGTCCCTCAGCTTGGGATCATTCACATTCACTGCACATAACATTCAAACCAGGCTCTTAAATGAGGCAGCTTTAGGGAAGACAATAGAAACCCTGACAATAGGCTGAAATATTTGGGTAGAAATCCATTCATTCTAATTAAGAGAACCTCTCAGACCTGCCTCCTGGCAATTAACACAGTTGTGTGTGGTCCTGTTAGTTGAACTGACAACAGCAGTCTTAGGTTCTGCAGGCGCAGGGAGCCCTCTCTCCTCTGGAACTCCACAGATCAGCTCTCCTCTTGGTAAACAGATTCTCTTTGACTTGCAACAGCAAACACTTTGAACATTTGCATTTCACTCATTACTTGTGCTGCTACAGGCTGAGCATGACCCTGTTATAGAAACAAATCCAGCTGAAAACCACACAATGGCATTGATTATATAACTATTAGACTTCCTTGAAATATACTTCTTAGGACCAAAAGAAAGAAATGGGATCTTTGCACCATGGGATTAGCTTGGTCTGGTCTCGTTTTTCATTTCTCTTAGTAAAACCACTTTCTTCTCAAACCTAAATTATAAGAACTCAGCTCTTGTCCATAGTAAGAAGTCATCAGAAAGAATGTCAAACTTTGTATTAGAAAGCATGGTGGGAATTTACAACAGTTTTTAATGCATTTTTTTCCTTTGACAGTTATTATCTTGACAGATGAAGATTAGGGTGTTTAGGAGTGGTAGGTAACTAGATTTTTTATGTGTGGAATAAAAGAAATCTCAAATTGAGTTTGAAAATCTCAAGTGGTGCCCTTCCTTTGATCTGTCACATTGTGTTACCTTCCATCACATTATTGCACAACTCCTCAAATTTAAAGGAGCCAGCAGTTTCTTTTTCCAGGTCATGTACTAATTTAGAAATTTGGTGTGAAGTAATGATGAATAATGGATGAACCAGCTTTCTGAATTGGAGTCCCAGATTCTGAGGAACTTGGGAAATCTTCAGAGCCAGGTGGGATATCTGAACTTGAATGCCAGGGAGAGACCCACCTGAAGGAACCATTGGCTTCTCTACCTGCCTGGCTCTCTACTCACTGCCAGATGGAGTTTGCTTCACTTAATTTTGAGAACAAGTCATATTGTCACATGTGAAAATGGAGAAATATTTGGTTCTAAATTCTATTTGTATCTAGAAATCCTGCTTTCTTAAATTAACTGCTAATACACAGAACTCTGGCATAAGTTTGGAAAGCACACCATATTGCTTTCAGGAGTCTTTGCTTTGCCAATAAGATCAACCAAAATCTGTTTCTGCTTTGCATGCTTGATGTTTGTGTGGGCTTCACATTCTTTTTAGATAAATTTGTCTATTTCTTTGATGAACAAATGACACTGAATTAAGATTTTTTTCTTCAGAAGACTTGCAGTAGTGCAAGGGAGTTGAATCAATACTAAATATTAATTTGGAGTATAGAGTATAGGATTATTGAAGTTTGAGCTTTTGAGCTTTTAAAAATTTCCCCTGGAAAGATATCAGGTAATTTAGAAATTCCCAGCTAATCGTAATGTTTTACTGCTTCTCTAAATTTTCTCCATCTGTATTCCTTCTGGGAAAGGCGTTCCATGGTAGCCTCCTGGATGCAATGGAAAAATAGAGGGATAGTATAATTAGAAGATTTGAAACTGGTTGCATTACCAACTAAGGGTAATGAAGAGTGGCTTCAAATTATCCTACTGTGGGGCTTCTCTTAATTTTCTTAAGCCTTGTGTTGTCAGAGTTTTTAATCTATTAAAATATAGATGATGTTTTATTAGATTTACAGATGACCCAAAGATGGGAATGATAGTGAATATGCTAGATGAGAGAATCAGGACCAAAAGGATCTTAACAGGCTGAAATAAAGGCTGAGTCTATCAAAATGAACAAATTTGAGCTCTTGCCTTTGGGCCCGAAGATAGCTTCACAATACCTAATGTAGGAGGTGTTTCTTTAGCAGAGTAAAGAAGGGATCTTGCATCACAGTAAGTGCAATGTGAGGCAGCAATGTGATGTGGCTACACAATAATATTGTAATTTTAGATATATTGCTAGATGCACAGTACAAAGATGAAGAAAGTGACAGTGTGTTCCTGTTGGTTCAAAACCTGGGGAGTTCCTGTGGTGGTATCTGAAACTACTCCTCCGCTACATGTACACAAGGAGAGGCAAAAGAAAGAGGCAGGCTGCTCCAGATTAGTTGGCAGTAAGTTTAATAAGCAAGGAAACGTACATACGGGAGCTTGTCTTGGGCAGCCATGAGAGAGTAGATCTCTGCACCCATCTGCCAAAATGTTGAATATTTATATAGAGACCTTAATGTGTTCAGTCATGTATCCAGTCCAGATGGTCTCAACAACACATTGCTCTCTCTAGGTGCGTCCTTGAAAATGGCTCTGGCTGTAAGAACAGTGGGCAGGGGATTCCAAGGACAGAGTTAGGGGTGAGGAGACTCTGATTGCCTGGGTCCAGGTTATTATGGGTCAGCTGGCCTTCGCATCCTCTTGATGATCTCTTCCAACAGTTCTCTTGGTATATTATTGGTGTTCACAATTTGTAAGGCAAAGACAAGCTATAGTATGATAAGCAGCAAGCAACATGGTATCTTATATGGGAGAGTCAAAGCTATAAGAGAACTTTAACCAGGAGATAAGAAGCTTCAAACTGATTTGATGCCAATATTTGTAAGAAATGTCAAATGGAAGAAGGATCAGACCTTGTTGAGATGACTTCAGTGAGTTGAACTAGGAGCAATGGGCAAAAGTTACGGGGAGATGGACTTATGTAACTTAGGATAATAAGGGGCTTTCTAATCGGGGTGGCAAAAGATGAACAGGCCACCTTGCTGGAAACATTCAAACCAAAGCTAAGTGCTTACTTTGAAGAAATCTTATAGGGAGAATTCAGATGGCAGTTGAATTGGATAGCTGGTTGTGGCTATTTTTTCCCTGAAATTCCTCACTATTCATCTTATAATGATAATATGCCCAAGTGAACAAACCTCGTGAACTTGAACTTTGGTGAGAAATTACTGTCCATTATACATAAGAAACAGTTATGATATAGAGGTGATAGAACAGTAATCCCAGCAAGCCCCTGTTTTTGGAAATTTTTAAGCATAGGAAAGATAATTACTATCTTGACTTAGAAACTTTCGTGGTTACAGACTGACATCTGAAGCAGTTAGTCTCTTGAACCATCTATGGTTACTTGTGTACCAGGATCTGTATCCTCTCTTTAAAGTTGTTGTTGGTCAGACCTTTCTCTACAAGTCTTTAACCTCAATCAACCTTGTATACTTTCACTTTGTGACATGGAATGGGCTTCTCATGACCTCTGGCTCATGCCAGGCAGAGAAAAAAAGCCTGGTCTATAATTGTTTGCTTCCTCCTCATGCGTTGCTCCTCATGCCGTCTTACCTTGAATGGTTTCAAGGATGTGAGTAAGAACATATGATTTGATACTTACTAGTATTATAAGTTCTATCCATTAGAAAAAGATATTCATAACTCTAATATTAAGATTCTTTGACATATGGTGAGAAGAAAATAGTGATGAAATTATTCCGAGAGCATAGACAACCAATTTGAATGAAAGTTATATGATTTTGGCTCCTTTACCTTGATGTGTACATTTGGGGAGAAGGGACAGGAGGATACAGAATCAAGGTCAGGGAGGGTCACAGTAATGTTCAGTGGCAGTTAGCCAGAATTTACTGATCATCAAAGTTACCTGGAGATTAAAAATTCTCTGGGAAAGTTTCTGATTCACTAGCTTTGGCATGGGGCTGAGGAAGCTGTGTTTTTAACAAGTATCACTGGGGGTTCTTATGATCAGACAAGGAGGATGCTATTCTAGACAATTTCAACTTACAGTTCAAGCAGGGTAGAGAAGTATAGATGGGAAGGATGCTGTAATAGACCAACCTGGTATGCAAGTTAAAAAAGACATCACTGTTTTCCAAAAAGATATCCAGAATTGACCTGCTCATTTATGCAAGTGGAACTACCTAAAAACTTTAAGTCTTTAAATCATGAATTATTGAATTGACTCATGTATCCTACTTCTGCCAGAACATTTCTTTCCATCTGCATTTTGGAAAGAGTCTCAGGTAAGCTATTTGCCATGCATGAATCCATCTTGTTACTTTCAACACAAATAAGTTTTTCTTTTTTCAAGTAACAACCAAGCCACTAGCAGATGATTTAATGAGCAAAATGTGCCTTCTCCTTGTGAGGGAAAACAAAGGGCATCATCAGCTGCTAACTGTGATGTGTGGGAGGAGATTTAGTCAATTCTTTCTCCTCTGCTCTTGCCAACTATTTCTCATGTCCTTGTTCCTTCCTTTCCCTTATTTTTCATAGACTGGCCATTTGGTGCTTTTCCTTCTTAATTCACGTCCTCCCTTATGGGCACAGTTATAACATTCAACTGTGCTTGAGTTGGCTGCTAAGTCTTTGTCCCTTCAGAATAAAATCTGAGACAAAAACTTGAAAGGATACATTATAAAAACTATATTTTGATGAATGCAAATTATCTTCCTCTCTTTCTTTTTCTCACAAAAATACCCATAACCTTTACGAAACACACTTTCTTGAGTATCTTTTTTAAATGCATAGGTATGACTTCCAGAGCAAGTAGAAATGTTATAAACTCTGGATGAATGTGAACTCTCCACCAACAATTGTTCAGTTCTCACGAGTCTTCGCTGTTCAGCAAATGAAGAAAGGATCTCAATGACTACTGTAATTTCAAGGGTTGACAATAGACAAGAGATCTAGACATGAATGTTAATTTCCTTCTTTTTCCCTACTTTTAAGGAGGAAATATTCAAAAGAATAGGCTGAAGAGATTATGAGATGAAATAGGGTGGTTCATACTGAGAAATGATACAAAGATGAATCATGGGAAATACTTCTGGTAAATTCCCTACTATTTGAATTGAAGTTCACATCACTTAAAGTGGCACTTAGAGTTTGGGACTCCTCTGTGCTCTTCCTGACTGTGACATTGCATGCAAAAGACATTTATTGTTTTTCTCTTGCTATCTACATTGGTATTCCTTGTGTTTGAGGACAGAACCTGGCAATATTCTTTAAGATTATTTGAAGGTCAAGAACAACTTGAATCCAGCTCTATGAGTCACATTATTTTATGAAATTCTTCCTCTTAAAACTTCTGTTTCTCACCATTTGAAAACGTCCTTTAAATGATTTTCACGCTATGTAATATTGAGTCATGTCAAACTGAATATTTCCCTGCAAAAATTTGGTAGCATTGTTTCAAGAAGTCTTGTTGTATTACTTTCCAGTAATGACTTTAAATAATGACTTAAAAAAATTCTTTGTATTTGATTGCATTGTTTTAAAAAAATCTTATTGATATAAAAAGCTTTTATATTATTTTCTTCTAGAAATTCTCATCTTTCAATTAATATTTATATTAGTGTTTGCTATTTAATAGCCCTTTATGCTTTACAAATCAAACATATGGATATTATAAATGTAATCTTATTAATATATTTATATTTGTAAATTATTTTATTTTATGTATAGATGAAGAGGGTAAATAGTACACACATATATGCACACATGCAAATTAGATAATATATCTTGTAAATGAGTGACTTGAGATTTAGTGAGAGAGGTAAAGTGATTTGTCCAATGTTACATAGTCAGGGAACGGCTCAGCTAGTTTGCAGGCTCGGCTTCTTTGACTCCATGTCCAATGCTATCTCTGCTTACATTAACGGTAATTGCTACTGTTGCTTTTGTTTTAAACATATTGTATAGCTTATTTGAATTTCTCTTTATTAATTTATTGGCATTTGTTTCTTTAATTCGTCTAATTTTTAAGCTACTGGTGGCTTATAGAGTGAACTATGTAATTTCTTCAAAACTTGTATTTAAGTAATAATCACTAAATTGGTTTGCAACCTAAAGATCAGTTTATTTAACTGATAGCTGCTGCTCTAATTAGTGATGCCTAGTAAATCAGATGCAGATGTTTAAGGAAATCAGATAAGGATACAAAAGAGCATAAACCAACATGCATTTTAGCTTATCAAGTTCACTGAAAATTTACCAATTTGGATAATATTGGGGAAAATTATGAATAAGTTGTTAAAATTTCTGAACCAGAAAACATTAATTCCCTAAATATTATAGAGCGTATGGTATAGCATGATAAAATACGCATATTTTAAAATACTTGTGACCTTTATTTTCAAGTATACACAGTAAACTGAACTTACAGGATTATTTATTTAGAAGTATGTATGAGAGAAGTAGTACGGGGTGGTTGAAAGAAATGGGTTTTCCAGTGAAGTGCCCTTTTTCCAGTTTCATTCATATTTCTGAATATAAACTCTTTCTTTATAAAACGATGTTACTAACACCCACTCCACAGGGGATTGAATGAGATCATATAAGTAAACTGCCTATCACGAACTCGTTGATCAGTCCCTCCTTCCCTGTTGCTGCTCCTTGTTTGCTTTCTCAGCACTGTTCTGAGGTACAGCAAAGAGAAAAGACAGGCTACAGACCGCATTTCTTGAACGTTAGTTGAAATGCATCTTTTTGGTGATATACCCCTCGATACTTCCTTTTTGTTTTTCTTCATTCATTCACTTACCTATCATATATTTATCAAGTGCTCATGATATGCCAGGTACCGTGTGGTGAATAGAAGCAATAAGGAACACATGCTTGAATTACTGGCTGAGGTCATAAAGGTAGTTTGTCTGACTCCAGTCCGGGCCTTTTTTCATTGTCCATGCTGTAAAGCAAGAAAAGCAAGAATCGTACAAAGGAACCAAGAGTGAACTCTTATAAACGAGTGTGTAATTAAAATTCAAACTGTTACCCATAAATGCTTGGGGAATCTCAGCAAGCGCACTGAGCCATCAGGCTGGAGGTGCTGTGGTGGGGGTCGATGGGAGCCAGTGGATTTGGGAGGTGGGAAACATAAGATGTTCCCTGGAGGGAGGGCATGGAGGCAAGAAATCACATGTTCTTATCTTATAGTGAAGTGGCCAGCATAACGCATGGAAGTTCATGTTATAAAGTCACCTGAAATAAGACTATTAGGCCGAGATGAAGTTTGATTTAGGGAACCTTGAAAATGAAACATATTTTGTTATAATAATGATAGCTAATATTTATTGCACATTAACTGTGTGCCAGGCGTTATTCTAAATGCTTTTAATATATTAACCCATTTAAGCCTTGTTATAAGACTATGGTATAGTTATTATTATTATCATTTTACAGAGGAGGAAACGGAAGCACAGAAGGTTTGACTCACTTGCCAAAGGCCTTACGGCAAAGATTTTGCAGAGCTGGCGTTTGAATTCAAGTAGTCTGGCTCCAGAATCCACGCTTTTATTACCTTTGTTACACTAACTATCTCATAAGCATGGTGTAGGAAGGAAATGACAGTTTTCGATGAGGGGACTGACACAACTAAAGCTATACATAGGGAAGTGTGTTTATTGGGGAAGAGTAAGAGTCAGAGACCCCAGGTGGCATTTCAGTGTTGAGTCAAAGGGTCTATAGCCTAGGGTGGGGTTACTGGAAGGGAGAATTTGGGAACTTACTACATGTGAGCTATGAGGATAAAAGTAATTCTAAGTTGCTCCAAGTTACTAAGACTGATTGCTTGACAGAAGGATGGTGCCATTGACAAAGATAGGGAAATTAGGGCTTTGGCAGTGTTGGGGAAAAGCACAATGAATTTGGCTTTATACACACAGATTTTGATTTAGCTTTTGAACTTGTGAGGCTAGCACTTGGAAAGGATTGAGAGATAGATACGAAAGTTTTGGGAGTCATTAGCAAAGAGGTGATAGTGAGAGTCACAAGCATAGATGCACTCACTCTCCAGGGGAGAGACTGTGAAGAGAAAAGAACAGATGGAGCAGGTTAATAAGTAACAGCGGCTAATGGCTCACCAAACGTTGCCAAGCAAAGAACCTGCCAGATTTGTTTAAACAATAGTTTTTAAATTGTGTTTACACTAGTAATTTGCTTAGCAAACCCTGCCCTCCACATAGTTTATGGGGAACTGGGCAACTGAGAATCAGTTTCAACAGTCAAAAGTTAGAGTTCTGAGGACGCCAAGTAAATGAAGTTTGTACGAAACACACCCCCTCCTTGCCCATCCCTACCATCACCTTACTCCTCTTAGTATGTACCCCTCATCTTCCCAAAGGAGCCACATAATTCTCATACTGAATCTTCTCTCTCCTGAAAGCTTCCTTTTATTTTTTTACCTAAAAGACAATTAAAACAAATTCAGTGACTCAGCATTTTACCCATTATGGATTTAATAGTCCTAATTTATTAAGGAGCTTACATGGACTCTTTTTCTTCCCCCTTAAAATATTTACAATAATCTATTACTCATTCTGAATTTTAAGTCACTTAGCTTTCCCTGGACATAGCAACCCATTTTAAGTATCACTTTTTGTTTACCACCATTTTATCCTTCATTCTCCAGTCTTCAGACAAAAAAGTTTACTGATACTTTTTGTACTTCCTTTAGAAATAGCAAATGTTTATACATTATATATGTTATTTTATTCCAATGTGTAATTCTTTAAAATATGCCTTATCCCAAGTGACTTCCCTGAATTGTGTGCTCTATTAATCGAAGCTTAATTTACTAAATGCCACCCTCAAATTACATCTTGATTCCTTCCTTTTTTTTTTAATTGAATACTAGGTCCTTCCAAAATGGCCGTTCTGTCTTTTTTGGTGACCCTCCACAAATCTTTGATGATGCTCAGTTATATGGCTTGATAATTTTATTAATAAATAATAATAATAATAACCCATCACATTACTGTGGTTTTGAACTTAATTATGAGCAGTGTACTATATATTTTTATTCTTCTTTTGAATCTTCAAACTGACCTTTAACTTCTTTTGATAGAGCTTTAGCTAAACATCAGCCTCCTCATAATCAAATTGCTTATAATTTCCATGTCATTTGTTTCCAGATGGTGAGGGTTCCATTGTGCCCACTTTTCATGAAGAGCTGCCTTAATTTCTTTTAGACTTCAGATCACAGGGCTGGAGGTGCTGACAGTAAGCCTATCTTAAAGACTAGGCCATGTCCAGCCAGTTTTTTTTTTTTTTTTTTTTTCTTTTTTAAAATATTTATTTATTTAGGCTGTGTTGGGTCTTGGTTGCGGCATGCGAGATCTTTAGTTATGGCATGCGAGCTCTTAGTTGCGGCATGCACGTGGGATCTAGTTCCCTGACCAGGGATCGAACCTGGGCCCCCTGCATTGGGGAGCACAGAGTCACTGGACCGCCAGGGAAGTCCCAGTAAGGCCATCTTAAAGGAGTGGTGCTGCCATTAGCACTTCTTTGCCTGCTGCAAATCTCTGCAAACCACGAAGAGACAGATTGGGACAGAGCTTGCATATCTACCAGGTTAGGCTTTGAAATTTCTTAGTGGATCCTGGTTGATGGTTGGGACTCTGTGGTTTATGGCAGCATTTCTCAAAATGTATGCCTAAATGCTGTAGTGTATAAATAAATGTTATAAATAAAAAGAATTCTATAGTCCAATATGTAAAATTCTGGGTTTATCAGTGTTGAGAAGTTGTCTCTGCTCTCTGACTTCTCAGAGCCCTCAAATACACTAATATGTATTGTGAACTTCCACGAGGGAGATGTTGTGTCTTCTGCATCCCCAACTTTTTCACCATTCTTGCATATTATAGGACCATTTCATCAGATCACATTTTAGGAAATGCAGGTCTAGTTATAGTTTCCAATATAAACATTTTTGATGAGTTGATTTGTTTTTTCCATTAGTTTTCCTTAATCCCAGGACCATATTTTAACTTTGAATGTTTTGTCCTAAACTTATTTTAATTTCTCCATTTCTCAGTGAAACTGTAGAAAACCAGTTTAAATTTTTCCCTTTGCAAACTATTTTAAAATTTCATTAATAGTTAGAGCAGCCTGGAGCTTTTGTTAAGTTGTACAGTTTTTTTCCATAACAGGAAATTACTGTCCTCAGTATTCAAAAATTATTTTTACCGACATCATCACTAAATGCATTTATTTGAGAGATATTTATTGAGTACATACACTCAGTCATAGGGTAAACAGCCTTTCCAGTCTGCCTGGGACTGAAGCAGTTCTGAAGACACAGGACTTTGTGTGCTAAAACTGGGGAACTGCCAGACAAACTGACACTAGTGTGTCACCCTCAGCAATGTAGCAGTAAACAAGGACATTCTAGACAAAGGAAACAGCATGTATCAATGCCCTGAGGCAGGAACAAGTTCATTTTAGTCAAGAGTAGAAGCATTAAATTAAAGGGTTTCTGTCAGACACCTAGGTAGAGGCCAGGTCATGTAATGCCATATGTTGAGAATGGGATTATGATTTTATTTTATGGACAAATGGAAGCAACTGGAGGATTTTTTAGTAATGACATGATGTTTTAAATTAAAAAAAAATCACTCTGGTGAATGAGTGGAAAATGTACTATAAGGTAAAAAGAGGTTATTGTAGGAAGTCTAGGTGATAGATGATGGTGTCACAGAGGAATAACTAGGAGGGTGATATAATTAGGAAATACAATTGACTGGAATTGCTTAGCAATGGTATCTGGGGTACACCTGAGTTTTAGGACAGGTGAAATGGATGGATGGAGGTGTAATTTACTGAGATGGAGAATATCAGAGTAGGTACAGTTTTGGCAGGGAGAGTATTGTGGATCATGATTTCTGATTTGGAAATGTAAAGTTGAATTGCAGGGCAGCAATCAAATGGAAATGTCAAGCAGAGAGTTGGATATAGAAGTCTGGGTTTATTGGAGAGGTCAGACATAGAGCAATATATCCATCAGCACATAGATAGTATTTAAGGTGATGGGACTCTATGATACTACCCAGGTGGAGAGTTTAAAAAGTGAAGTAAAGGGGCCCCATGAGTGAGCCTTGAGGTGCTCCAGTAATTTAGATGTTATGTTAATTCTTCTGAAAAATTTACTCCCTCAGTCCAGACTCTGAAAATAAAGATTAGCCAAAGTCTATTTGGAACCATCTTGGAGAGAGTTCATTTAAATTCCTGATGACCAGCCTTGGTTTGTAAACAGAATTATCTGTAGAATGGAAGAGGTGACCCATCAGGCGATGGCAGCTAGATGAAAATTCCTCCTGAGAGTGAAGCATTTACTTACTTTGTCCTTATTTGATAGTTACATTTCGGAAAAAGAGAACTGTGGTCCCAAGTGGGTCTTAAAGAACACCTTTGAAGTCATGAATGTACCACATACCTATATCTGGAAACATGTACCCTCATTATTGAAGCTTACATGTTTGGTATGTTTCAAATATAAGCCACTAAAAATAAATATAATTAAAAATATCTGTACCAGTCCCTGAAGTATATACGAAAGAGAGAAAAACATGCTTTAAAAGGATGTAGGTTCTGTACCCAGTATTGCTAGGTAGAAGTCAGGGGAGGGCTTTTATGGGAAGGGACCTTTGGGATCTATCACAACCATGGCTTTTCTCTTAACAGGTGTATCCCTTCTGTGGAGAGAGATGATTCATCAGAATGTACAGTTTGATGAAAAATTCCTTACAGCCATGTAATTTCCTGTGTTTTAGTTTTGTTTCACTAATAGCTTTGGAAATTTATTTAGTTTTCTCAAGCAGTTTTTCCCAGTGGGAAGAGAAGGCATCAATGAGCAGTATATTTCTCACAGAAAATTAATAAATAAATTGGCACTTTTGTAGAAATTAGTCTCTGGGGCTCAGGAAGCATGAGAAATTTTTCTGAGGATGGTGTACTCCTATGAGCCAAACGTCCAGGTTTTGGACCTGAGAGAAGTGAAGGACCCATCAGGGAATGGCAGAACCCAGCAAGCGAGGTTATCTGAAAGAGCTTAGTGTGTGTCACATCTGCCTTCACCTCACAGGCTCAGGTGAAGTCTCTTTCTTCCTTGGCATCTGCTTCAAAGTTTATTTTGAGCATTTGCCTCCCAAACCTGTTTCCTCTTTAAGGTCTGTGATGTGTCGTACATTTTTGATTCTGGCCATTCCTTTTATATTGAATTTTGGGCCCTTTTTTGCTAATGCAGACACACTCTCCCCACCTTCTCACAGGGATCAAAACTGTGGCCACCCCAAAACAACTCCAACTGAATTCTAGAGCTGCCTCTGTCTCACCTCTTGTCTCCCTCAGATGCCTTAGGACTCAGCACAGGATTTCAAGCAATGTAGCCCTGAGGAGACATGGTTAAAATTAGTTTGCTGGATTTGTCTAGGGCTCTTTTCAGTTTTCTAGAAATTAGTGAAGTGTCAAGAGAACTTAGATAATATGAGCCAACTTTTTTTTGAAACTTACATCCTTTCAAATGAGCAACCCTTGAGGTGCTGAGTTTAGTTGGTACATGGGCTTCCTAGGGCTGGCGTAAAAAAATATCACAAACAGAATGACTTAAAGGAACAGAAATGTATTGTCTTACAGAAATCCAAAGTCAGTGTGTCAGGAGGGCCATGATCCCCGCAAAGGCTCTAGGGAAGAATCGTTCCTTGCCTCTTCCTGGCTTCTGGTAGTGGCTGTCAGTTGTTGGCATTTCTTGGCTTGCAGCTACAGTACATCAGTCTCTGTTTCCATTACCTCATGGTGTTCTCCCCTTGTGTGCCTGTGCTTCCATGTCTATTCTCCTCTTATAAGGACAACAGTCATTTGGGATTAGGGCCCACCCTAATGAACTCATCTTAACTTGATTACATTTGCAAAGACCCTATTTCCAAATAAGATTTTATCCACAGGTACCAGGGTAAGGACTTTAACATATCTTCCTGGGGAGACACAGTTCAACCCCTAGCATTCGGTATAGAGACCAGACTTAAGATCTAGAGTAAGTGTTGAGAAAATATTCCATCATTATCTGGACATGAAGATATGGACCTGGCTCCTCTGAACTGCAGGTATTATCACACATGCTCCCTTTTCTCAAAGAGGACTCTTCCTCTTAACATTATAGCAGAATAAGAGTTTGTCATTGTTTCATCCTTGGAAATTTATTTTGCCCCATATCGTTATTTCATTGGGATATCTAGACATAACACATACACTCACCAAGTAGGTAAAATAAAGAAAACATTTATTTATTGACTTTTGAGCTTCAGAAGCTAAGGACCTTGAATAAAACAACAGAGTTGGATAAATGCTTCCTGATACAAATTTTTCCTGCATCAGTGGAGGTGAAAACTCTATGATTTGGAGGGAAAGGGAAGAGCTCTAGAGGAGTATAAAATAAACAGTGAAACTGAGGGAATAAAAACAATAGAAGGAGTTGCTGGTATGGATCTCTGAGAGAAGACCCGACCTCTGCCTCCTCAGGTTGGTGAGATCAATAGAATTCTTTTACAGATTCAGGATATGAGAGTAAAGGAGCCCTGTACTCGCTTGTTTTCTGGGAGCCCTGGGCATGGCAGCTTTACAGATATTTTCCTGTATTATCATGATGTCAAATCTCCACGAAAGAGAGTTTCCAGGGGTACTGAACAGAGAGGTCCTGAGACAGCCTCAGAATGGGTCGGCAATATTTTTTTGTAAATCTGGGAAGGGTGTAAAGGACAGGTAGGAGGCCTGATAGACTTGATGAAGTCTTGAGGGAAGGACGACTGTGCAGCTAGATATCAGATGGAAAGCTGGATGACCCTGCAGTTTTTGGTGTCAAGAGCGTAGTGATGGTGGAGGTGACAATGCGATAATAAATCTTTCAGTAAATACCAGAGTGGAGAGATTGCTCCCAGGGACAAGACAACTCTCCTGACCAGATAGCTTAAGGCTACGTTCCAGGGAAGGAAATGAAACTTCATGGGAAAGAGCAAAGGAAGAAACCCTGAGATGACGGGGAGTTGACTCCAAACTCCCCAAGATTACCTTTTTACTACCTGACAGAATGAGGTCTCAAGATAGAAACTAAGTTCATTTATAGAAAAATAAAGTTACCTCCTTTTGTTGCCTCCTGAGTTTGTGGTCTGAAATATCATACCTAGTACAACATCTCTGCAGTAAACAGATGAGCAAGTAAACATCTTAGTCATCTTTCCTGGGAAAAAGTAAACATCTTTTCCCAGTAAACAAATGAGCTCCAAGGTACTCTGCAAAGGATATACCTGTGGATCAGACAGTAATCCTCCAGGAGGACAGGGTCAGTGTTTCTGTCTTGATTATATCTCAAGTGCATAACATGAGGTGCCCTGATAGAAAGCATATTTGCTAAATAATGAAGGGGTGATTCAATGTTCTTTAGGTCCAAAGGAATCCTATGGCATGGTAAAATGAAACATCACATACAGGAGAGCACGTAAGACACTGAAAAATGAAACTAGTTATCACCATTTTCCTTCTGGTGGAAGTAGCCAAGCCTGGAGTTTTGTGAGCACTGACTCAAGGAATAAGAAAATGCACTTCAATGTTTCTGAGCTCTAATTGTCTCACATATATCACAATAATAATTTCATATCTCTTTAACTTCTAACTACCTAGTTGTTTATGATAATATAATAATAACTAGAATTTAAGATAAGCACAAGTGTGCTAACCTCAGCTCTTTGTGTATTTTATCTCCCTTAAGAGGTACAACAATTCTATGAGGTAGTAATTGCTCAGTCTCATTTTTCAGATGAGAAAATGTGGCTGAGAGAGGATAGGTAACTGACTTCTACAGCTGGCGCATGCTGAGACACAAAATCTGGGCTTGCTTTTAGCCATTCTGTTATATTGCCTCCAGGCAGTGGAAAATTATTTGGAAGCCGTTTGTTTTTTAGTTTTTGACTTTTAATATTAAGTATTTAATATTTTTAAAACACTTGTGATATCCACCTGCTTCAGTAGTTGCTACCACCCTCTCTTTTCCAGCCTATCTCTATGGCAGAGACGGGAAGAACAGTCCTGCCAAGGAGCTAGCTGCAAACCAGTGAATCCATTGAAGGCACAAAGGAAAACTGCTACTAAGAAGGTCACTGACAGCCATCACTGATTGTCCTCTTCCAGTGATTGCAGAGCTGGGTCTTGCTGACCGTATTTGGGCTGCAACAAGTGCTAAAGAAATCATAACCATTCCTGCAGAACCCCTTGGGTCACACGAGAAGCTTAGGGAAAGTATCAAGCAAACATGCCTTTTACCTCTTATTTTCAATTCTTCCAAGGCTACTGGGGCAGCTGCTCCAGTGGTGCACCTGTCTCCCCTTCATCCTTATCACACCTTGCTTCAGTTGCCATTAGGCACTGAGTATCTGGTTTGCTGAAATGGATGGAATATCATTTCAGAATACAACCTCATGCAATATTTATACCCTCTTCTTCTCCCTAGCTCAAAATAGGACTTTAAAATTGCCTACTGCATGTTTTCCAACTTCACCTTGTGAGTTTACCTACGACTTTTCCCACAATATACAATTCCCAGCAGTGCTGTAGCTAGATGTGAGTTTGTCAGGCATGTATTTCTGAAAACCTGCCCCTCCTCCACTAGCATGGTTCTCTCTATTCCAACTCCAGTCTGCTGAAATGGTCACTTTCCTTCTGAGCTTTCTCTTCCCTGTCTCTCCTGAGGGGATACAGGCATGTTGCTGGGGTGGGGATTTTATCGATAGAATGAAAGCTTTCTCTGAATGTGATGCTAATGCTTTGCGACTTAGCAGCCAACAGTGCGGCCAAGTTTCAGGTTCCCCCACACATTGCAGGTCTCTGCTTCCAATGCTCAGCGCTGGGTGTGTTTGCTAATGATCACCCTGCCCCAACCCTTTCTTAAAAAGTCTTTCCTGCTCATAGTGTAGCTGTAGACCAGGGGTCAGCAAATTATAGCCCATGGAACAAATCTGGCCCAACACCTATTTTTGTAAATAAACTTTTATTGGAACACAGCTACACCCATTCATATGTATTGCCTGTGACTGCTTCTGTGCTACAACAGCAGAGTTGAGTAGTTTTGACAGAGAATATATGATTCCCCAAACCTAAAATATTGACTATATGGCCCTTTACAAAAAAAAAGTACCAACTCTTGTGTACGCTATTGTCATGACCCTTATTACGCATTATTTCCATAACCCCAATGGCCAACACTCAGTGTACCAAGAGAACCAATCTGGAAGCTTGTCTCCTCCAATCAGATTCTCTCCCCAAGGAATTTGTGATGAGAATAGTCAGGGGTCCATTTGTAAGCAGAATTTAGGAAGTCGGTCCATGTCAAGATTGAAGAATGAAGCCAATCTGCAGAGAGAAAGAGAAAAGTTAGATCTTGCTTCCCTGAGAAAACAAAAATGTTGGAAATAACAGCTGTGTTGGCTCCTACTGACTTTCCTTTTCTTGGTGTTAGTCTCTCACAAGGCCCAGCTGCATATTTTGACCTTGGATTTCAGGAGATAACCTTGTATGCTTCCAATAAATTTCCCTTTTCCCTTAAGCTCATTTTGTGACCAAGTCAGTGAGTTTAGGCCTTAGGTATGCTTAGGGTTTTCATTCAACATCCTTACTTTCATAAAGTTTGCTTCATCTTCCCTTGGCTGCACAGTTCTCCTCTTAAACATTTAAATCCAGTCATAGCATATCTGACAACAATATTAATTAGATGGGAAATTGATTCCTGTCGGGGGAAGGAAGGATGCTGATGGGAGAATAGGGTTATGAAATGATCACTTTGTGATCATTTGGGACTTTTTCAAATTGTATGCAGAAGCGTACAGAACATTTCACTCTCTTTACTTTTGTGCTTTTGTGAGAGTACAGATGGAAAATATGTTTTGTTCATTTCGAAATAACACAGCCCTGCTTTTTTCAACATAATGTTTTTGGCCTCACTAATCATGTGGTGATTTTTCTTCATTTTAGTACTATTTGGATTTTTTCAAATGTATTCCCAAAAATATCGGGGAAGAGAAAAATCTCTGGGCTTTGGTGAGCTTCCCCAAATATCTAATTTGCATGGTAAACAGCTGAAACATAAAATGATACTTTGGTTAAGGCAGGTAGGTGTGATGTCCTCTTGCCAACCCTCTTTTTTTTGGCATTGATTTTATTAATTGTTACTCTGAAATTTGGGTCTCATGAACTTTTAAAAAATAACATAGCAAACACGCAAATAATAACCAATAAGATTGCTGTTAGGCACAGTCATCAAAATCTCTCTCTTCGGTTATTCATTCTTTAAAAACTGGGTGTTGCAATCTTTCGCTTCTAGATATAGGCAGACATCTGATGAAGATACAGCCTGAGAAGAAAGTGATAGAGTTTAGGGGACATAGTGCTTATTGATCTCTGGATACTTTCAAACTTTTGTGGGATTTATAGAATTTATAATTTTTCTTTTCTGTGACAGTATATGGCACTGCTCTCCTAGAACACTTTAAATACAATTAATGGTTTACTTAAAAGGTTTTAAGCAATATTTTATGGGTTGTTGGAAACATTAAACTTAATTTCAGAGAAGTCACACTGGCTATATAAGGAAGCATGAGGTTTTTTGAATTTTATCCAATAGAATAATTTTAATGCAATATCCTAATGACTAAAGAAATGATAAAACTGTTGTGCCCATATTATTTAAAATTTTCAAGAAATTTGAGGTTTATTCCATATTACTTAATATATTTCTACAGATTATAAGATGTATATATTTAGTATTTTGTTTGGATTTCTCTTTTTTCTTAGTATTTTAGGTAGTATTTCAAAGGTGTTTATATACCTTATATTGTATGCTGAATTAATTTTATTTCTTTAACAAGCACAAGTTCTTTCTGTGTGCTAGACACAGTGGTATATAAGTACTTTAAAAATATAGCTAATTTAATCCCCACAACTATATGGGGTAAGTGCTGTTATCTCTGTGTACAGTTGGGGAAACTGAGGCACAGATTGATTAGAGTACCTTGGCCAAGGTCATACAGTCAATAAACTGAAAGATCAAGATTTGAACTAAAATCATCCAACTCCAGAGCTGATGCTTTTAACCACTCTTGTGGATTAAATGTTAGCACTCATTCATTCATTCATTTTGTAGAGAGATACAGATTTTGCTCCTCAGGAAATTACCTCTCCTAATATTTGTTCTGTAGAGTCAGACATAGGATCTCTTGAAACATGTCAAAAAAAAAAAGTACACTTGTGAATCAGTGAGCATTCTTGCTCAGATGCAGCCATCAGACATTTCCAAACACACCACTCTGTCCAGGGCACATCAAGGAAAGAAACTGGCTGACAAAATCATTGCCAAGGTCAGTGTCAATTCCAAACACAGGGCAATGCCAACTCTATTCTGTTTGGAGGCTAGATTGAGGTGAGGACAAAATGATCAGATGAGCAGTCCTCTATTCTAAACTACTTCTCTGGGTCTGAAAGGAGATAGATTTACTTCAATCAACCCAATTTTCTTGCATTATCACCATAGGTTCAAGTTGTCATATGAGTTAAAGGCAAATGTGCTCAAGATCTTAAGGAAAAAGTTTGTTTCTGAGAACTTTCTTTCTTAACCAACAAGAGAAACTGCTTTGTTTCATTAATTTAATTTTTTTCACCATCATAAATTTAAAAGATTATTTGACTTAAGTTTGAATTGAGCATACTATTTTGTATTTGCCTTTTCCCAAGAAAAAATGTAGACAGTGGAATAATCTCACACTTTCGTCTCTTTCTCTCTTCTTCTCCTTCCTTCTTTCCTCCTTCCTTCCCTTTATGTTGAGCTTCTTTCAACATTAGGAATAACAAGGTGATTTAGGTCTTAATGCCTGCCCAAAGGAGCTCAGGGGTGATTTAGGTCTTAATGCCCACCCAAAGGAGCTCAGGGTCTTACAGGAGAGATAGACATCAAAACAAAGAACTGTAAATCAATGAAATGAGCACCATAATGGGGATATGCCCAGGGTGTGTGTCAGAGACAAGCCCCTTAAAACCATGCCAGGAATCCATACTAAAGAAATGACTGTCAAATGCAGAAGCCGGTCAGAGGCAAGAGCAGAGTAGAGAGGGAAGCCATCACCAATGCCTGGTATCAGAGAGAACCTGGGAGTGTAGAGGAACAGTACTACTCTCAAGACCCTGAAGTGATCCAAAGAAAGAAACAATTATGAGTAAGTGGAGGAAAAATGTCCGGAAGGTCTATTTTAATCCTACTAGACTGAGTCTTGCTACCACAGACTCCTTTTAGAGGAGCAGGAGTGATAAGGCTTCCACACAGAACTTCTGTTTGCTCTATGGATGCTGGATTGCATGGGACACCAAAGGAACACAGAGGAGAGAGTGATTTATTCTGCCTCTAAGCACTGAGGAAATGTTGCTGAAAAGATAGTTCATTGCTTGAGATTGGCCTCATAGATTGATAAATAGCAGCTCTCCAGGAAGAGGGTTGGGAAGTAGGGATGGAAAGAGGGGCAAATTATAGAGGCAAAAGAGTGCATGGAAAATTTGAAAAAGGCTGTCCTGTCCTGTTCACTATGGTTGGAATATAGAACCTATGTCAGACTGTTGTTTTGATCTGCCTATTAGTCCCTCTTTCTCCTATTCTGTAGTATCTTGTGATTCTGGTGGGGGCTGTCATTCCCAGTACTCCCCTACTCCCATGGGGACTCATCAGTGACTCAGGCATAGCCAATCAAAATTCCTTTTCCTCTGACCACAGTGAGTCCTGCAGAGATGCTTGGATAGCAGAGTCTGCCTGTTTGGCTTTAAATTCAGGTCCTGCCATTTCTTACCACAGTGATCTTGGGCAAGTTACTCTGCCCCTCTATGCTTAAGTGTCTCAACCTCCAAAATGGGCCTGATGATAGGGTTTTTGTGAGGACCAAATCACTTTATATATATATATATATATATATATATATATATATATATATATATATATATATATATATATATATATATATATATATATATATATATATATATATATATATATATATATATATATATATATATATATATATATATATATATATATATATATATATATATATATATATATATATATATATATATATATATATATATATATATATATATATATATATATATATATATATATATATATATATATATATATATATATATATATATATATATATATATATATATATATATATATATATATATATATATATATATATGGCATGGAGAACAGTGCCTGGAACATGGTACACACTCTCCATGGTGGCATTTATTTACTTAGAGTGGAGGAAAATGTGCTTTGCATTTCTGGTCAAGTGGTTGGAAGAAAGTGAGGTAGGGACTGAGGATAGACGTTTATTCTGCCACATGGAGCAAGTCTGTCTATAGCAGGGGTGAACGTGGCCAGCACCTAGGGAACAACAGAATCAAGATAACCATTCACCTGTCAGTTTATGTGCCGATCTCTTTATTAACATTTATCTATTGTGGGATCAACAAATTCCTTGACTAGTTTGGGTTGGATTCCTGTCACCTGCTACTAAGAGAGACCTGTGTGAGGGTTTATAGGAAGGCTTGGAGAGAGTTGAAGCTGAATAGGATTGGTTGGGGAAGGGCTGCTAATTGAGTTTGGACTTCATCCTTTAAGCTACTGTATAACATTAAAGCTTTTCAACATGGAATGACACAATCAGAGATGTGATGAAAAAACAAACAGACAAAACTCTGGACACCAGGTGGAGAATAGAGTGATATATTCAGGCTTTTTCATACCTGTAGCTACACTTGTGCATATTTCAAAATTATGCTCTGGAGCTATATTTGGCAGATGATTGCTATAATGAAGAGACTTATAGCCCAAATGACTTTTTTTTTCAGAGATAACCACGATGATTCTGGGTTTGATTCTCTTTAAAAGTAACAGTGATGAAATTAGGAGCACAGAGGGGTAAGGCTTGACTCAAGAAGGAATTGCCTTTTACATGCAAGAGTGTTTAGCATTCTTATGAGAAACATTGAACTTTTACACAATGTTTTGCTACTCAGCTGAGCTGCTTTGGAAGAATTTTGGGGGTTTCAGGTCCTACTTTAATATTGCAGTATTCTTCTAATCTAACAGTTCCTCCTCTGTTTTAGTTACTCTTCCAGATGGAGCCTCCTAAAATAGTACTCTGAGAAAGCATATCACTTCCCCACTGAGAGGTTTCAGTGACTCTCTTGTCTGTTGAAGAAAATGCAAAATCCTCAGTCTGCCTTTGAAGTTACAATCTGGTTCTTACTGCTATTGGTGAGCAAATATTTTATTGAGTACCTACTATGTGCCAGGAATAAGATAGAACATCTCTAATAGAAATATAACGACTCACATATATCATTTTAAATTTTTTAGTAGCCATATTAAAAAAGTAAAAATAATTAGTTAACCTTAATTTAAATAATACATTTCATTTAATCCAATATATAAAATATCAAAATATAAAGAATATTAAATATTACTAATGATATATTTTACAGTCATTTTTAAGAAATCTCAAGTATCAATATATTTTACACTTACATCACATCTAAATTCAGATGGCAAATTTTCATTGAAAATCCTTAATTGGTATTTAGATTTCGTAAGATGTACGGTTGAAAAAGCAGACCCACATATCTATGTTGTTCCAAACATACTTAAGAATTTTCAGTAAGTAGGCTGAGTATCAGTTTTTAGATTTAAATTTTATTTAATTGAAATTAAACACAATTTGAAACTCAGTTCCTTAGTCTCTATAGCCACGTTTCACGATCTACGTGTGTCTCATGGCGGCATGTTAAATAGCACAGTTTCAGAAGCATAGGCCCCACACTCATGAAGTTTACATTAACTCACCTTTCCAGGTCTGTCTTCTACTGCTTCCCTACAATGGCAGATGTATTAAACCTGTCTCGAGACCTTTATTCATGCTATTCCAGTTAAGCTTGTTTTGTCCTTCAAAAGATGTACTTCTTCCCAGCTTACCTGTCCCCCTCCCCGTGTCCTCAAGTCCATTCTCTACGTCTGCATCTTTATTCCTGTCCTGCCCCTAGGTTCTTCAGAACCAATTTTTTTTCTTTTTCTTTTTAGATTCCACATATATGTGTTAGCATACGGTATTTGTTTTTCTCTTTCTGACTTACTTCACTCGGTATGATAGACTCTAGGTCCATCCACCTCACTACAAGTAACTCAATTTTGTTTCTTTTTACGGTTGAGTAATATTAGATCGGCTCAGTGCTTTGTGACCACCTAGAGGGGTGGGATAGGGAGGATGGGAGGGAGACACAAGAGGGAGGAGATATGGGGATATATGTATATGTATAGCTGATTCACTTTGCTGTAAAGTAGAAACTAACACACCATTGTAAAGCAATTATGCTCCAATAAAGATGTCAAAAAGAAAAAAAGATGTACTTCTAACCTATTGAACTCTACTTACCTTCAGAGATTAGCTCAAATGTTAACCCACCTAGGCAAACCCTTCTCAATCTCTAGGCAAGTAGTGTTCTGTATTTTCTAAATATCTTCAGAACTTGGATTGCACCTTTCTTTTGACACTGATATCATACTACCCTGTGGCCTTTGTAGTCAGTAAACCCAGGTTTGATATCTGGTCCTGCCACTCACTGGCTGTATGATTCTGGGTCACTTCCTTCATTTCCCAAAGCCCCTATTTCATCATCTGTAAAATGATACAACAGTATCTACATAATTGGAATGTTGGGGTGAGATAATGCTGAAAAGTGTTCAGATCAGCACTTAACATATTAGCAGTATTATTCATAGATATTCCTTGTCTCTATTAAGTATAATGATCTACAAACAATAATAATAGTAATAATGATAATAATAACAATGCTAATAAATTTGTGCTAGTCCATATTCAACTGCTTTATCATATTTAATCCTCCAAACAATTATATTATCCTCATTTTACAAATGAGGAAACTGAAGCAGACAGGGATTAAGTAATTTGCCTAAACTAATGTCATGCAACCAGGAAGAGATGCAGTTAGTTTTAAATAATAGAAGAGATGAAATATAGTTTGAATACATTTTATTAAAATTTTCTTTCCTGTAGTTTGGAGGTGATGTAGAGGAATTGGCAGAGGATTTGGAATCAGACATATTTGATTTTGAATGCTAACCCTGTCACTGACCAGGAATATGATCTTGGGAAACCCACTTAATTGCTCTGCATATCAAGTTCTTGCTCTGCAAAATGGAGCTAAACCCTAATAGGAAGTATATAATGTAGAGGTTAGGTTCAAAGTGTCTGCTGTTAAATTCAAGTTTCACCTTTGAAATTCCTAGTTTTGCAACATTTAGCAAGTTTCTTAATCCCTATGCTGCAATTTCCTCATCTAAAAAAATGGGAAAATTAATATTATTAAGCTCATAGATTTGTTCTAAATATTACATGATTCAATCAATATAAACACTCAGAATTATAACTAGATATAGTAAACAGTCAGCAAATATTAGCTATTATTATCATTATTCCAAGGCAGGGCTTGGCATAGATAGAGTACTAAATATGTTTAATTAACTTTCCGTTTTCCTCCACTTCTCCTTCCTCCTTATAGTTATATCTTTATATTTGTATCCTTGACACAGTATAATAATAAATTTTGAATATACTGTGTACTCAATAAATATTCAACTGAATAAGTGGACGTCTCAACCAACCTTTTATATTATTTGTATTTTATACAAGTACATCAGTATTATTTTCAGAAAGTGTAAATAATTGCATGTGAAGTAGAGATAGTAAACTAGTTACTAGTACATAGTATTTTATATTTCCCTTGGGCTTGTAGTGATTTTAGTTACGTTTGAGGCATTCTGAATTTCATATGCATAAAACCTCCTATTTTTCAGTCAATATGGTCCTCCGTCCAATTCTGATAAACTTAAATTAGAATATCTTTCAAATTCAACCACAGTACCAGACTGTACTGAAAATGAATTCATAAGGGAGGCAAATATTGTCATAAGCAGTGATAAAAAGATTTGAATAATGTAAAATGCTACAGCAGGAACTGTAGAGGTGTAATGAATATTATACATATTGTGCTGTATTTCTAGTTCTTAAATATGACCTTCCTCCTGTTCTGAATCTTTTATTGTGCTCCCAATTTTATTTGTCAATTATTATGATCTGTTCAATCTCTGAGCAAAATCGTTCTCCTCATCTTTAAAAACCTGAATTTCTCTCTCTGCTTCTCATTAGATCTTTATTTGGACTCCGACTTTCTTAAGTTAAAATTATGTACTTATGTTCATGTCTTGTTCTTGTGCATTGGCAAGATGGAAGTTTTTAAAAACTCAGTAATCACTTTTCTGACCATAAACGAAATGTATAGCACTCTACCAGGCATTACAGACCAGGAAGAGGACAGTCCCTGACATTTAGGAACTCATAGTCTAGTGACGGTGACATCACATGCGTATATAAATGTAAAACAAAACCGATGACAGTATATTTTACCATAGTAAAACCAACAAGTTCTTTGGAAATGTGGGGAGGGAGTGATGGGTTCTACTGGTAGTGAATAAGGAGGAGGGCAGACTTCTTAGAGGAATTGAGCTGGGTGTTGCTTACCTAGCTGGTAAGACTTCCACCTAAGAGGCAGGGTGAGGGAGGGTCTTGAGCAAAGACACATAAAATGGGAAGAAAACAATAGTAGACAGTCAATATGATGAGATCAATAAGGTGGAGTTAAGTCACAAGTTGGGAAAAAAACAAAACAGAATCCAATTGTGGAAAACATTGTAGTCTACGATTTATTTTGATGTATTGAGATACCACTGAAGATTTCCAGTTGCCTTGAGATAAAAGTGAATGCTTTTGAAACATTGAAAGTGTTTAGTTTATTCCATAGCAATTTATCTATCCATAATTAAATTAAAATCTATTACTTGGTCCTGCATATCATTTAATTGAAGATATTTGTATATATTTTAAAAACTCAAAATGCAGGTAATTTCAAACCTATGCAGCTTTGATAACTTTCTTTTTTGCTTGATATTTAAATTAAAACTCTGATAAGGAATTTTTTTTTAACTGAAGTATAATTGACATACAGCATTATATTAGTTTCATGTGTACAATAATGATTTAACATTTGTATACATTGCAAAATGATCAACAAGGTAAGTCTAGCTTTCATTTGTCACCATACAAATTTACAAAAATTTTAATAACATTATTCAACTTAGTAAATCAAATGATTATTTTGAAAATCCAGTTTTTCCCGTTTATTATATTATTATTTTTACTGAGAATGTACAGCATTTCTGTATTATGCTAAATGATTATAGTAGTTTCCTATTGCTATATACCAAATTATTGCAAACAGTGGCTACAAAAAGACATTTATTACTTCACAGATCTGTAGGTCTGAAGTCCAGGCACAGAATAGCTGAGTCTTCTGCTTGGGGTCACACAAGGCAGAAATCAAGGTGTCAGCTGACTGCATTTTCATCCAGAGATGAGAGTGCTCTCTCAAATCAGTTCAGGTTCTTGGCTGAATACAATTCCTTGTGGTTGTAGGAATGATGTTTCCATTTTCTTGCTGGCTATCAGCAGTGGATCATTCTCATTTCCTAGAGGTCACCCTCAACTCCTAGCCATGTGGCAGGAATTGTTTCTTCTCACAATGACAGCATACGACCTCTTACTTCTCAGGGAAAACCATTGTGACTTGTAAACTTCAGATCTGTGCATATACACATATATATATAGATGTATATATACATGTGTTTATATATTTATAAAAGTATGATCATGAAATTCATCATAAATATTTTATATGCCAATAAAAACATATTGAATTATTTTTAACTAAATAGTATCCTATGATATGGTTGCACTATAATTTATTTAGTTCTTTTATTATTGTTGGATATTTACTTTGCTTTAAATTTTCAATATTACAAATAAAGCTGGTGTCCACAGATATACTGTACCTATGCCTTGTGTAGTCCTGTAGGATAGATTTTAAAGTCTTTAGGTGCCAAATTTACCACTGCTGGTAGGCACCTCTGAAGGTTATGATAACTATCACATTTAAGACAGTCCCTATGTTAGTGTTGAAACAGGTTGCAGTGTAACTCATAATACTTCTAAGCAGTTGTTAATATTGTTAGTAAAATCAATAGTTTGGGACAGTGGCTGAAAGGATAGGTGTAATGCTAGCATGTGTGTGATGGTTAATTTTATGCATCAACTTGACTGCACCACAGAGTGGTCAGATATTTGGTCAAACATTATTCTGCGTATATTTGTGAGGGTGTTCCTGGATGTGATTAACATCTGAATCAGTAGGCTGAGTAAAGCAGATTGCTCTCCCTAAAGCGAGTGGGCTTCATTCAATCAGTTGAAGTCCTGAATAGAACAAAAAGACTGAGTAAGATGGAACTCCTCCTGCCCAACTGCCTTTGAGTTGAGACATCTATCTATCTATCTATGTATCTATCTGTGTATCTATCTATCTATCTATCTATCTATCTATCTATCTATCTATCTATCTGTCTATCTATGTATCCATCCTATTAATCTTGTCTCTGCAGAACCCTGATACAATGTGTTTTATTTGTAGGTGGAATAAATTCTTTTTTTGTCAGTATTAGAGTCTCATAGGCAGATAGAAGCACAGTGTACTACAATCAGTGACCTTTGGTTTTCTTTTCTTAAAAGATGGATGGAAATCTTTTATTATGTTATCTGAACAGATTGGATTCTCAGTTTCCTCATCTGTAAAAAAAAAAAGGGTTTAGTTGTAAGTTTTAAATGAGATTGTTTCATGGACCATGGTGCATGGTAAGTACTTCATAAAATATTAGTGCTTTTTTTCTCCTTCTTCTTAAGGATCTTAAAAAGCAGGCAGATTGACTGTTTCATATGTGCTCAGAAGCTGAGCATCAAGATTCCTTCATTAGAGGCCGTGTTCATTTGTGTGCCAGCAGTTCTTGAGAGTGAATTTACACTGCCTACTGTTGCTGAGTTACTTTTTAACAATATCCCATTCGTGAACACATGGGGTGGTACTGAATAAATGCAACAGAAGTAAAGGATGACTCTCTTCAATAAAAAGAGAGTTTTATTACTGTAAATATGATCTCGCTTAACCTCAACATAAATCACCACAGCATATAAGTACAGGAATGCCAAAGATGCATTAATGCTAACCCTGAAGTGTGGACTCCCCTGGCATTTATGTATAATGTAGGAGCACAGGTCAGATCATTCCTGCTTTTTTTAATTTAAATGAATGTATATTTTCAAGTTCTGATCCCCCAAAATAACTTGAGTGGAGAATGCTTTATTACATGTTCAGCACATATAGAAAATGACTCTCAATTTGATTGAATTAAAAATACTTTGCTATGTCTTAAAAAATATGAAATGCAGCATTTTTATTAAAAGAGTAAAAAACATTTGAGTAATTTAGAATTCTATTTGTTAACTTAAAGTTCTGGAAAAGCTAATTTCTAGGCGCTCTGCATCTTTAGAATTTTAATTTGATTTTGATTTGAATATAGTTTTATTTAAATTGGTCCTTGCCTTTTAACTATTAACCCTTGTTAGAAATGTCAAATATTGTGCTTGTAGCACTAATAATGCCTTTTTTTGGAATGATCCATTTCAATTGTATAATTGCCAAATAAATGGCCTTTTGCTTGTTGACATGTACTCAGTGATTGGTTGTTCATGAAATGTTGACATTTGCTTCACTTTTTTATCTCTTCAGTCATCAGTCAAGCATTTTCTCCTTTCCTTGGGGAGTTGGCAATATGATACAACATTGAGTAGTAAGTCAAAAAGGTTTTCAGTCTCCATGCTTTTTCATCCATTTTCTGGTTGCTATAGTCTAGATTGGTCTTGCTTCAGTTCTACATAAGGGTCCCAATAATTGTTCCAATAAAGTGTCTTCACTTTATCTGTTGTAGATGTTAAGGTCTGTTGACAAGAAGAAAGCATTGTATAGTGGAAAGAGCATGGATTTGATTTAAAGACAATCCTGGATTCAAAGTCTGAGCCCCACTGCTTCACGGCTGTATTACCTAGGGCAAATTATTTACACTTTTAAACCATGTGCTTCTTCAACTATAAAATGGACTATAATGTGTCCTGTGCTGATTGACGACTATGAAAAGAGTATCTATCTATCTATCTATCTATCTATCTATCTATCTATCTATCTATCTATCTTTCTATCTTTCTGTCTTTCTATCTATCTATCATCTATTGAAGTGTGGCACCTGATAGTGTGTAAGCATTTGACTCAAACTAGGGGCAAATTGCCAAAGGCTTTGGCTAGTCTCAGTGATTTTTGAACATCTCAGAAGAGTCTGATCTAAAGGAGGATCTATTGCCCAAATGTTGTTTGAGAAGGAGAAGGTAAAACATAGAGATCTAGAAGTAGCTAATGTCATCAGTATTTCATTTTTTCCAAGAATGACCAGGTCCAGTGTAGGCATTCTCTCTTCCCAGACTTCTTCCCTTCCTCACCTTCTCTTTCCCACAGACAACCATCTTGAATACTTAAGGCTTTTCTTGAATCCCATCCTCTCAGCTCTATCCTATATTAAATTTTAAGGGGCTGCTAACAAAATGTACTTTGCTAATCTCTAGCCCTTCCAAAATAATGTATATAGAAGCCCATTTTTCTTCAATGTAACTATTGATATGGTTGTATTTAGGTCTGCCATCTTGCTATTTGTTTATTTTTTATTTGTCTCATGTCTTTTTGGTTCCTCTATTCTTCCTTTCTTGCACTTTTTATATTTAAAAATCTTTTTAGTATATATTTTAGTTTCTCTTTTGAATCTGTTGCTATATATGTTTTCATTATTTGTTATTGATTTCTCTAGGGATTATAATATATATCTTTAACTCATTGCAGTCTTCTAAGATTTAATGTTGTAGGCTCTGGGTAAGATGGAATAAACACATGTCAACCTTCCTCTCCTATTGCAACTATGAAAACTTGAGAAACTATAGGTAGCGCTCCCTAAAAAGAACTCTGAAAAGTAAATGTTGGCATGAAAATTGGGAAAGAATACCAGATTCTGAAGTACCACTGAACTGGCAGAGAGTTTACCAATTTTTACTTCCAATGTCCCCCAGCCTAAACTCAAGAGCAATCTGAAACCCTGACATGGGCAATGTGGGACATACAGAAAGAGATCCAGGAGAAATCCTCCAGTTCTGGCTTGAGGAGTAAAACAGGGAAATTTTAAATCTCAGAAATAGTGGGGAAAATACCCCAGTGTCTCAGTCCTTTTGGGCTGCTGTAACAAAAATAGCATTAGACTGGGTAACATATAAACAACAAAAATTTATTTTTCACAGTTCTGGAGGCTGAGAAGTCCAAGATCAAGGCACCAGTAGATTTGGTGTCTGATGAAGGCCCTCTTTCAGGCTGCAGACTGCTGACTTCTCTCTCTGTCCTCACATGGTGGAAGGGGTAAGGGATCTCTCTCTAGGGTTTCTTTTAAGGGCACTAATCACATTCATGAGGGCTCTGCCCTGATGACCAAATCACCTCTCCAAAGCCTCATCTCCTAATACCATCACCTTGAAGGTTAAGATTTCAACATGTGAATTCTGGGGGGCACACAAACATTCAGCCCATAGCATCCAGTTTTTTTCCTCTCCCTTTACCCTATTCTCAAGTCCTCAGGACCTGGCTATTGTGCAATGAGGGCAGTGGCATGCCAGGAAGAGCAGCTTCCTCTCCTTTTAGTGCAGCTGTGGCTATGAGGGCATGGCCAAAGCCTGTTGGTTTTCACTTTCCTGTCTCTCTGGTCTCCCTCTACGTGGGCCAGGATGTAGTACAATTTTAGAAGTGGGCAGTTTCTGGCCAGGAGATGTAAAAGAGGAGGCACAGGGGATCAGAAACTGCTGCAGAAGTCTCAGAAAGGGGGAAGCACGAAAAAAATGTACTCCTGGGCTCATCCTTGACCTGTACTTACTGGAGTCTGATCTTTATTAGCATACTAATGGCTTTGAGAACTAAGATAAAGACATATAGATATATATTTTTTTAATTTGAGAAATAAGATATAGACCACCACTGGGTAGCTAACATGTAGGACAAATTCAATAGTCTGCAAATAGGGATGCCAGATTTAGCAAATAAAAATACAGGATGCCAGTTGAATTTGAATTTCAGATAAACTTTATATACATACACACACACATATATATATAAATAAATTCAGATAAAAATATAAATATTTTAGTATATGTATAACTCATGCAATATTTGGTGTCCTGTATTTTATCTGGTAGCCCTAACTACAAAGGCATTGATAACTGAACTAACTGTGAAACCATAGGCCACAGAAGATGGATTGGAACCTGTGGGATGAAACTAACCAAGTCATGTGCCTGCTAAAACAAAAGTATCAATATTCTCCATAGGGTTTAAACAAGATATAGATTCTCATAAGGAAATATTCAAAATATCCAGAATTCAATGGAAATTATTCTGCATACAAAGAATAAGGAAAAAAATGTCAACTTTCATGGGAAAAGATGATTAACAGATGCCAATGGCGAGATAAGAATTATCTGACAAAGACTTTAAAAGCAGCTCTCATAGAAGTTAAAACTGAAAGATTAACAAGGAAATACATAACATAAAGAAATGGAAATTTTGAACTGAAAAATATAAAAAATGGAAAAAACTTAGAACATCAGGAATAAAGGAAGAGAAATAAAATTAGTAAATACAGTAGAAAAATCTTCTCTTGAATTCTTTAAAATATACTTGGCATTTGAAAGCAAAAAGGATAATATTTTCTGATGGGAATTTGAATGTTTATAGTTGTAATATATATGACAACTATAACATAAAGAAGGAAAAATAATAGCACCTGTATAACAATATGATTTCTACATTACAACTGAAATGGCAAAATATGATTCTAAATAGAGTGTGAACAGTCAAGTATGTATTTTATAATTACTAGAACAACCACTAAAAAAAATATAAAGATATATAGTCAAAATCACAGTAGACAAATTAAAACAGAATACTAAAGGTTGGTATTGAATTAGTTGCAGTAAAATATATATATATATATATAATTAGGCTATAGAATTCTATATTGATATTCTATAAAATATCAGTATAGTTTTATACCAAAAATACAGAATAATAATTTTTGCTTTTAACTATCATATGACTTTTAAAGAAATTAAGGGAAGACAAGAAAAAATATATGTATACACAGTCTTTTTTATTTACCATGGAAGAGGATAAGATCATATGGTGTGCACCAAACAAGAAGAGAGAAATCAAAGAGCTTCTCAGAGGAGGTGAAAAGTCAAGGAAGTACGATCATGCATTTTGGTGAAGCTTCAATTAGTTTTGTATGGATAGGACAAAGGTGGTAAGTCAGGAGTGAGGGGAAGTAGATGAGAGAAACGGACAGGAGCTAGATAATGAAGGACTTTGTGGAATTTTCCTGTCTCTTTCCTCTGGTGAGCTTTTTCATGTAAAGTTTCCATGAAATATAATAACTGTGTCAGTTTTGCTCAGCGTTGTAACCCTAGCAGTTATCGTAGTGCCTGGCACATTGACTGAATGAATACATGAAATGAGTGTTCTGAATGAGGATATGTCTCCCATTCCGACCTTATAACCACATCCTCACCATGAATCTGTACAACTTTTTCCGTTTCTCACAATCCCTTCCCCCCTATATCCATAGTCGAAAAACATGTACTTCTGAGGTCTGCAGTCTCAGTGCTCCTACTCCAGTGGGGAGGGGTTTCCCTTTGTGGCCGTGTATGCTCTTGGGAGCAGTGTAGCTGGCTACCATTTTTAGAGCTCCTGCTGGGATTTGGGATTTGATAACTTTGGGGATCAGATTGATCAGGCCGATACTCCCATTTTCCTGTAAAGTGGCTAAGCTCAAATGCTCTCTCCACCTGCCTCCAGATATGCACACGAACACACACACACACACACACACTTTATTCTGACCAGCTTTTTAAACTTTAGAGCAGCTGATCTGGCAGAGAGAGAGAAAGACAGAAAAAGAGAGTCTGCGAAAAGAAGAGTCAGAGAGAATAATTTTAAACACATTTCTAAAATAATTTTTTTTTACAAATCTTTCTTCTATCATGGTTGGCTATGACATACAAGTTCTAGAAAACTCCATAAAATCTTGTGCCTGTGCTTGATCAGGCTGCAGTATTTTTCAGGAAGGCTAATTGTGTGGAGCAAAAGGTCCTGCACTCTGCCAGGGTCTACTTAATTATCAGCGACTAGCGTTAAAAGTATTCATTGAGACTTGAAAAGTCTCAAGTTCGCTTGGGATGTGATTTCCTGAAATCTTGAGAATATCTTGTTTGAATGATTTCTGAATATTTAAATTAATTAATTTGTTATTTTTTTCTAAGGTCATTTTATTTTCTAAGATGAGATTTTGATTTAGATTTTCCTCCTGTCTTTAGTCTCAAGAACCCTAAATAAGTAAGTCCTATACAACAAAAAGCCCAGGTTTGAAGAATGTTATAAAGCCTGGTTTTAGAGTAATGCGGTCCTAGTTCATTTAGAAATTAGATCTCCTCAGTTGGGAATGCAGGGCTCATGTTACCACTTCTACCTCCGCTACCTGAAATATAATAACAAAACTGAAGAAACAGGGAAACACTAAGGCAATTTCCTTTGAATTGTAGGATTAAAAAATAATTGAGAAAATCTAACAAAATCAGTTCCTTTAAGTGCAGTTTATTGCAATTTTAATATTTTATGATTGCATTTTAACTTTTATCTCATAAATTAAAGATTAACAGTCATGCCTAAACTGGAATATATTTTATCCACTTACAAAAGTGCATTGACTAATGCTAATTAAATTTGTTTAATCAAGCTTAACAATGCTACATGCTGTTATTCATCAGAAAGTAAGTACCATACACATTTCCCAAAGTGCTCAAGCTAGAACACCACGGATTTTTTTTCTATTGGGGTATCCAAGGGTTCAGCCATCTGTTATTTACTCTAATTTTTAATAAAAAGTTATTATTCATCTTTATTGCTAATCATTTGCCTTGCAAACAAAAACATTTTATGATTATTATTATCATTTTAACTCCACCACAGCCAAGGAGACACAAAGGAAAATGGTTTGTACTCAATTGCACCACATTAATGTTTGCAAATGGTTTAGCTTCAGTGGCAGGAAGACGTAGGTATTATAAAGGTAATACCTAATATCAAATTATACACAGTAACATTTAATCACCTTGCCCTAATGCCTTCAGCAGAACGAGGTTTTCCCCAATAAAGTAGGAAAATGTGATCACTCTTAACACCCTGAAGGACACGACAGTGGCTGTGTCATTCTTTATCGTGTATTGCTTTTGTTCATAGCTAATCACATTTAGACTGTTTTAACCCAGACCCTGCAGATATACAGTAAATCATACTGATAGAGAAAGACTAAAACCTGTTGATGAAATTGCCTTCAAGCTGCACTGAGCACAAAAAAAAACCCCATGGATTGAGATAGGTGGGGTCAACTTCAGAATGGAGAGAGGTGAGTAAAGTTCTGTGTAAAGAGAAGTTACATGTTAAAGACACTTAGTGGGAAATTGCAGTGCAGTGTCTCCAATGATAATCTCCAGTACCTTGGTGTGAAGCAACTGACTCCAGGGCGACATTTTAAGATGGTATCCAGGAAGGTTCATAATGCTGGCAGAGAAGGGCATGGTAACAGAAACTCAAGCATTAAGGGATTAGAAAGAAAGATAATAATAATGCCCAACAATTATTCAGTGTTAACTGTATACCAGATATTATGTTAAGTGCTTGATATGTCATTTTATCTTTGCACTGACCCTCTGAGGTAACAATTTTCATACGATTTTTTCAGATAAGGGCACAGGCTGAGAGGAGTTAAATAACTTCTCCACAGTCACACAGTATTGAGATTTGTAGCCTGCAAGTCTGAGGCTGTGTTCTTATTCACTTTGTTATTCAAGTGAGCTAACAAGGAAAGCAAGTCATCAGCCAGCATTTTCTAAGATTATTGGAGGAAAACAGCATGTTCCATAGAAGATACTTAATGACTCTGCTTCTGGAAACTGCAAAAGTTAAGGTTAGTTTAGTAATCTTAGTAAATGTAATACAGAGACTAGGGCAAACATGGAATAATCTGGACTTCTGAAAATGAACACGTTACAATAAGTGTAATCTATTTTGCCAAGGCCATGGAGCCAGTAACTCCCCAGTTTTAGGGGTAGAATTGCAGTTTTAGGAGTAGCGTTTGGTATTTGGAATGGTAAAAGCCATGTAAGTTGCTCTCATGCATAAGTGCTGTTTAATGAATTTTATTTCTCAGAATACGCTACCAACAATGAGTACAATAATGCGGGGAGGAGGGTGGGAGAGGAGAGACTGCCTCCTGTGCTTTTCTTTCATGTGTTGGCATCGTAAGAGAGATATCAAAATGCATATAACCGTTTCCCTGACCTTGGGGAGCTGATAACTAGCTAGAGAGATAGGAGGTGTATAGGTTGTAAAATAAAACAAGTGTAACATAAAGATGTCAATCGTCCCCAGACCTTACTCAGGGTAACTTTCAGGTCTTGCTTCACTTTTCAAAAAATCACTATCCTGGTGTTTTAGCTGCTAACAGCAGGATTTAGAGCATCTTCCATTTCTTAGACAGTTCATTTTGAGTTCCTGATGCCAGAAAAGCTGCTTTTAATTAATTATTTTCTCTATTATTCTGGTCTAAGTTTTTTTTTTTTCTTTTTCTTCTTTCAGCTCTCTGGGAAACAGAGAGCTGCAGAGTGGGCCATTCTTAGCATAGCAGTGTCCATGTTTAGGAACGTTAATTGTCATTGTTTCCCTTGTTCTGCATTGAACCCACAACAAATTAAAAGTATTTTGGGTCCTGGGTCTCCCTTTTGAGTGGCTGAGCATCTAGTGGGATATGGAATTGGAGAGAACTCCCTACCCTCTGCCTTCTTCTAGTGAACCTGCTAGAATCCCCCTCTACTACCCATCTAGTTGAAGTCCTGGACTGGATTTTGGGAAACTCCTTTCTTCCTTTTTGGTCAAGCTAGTATGATGGCTAAGAGCTTGGACTCAGGAGTCAGCCTGCCTGGATGTGAATTCAGTCTCCAGCATTATTACCTGTGTCATGCTGGGAAATATCCTGCCTGTGATTCAACATCTTGGACCACCAAATAAGGGCATTTGTTTCTCCTCCTAGGGTTCCTGTAAGCATTAAATGAGATAATTTACATAAACCAACTAGCGAAAGTCATGTAAACATTCTATAGAAATTATTTGTCAGAGCTGTTATTATTATTATTATTATAGGATATATTGCTACATGGATATGAGAGCTGATAAGTCAACATGTACATAGAACTTAACCTGCAATTCTGAGCTTTAAATAGGATTCTTCTTGGCATCTACGTACTACCCTGTGGAGCTAATCCAAGGCAACAATCCCGCCACCACCCCCCCCCCCAAAAAAACCTCAATATTAATTGATGCTTCTTTGCAGGTAAACATATTAATTTTCTCCTATATTTACTTTCATGGTTCATAGGACATTAATAGTAAGAAAAACTCTTTTCATGCACAGCAAATACAGACCAAATCCAGTTAAGACAGGAAAAAAGCCTTCAATATTTTCTCTTTAGAAACATAGCTGCTAGAAATAAAAAGGCTTTTTCTTATTAACGATGAATACCTAAAACCATAAGGACATGTAAAAATACAAACATTTTTCCCAGAATCCCGACCCTCAGTTCTTTAAAAAAATGATATTTGTGCCCAGAGAAGCAGCATTACCAGAAGGCAACATTTATAGAAGTGATGTCAGCCATCCCAGCTGTCATTAATACTTATCATATCATCTGGGCATTTACTTTCCTGAGAGCACCTGGAAGTGAGGAAAATTATAATTACATAAATATAATTAATTATATATTTTAAAATGTGTGTATACCTGTATGTATTTGAGCCCTCTGATGTTGTTTGGCATAAATTGTAGTTCAAAACTCAGACTTCTGAAGCCCCATGCAACTAAGGTTTATGTGGATTAAAACTAAGTTACACAGGATGAGTTACAGTGCAAATAGAATTTTCCCAGAGTCCACTTTTTATCACATGGTGGCATTTGTACATGGTGATCTTTAAGTTATGGCAAAAAGGCAGAATGGAGGCCGTTATAAACAGGGAGCTGAGGCCAAAGCAAGGACTGCCCAGCTTTGTTTCTAGATTGTGCTCTGGAAACTTCTGATCTGGATTTCTACCTGTTTCCAGGTGGCCTCTGATGCTATTCCCACATAATTTGTGTCCCTCTTCTAGCTTATTCCTTTGATCTTGCTTTCTCTGGCACCAAGATCGACACTATCTTTACTACAATCCATTGGTATTGGAGGTCTTTTACGCTTGATCTATTGGTGTTTGCTCTTTCTACAACCTTGGGTCCCTCTGAGTCACTTACCAGAAATTTGTAACCTCCGGTTGTCTTGTTAAAATGCAGATTCTGATTCAATAGATCACTGGGGGCAGGGCCTGAGTTTCTGCATCTCTAACAAGGCGCCTCCCTTGTCCACAAGATGCTGCTGATGTGTGGATTGCACTCTGAGTAGCAAAGTTCTAGAAGATCCTAAACCATTCTGGTATATGAAAAGTGGGACAAATGAGATACAAATATCCCTGCTATGTTGAGAAATTAAAACATAGACAAATGTGACAAATGGCTTTGAGTAGCTAATCTTTAATTCAGGAAGTAGAAGTAGTAAGGTTCCAATAGTACTAAATATCTCTCTATTAAAAAAAAAAGAGTGAATGTCCTTTGTCTTATTTCTTTAGAGTCAAGTTTGAATACTTTTGAGAAAGGCATCTAAAGTAGACTCTAAATTCAGATGAAGCCAGACGTCATTTCTTTAAGCATCATTTTAGGACTTAGATGATACCCATATAATAGTATTGCTCATATTAACTTTGGGAGAAGAAACAAAATGAAACCATTAATAGTGAGCCACTCACAGTATCACAGGAACAACTTACACATAAACCCCAGAAGTTATAACATTCACTGAAATGGAGACTGATAAACTGCTCTTTATAGGTAGTTCTGAGAAGAATAATAAACAGGTTGCACATGGGCCTTGTAAAACAAGTAAAAATGATTTCCAGCAGGTTCACTATGGTGTAATATGCTTTGCCAAGCATTTCCTTTACTGATTCAAAGCAGTTTCCAAAGAATCTTGGGCTTCTGGTCCCTTTCCACTTATCACATCAAAAATATCTGTTTGCAGTAGCTGTATTCTGGAATACAAAGGTTAGGAAAAATATTCAGTTTTTTGCCAAAATAAAATTTAAATACACTGTCATACAGAGTGAAGTAAGTCAGAAAGAGAAAAACAAATACCGTATGCTAACACATATATATGGAATCTAAGGGGAAAAAAAAAGGTCATGAAGAACCTAGTGGCAAGACGGGAATAAAGACACAGACCTACTAGAGAATGGACTTGAGGATATGGGGAGGGGGAAGGGTAAGCTCTGACAAAGTGAGAGAGTGGCATGGACATATATACACTACCAAACGTAAAATAGATAGCTAGTGGGAAGCAGCCGCATAGCACAGGGAGATCAGCTCTGTGCTTTGTGACCACCTAGAGGGGTGGGATAGGGAGGGTAGGAGGGAGGGAGATGCAAGAGGGAAGAGATGTGGGGCCATATGTATATGTATAACTGATTCACTTTGTTATTAAGCAGAAACTAACACACCATTGTAAAGCAATTATACTCCAATAAAGATGTTAAAAAAATGTAAATACAATGATTGTTTGTGTTTTCCTCATATGAAGAATTAGATGTTTAGAAAGGTTAGACATTTCTCTAAGTACATTGGTTCTAGTCATCCTTGAAATGGAAAGTCTGTGAGATCTCTCAAGTGCTTGAAATTCCACTACAGGGATAAAGGGTTGGAGCAGCAGTCCTAATCCTTCCTGGGGCTTGAGTACTTTACTTACCTATTCACCTCTTCTGCTTTCACACTTCTGCCCCTTTTTACCCCCAGGTTCAGCAAATAGGCTGTCCAGAACTGCAGTTCTTTGGAGATTTGACAGCACAGAAGTGGAAATCTATGACAACCACTTAGCATAGGGACTGATTTTATGCTTCTGCTGACCATGGCAAGTTTCCTTGTGTGATTCTGATGCTAATGTATGTTCAGTACATATAAAAAGAGACAGGAGTGTGCAAGGAAATCTGCTAGTGATGCAAAAAAAGTGGAGAGAGATTAAGAGGCCAACCATATCATCCCTCTCGTTATCTCGAGGTGAAGCAGGGATGTCTCTGTCAGACAGCGGAGATCACGGAGAGAGATATATTTGTCTTTTTGATCTCAGAGAACAAAACCAATGTTTCTGTTTTTCTACAGCTTCTGGCATGATAAGGAGAAGAATCTGTCTGTGTGTTAGGGGATGGGTTTGGGCTCTGAGTAGCTGATGTCCTTTTATTTCTTGTCTTCCAAATGGGAAGAGCAATTTCCACTTGGCTTGTTATTTTCTTGGTTTTGATTAAATTATTATATGAGATTATGCATGTGAAAGTGGGGTACATACCTTCTTAATGAATAATTAAATTTCATATCTATTTTTAAGATGTGCCTTTCCAACTAAGGAAAGTGAATAAAAGATTATGACTAGTACAAGGCAGTCTCACTACTTTTCCCCCAAAGATGACCATGACAGTCAGAGAAAATTCTATAATATAATAATGCAAGAGGTCGCCATCTCTATTTACTTGGCTATGTCTGCTCAGATCCTTCACTGACAATGGTTGTGGACTGAGTCTATTCCCATGCATTGAAAAGCGTTTGGGCTTTGAGATGAAAACCTCTGTCACTCAGAAAGCTAGAAGAGCAGGTGAATTGGGGCAATTTGAGGAAAGGAGAGGAAAAATTATTGTCTTTTCCTTCACAAAATGGGGGATAAGAATTTTCCATATAGGGATAATAGAAAACCTAAATTCAATGATTGAAAAGCCCACATAGTTTTTTTTATTCATTCTTTCCTTTATTATTTTGTTTGTTTATTCATGTATTCACTCCTTCCAAGAAGTACTTATTAAATGCTCTTATTGTTTCAAATATTGTGCTGGCGATGAAGAGAAAAATAAGGAATGGTTGTTACTTACTAAAGGAGCTCACAGGAGAAAACAGAACTATTAAGAAATAATTATACAATACTGTATTATATGTATAGTGTATAGAGGCAGCTGTAAAGTACATAGTCTAAGAGAACAGAAAATAATGCTTCCTCTGGGTTGGGGCAGAGGGTCATCAAGAAAGACATGACAGAGGCCATGATGTGTGATGTGAATCTTGAAGAATGGATAAGAATGTGCATTAAAAACTTTAAAACTGTTCGTATCCTGTGAATCAGCAATTCTACTTCTTGGATACTTAGGATAAATATCCTAAGGAAATAACCAGGCATATACATGAATGCTATTACAACAGTGTATAAGAACAAAAATGCATCCACAGTGTGGAATATTAATGTAGCTATTAAAAATTATGTTGTGGAAGAAGGAGAAAATGTTTATTATATCTTTGAGTGAAAAAAATAGTTACTTGTAAGTTTGTACTTTTTTCCCCAAGCGTGTGTATATTTGTGTATATGTGTGTATATAAATATATATATATATATTTATTGACCAGAGCAGAGTAGTATGTTCTGTATAAGCACCTTTAGAACAACCTTAATGGCCTTCTAGAAAGATGTGTTTCCCTGGATAAGCATGGTATCGTAATTGGCCATGAAGGTACCTAGGTCCTAATCTCTGGAATGTGTGACTGTTACTTTATGTAGCAAAAAGGACTTTGCAGATATGTTTAAGTTAAAGATCTTGAGATAAGACAAGTATTCTGTGCTTTCTGAATGGGACCTAAATGTAATCACAAGTGTCCTTGTGAGAGAGAAAGAGGGAGGTTTTCCTACAGAGGAGAAGGTGACGTGATGGAAGCAGAGAGAGATTTGAAGTTGCTATGCTGCTGGTTTTAAAGATTGAGGAAGGGACCATGAGCCAAGAAATGCAGCTCTAGAAGCTGGATAAAGCAAGGAAACAGATTCTCCCCTAAAGCCTCCAGAGGGACCATGTCCCTGCCTGCATCTTGACTTTAACCAAGTGAAACTGATTTCAGATTTCCATCCCTACAGAACTGTAAGAGAATAATTTTGTGTACTCTAAACCACTAAATTTGTGGTAATTTATTATAACAACAATGGGAAATCAGTAAAATAAGACCTTGTATTTTTACATAGTATCCCCAGGGCTTTTTGTATAATTCTTCCCAGGCTGTTTTTGCGTCTTGAAGGACTAGCCTCCATTCTTCTTTCTCTCCTCTGAGGATGGTTCATTTGGACCTTACCTCTTAAGATTCCTTGAAACTTCAACATTTAATGAATAAAAGAATATAAAGGAAGACAGAAAGCGACAGAGCAGAAGTATAGTTTTTTAAGAATTATATTTAAAATGAAGAGATTGGATCAAATAACCCTTATGACTTATTCAGATAATATTTTTAAATGCAAAGTCCAGCTGTAGTTTTGTTCTTCAAATAATATATGTTGATAATCTCTAGTTCCAATCTCTTATGCTACTTCTGAGAGTATTACAATATAAACAACTATATATAGCTAGTTTCTGATCAATGGATATCTTGTTTAAAAATACTGTCTTTAAAATAATTGTCAGTGTTATGGTTTAATACCAAGAAATTGTAATGGTGGAAGCTTGGACATCACAGATATTGGGGGTATAATTTGGGCAGACTGGTTGTCTTATATTTCGGGCATTTCCATAATAAGATTTAAGTGAGCCTGACTTGCATCCTTTGTTAGCTGTATCACTCCTTTTCTTTGAGAGCCAGCGTCTTGTAAGAATAGTCTGTGTTTCACTGGGTCTCCATTTCCTCATTTCCATTCACTCTGCAGCTCACTAAAATCATGAACTTTTGTTTTGTTTTTGTTCCTTTGGTGGCTACCACAGTGGCTGCCACAATGTAGGTATTCAATCATTGTTTTAAAATCAATCAATATTTTTATCACCCACCTTCCTCCAAGGGAAGAATCCTTTGCGTGATTTTGATTGTGCCCTTTATTTTCTATAAAAGAATAGCAACCTGATATCTAATGAGGATAAAAACACAGAAAGCTTCATTTTCCAGATATTGCAACCTCAAACTGCTATCAAAAGTATGCTGAGAAAGGTGGTGTTTGAAGGACACATAGGCTAGTCATTTCTCTAAATTTTCTCTGCTCTCTCCTTGGACAGTCTCCAGATCCAGAGGACAGAATGCTGTCCTTTTGGACTATTGCCTTCACCAAATAGTTTTTGCCTTCACCAAAGAATGCTTCATTGTTCTTATGTAACTTGGTTTCACTGAGCAATGATCCAGGAAAATATGAAACCTGTTACATTTCCTATACAAGTATTTTGAGAATATAGTGTCCCTATAAAAAGCCTTTATGAGAAATTTCTTTTATAGGAAGAAGTACTAAAAAATGTGCTGCTTCCTCTAAGAACTGCTTTGATTTTACCAATTAAACCTGTATAACTCACTCCATTTTTGCTTAGGCTATTAGGAATGCAAATTTGGGTTGCTTTTTTTTAAGCAGCTAATAACATCTTATGGCCAAAGTCAGGGATTGTGAAGAAGTTTCATCCTGCACAGCAGTCAATTCCTTTTGGATAACTGGAACCCTGGCTGGAAAGTTACATGGCAGCATGAAAACTTAAAGGGAAGGGTGCTGTGATCTACCTCTTACTGTCCCCTCAGCGGGACTGTAAGGGAGGTGGCAGGAATGTGGGCATTTGTTGGTCATGGCCTAGGTATTCTGTGTATTAACCTCAGTCTTCACTTTCAACTCTAATTTTCCTTGGCTCCAAGTTTTTAAATTTTTTATCATCATATTCATGTATGTAATTTTGTATCAATTTCTTTAGACAATTTGTTCCATGGGGTATTTCAGGGTGACAGAATCAACTTTAGCAAAACTCTGGATAAATTTGAAACAGGGCAAGCAGTCATTTCACAGAGTAATATTAAGAAGTTTAATTAACAAAAATAATCTAATACTTTATATTATGAGTAAACAAATACTCTAATATTACTTATACAATTTAATATATATTATATATATATTACCTGAAATATACCAACGGCATATAAACATTAATAATAACACAGGTTTTCAGTCTGCAAAATCTGTTCAAATCATCACTTCATAATTAGTAACTCTTTATTCCTTTTCCTGAAGAGCTTGGAATTCTTTTCTTTACATCTTCCATTCTTTCAAGTTTCCCAGGACTCATGGGTATGGGCTGACTTTTAGATGAATTATTTCTCAGCTTTGTCTGGGTCAAACCAGTCTCACTCTTTCCCTCTGTGTGTTTATTACATGCCAGGCCCTGTTCTGTGTGCCAGAAATTCAGTAGTGAAGGCAGAAGGCCATTGCCCCTGCTCTCTTAGGGCTTACAGCCTAGATCCTGCCTTCTTGAGCCAGATCTCTTGGCATTTTGTCTTCAGGAAGCCATGATGTTGAGTAGCTGTTCCTACTGAACAGAGAATCTTATGGTACAACTACCATCCCTAACGTCACTGTGTTGAGAAGTCCTCGCCTCTTACGTTTATTGTCTCTCATCATTCTAGCAGCCTATTTTAACTTGGAGGGAGAATTGCTTTTTGCATTCTGTTCAATAGCTAATATGTCCATTCAGTCAAGCAACACTCTCTCTCCTTCCCCAATTATATCCATGCGTTTAATGTGTTTGTGGTAAACTATTGCATTTTTTCTTTATAGGGAGGCAGAATATAAATAACAAATATTCTAATGAATACCTGACATCATATGGGCATGCTTGTCTACTGATACCTAACACAGATCTATTAAATACATGCAGATCTGCCCGGCTCCTAGAAACTTATAATCTGTTTAGCACAAACCTCCAGTGTTCAAATTGATCTCTTGTCTTTGCTTTTCCTTTCCCCCTTGCCTTCTTTCTGCACTCTTTCTCTTTCCTTTCCTTTCCCTTTTACTACTCTCTGACACTAAACAATGTTTACATCAATGGATTAGATTCATATTTCCTGTGATATTAAGCCTTTAGCAGAGTATTCAGTTTTGGTTTCCTTCAGTCACTGCCCGATTTTGTCCTTACAGAGAAACCGTAGAGCTTGTTGCCCTACATGATGATGTCAACTTTTGCTTGAAAATTTATAGTCAGAGCTAATTAATACTGCTGATGGCTGGAGACATTTTTCCTCTAGTGGCAATTATGTTGAACTTGGTCAATGTGATGGCTGGTTGGATGTAACCAGGAGGCTGTTAAAAAAAAATAACAAAAAAACTTGACTCATTAAAACATTTTCAACCATAAATTTAATTAAAAAAAAGATGCCTTAACTTCTCATTAAACTTTGATATGCTGTTCCATCAGGCTTGGGGATTTGTTCTATTAGAAATCTCTGCTGAAACAGCTTCTGAAGTGTGTTTGATTCAACTGAGGATTACTATGTAAAAGGGGCATTTGGTCTACAATATTTTTAGGAGAGTTAGCCTCCTAAAAGACCACTTTTTCTTTCCTGACTGAAATGTGCCAGAAAAACATTTAACTGTCTGTGAGTTGCTGGGACCCTCCCAAGCCTGCCTGGGTGAGTCCCATCTGCTATGGGACATAAAACTCTGCCAGACTCCAAGAGAAACAGAAAGGGAGTTGATAAAGGAAGCAGGAAACCTAAACTCTGAAGGTTAGCGTCATCCTTAGATGAAGTCCACATCAAGTATTTTAAATACCACCAGAAGACTCTCCAGATTGACTCTTGTAAACTTTGCTAAAGTGGTCTAGGAATCTGCCCAATTTATTACTACTTCATAAAAACAAAGTTGGCCATGCAGAGGTCAAGTGTGCTTTGAACTCTCTCAGTTAATAATTGTTCAAGATCAGAGTCACAGTTTGCTCACCCAGCTTCTTGCAGTCCAAAGTTCCACTCAGTTCCCTGTGATACTTGGAGGAAACCTCAGAGTTTTGCCCCTTCCTTTCTCTTAGATGCTTTCACAGTTGGGAACATTACTGTTTTCAGCTGAAAGAGCAACAAAGTGTGAAGTGGCTTTAAGGTTAATGTGCCAGTTTTGTCAGCTATCTTCTCACTGTCAGCTCTGGCTCAGTACACCATCTACTCCACTTTCCCACAGCTGTTATTGCCACAGAGATGGAAAAGACCTGGAAAGACTACTTGGCTCAGGTTTCTGCCTTCAGCAAAGTTATGGTCCCACTTTGCAGGGTCCCCCAAGAGCACACTCTGGAGGAGCAGTCTCTGAAGGGTGATTTCCAGTAGCAGCACAGTTGGCTGAATTACAATGCAAAGGAAATCATATTTATCTTTGGGGTTTTTCACTTCTCTCTTGAGACCCTTTCCCATCTTCTCATCTTCCTTTCCCCCATCCCTTGGTGGTGGCGTTCTCTAAATGATCAGAGCAGACCACTGGCTGTCTATTCAGGCTCTCCATCAATTTCCTTTCCTTGGGCTCTAATTTTTAAATGTTACTGTGTATCAGAATCATTGTGATTGTTAAAGGAATTCAGGATGAGAGTTACCTTTGGGGAAAAGTTGAGGGGAGTAGAATGCAGAAAAAAAATTTCAGTTCAAAATGGGAAAAAAAACCATGCACAGACACTTTGCTGAAAAGGATATATAGTAGGTAGAATGGTACAGTCTCTCTAGAAAATAGTTTGGCAGTTTCTTTCAAAACTAAAAGTGGACTTATCGTTAGACCTAGCAGTTGTATTCGTTGACATTTATCCAAGAGAAATGAAGACTTATTTTCACACAGAAACTTGTACACAAATGTTCCTAGCCACTAATTCATAATAACCCAAACTGAAAAGTACCCAAATGTCCTTTAATGGGTCAGTGGTTAAAGAAACTAGTATATCCATATCATGGGATATGATTCAGTAATAAAAAGGAACAAATTATTCATACGCAAAATAACTTGGATAGACCTCAAGAAAATTCTGCTGAGTGAAAAAGCTGATTTTAAAAGAATAAATACTTTATGACTCTATCGATGTATTATTTGTGAAGTAGCACAATTACAGAGATGGTGAACATACTTGTGGTTTACAGTGGTTGGGAACTGGGGGAAAAGGGGATGGGTAGGTCTATACCCATAGTAACCTGAGGTAACCTGAGGGAGTCTTGTAATGCTGCAGTTGATTTTCTTGATTATGGTGGTGGTTGTGTAAGGCCACATATATGATAAAATTATATAGAGCTATATACACATATAAACACATATGCACACATACACAGTGCATGTGCAACTGGTGAAAATAAGCTCTGTGGACTATTTATTGGTTTTGATATTGAAATATAATTGTGTAGGATATTAATATTGGGGTAGGCTGGAGAGGGATGCATGAGATTTCCCTGCACATTTCTGTGCAACCTCTCATGAATCTAGAAGCTTTTATAAAAATTAAAAAAAAAAAAGAAGAATTTTAGACTCATTCCAGATGCAAGAGGAGGGTTTTTACAAGGGTGAGAGTGTCAGGAGTTGGAATTCATGGGGGGGCCATCTTTGAGTACTAATTAACAGACATCCCCAGAAAGTCATCTCAGATCGTCCAATGCCCATTTAACTTGCAGACTTGTGAGTTAAATAAATGTGTGCCCTCTATGCTGCTGAGATTTAGTGGTTGTTTTCTAGAAGCATTAATATGACCATAACACAGATAAGATCTATTTTTATTATAAAATGTATTCCTATTGTGCCCAATTAAATTAAATGCCCAAGGAAGACAAAGGTGATAACTTACATTTATCTGCATTTGCCATGATTTTTGATAGTATGCTTGGAATATGGTGATACTCAAGAAATATTGATTGCTTTCTGAATATTGATAGTTACCAAGTTCAAGCTCATTTTGATAAAAATATTCCTGAATCCTTTATCTCATATGATATCAGTAATGTTGAAAATTTCTAATTGTGAGAAAGTAATAGATCTTACTCTTGAAGCTTGGGAAGACCCCATGTTCAAGATATATTAATAAATATGATACATTTGTTCCAAAATTAATGCCATCATTTTTTTCTGGTGAATTTGTATGCTTTGTGAACATTTTTCAAAAAATGTGGCTCTATAAGCCATCATCTTTCCGTTTCTCTCTTGGCAGTCATGACAGAGACAAGTTTAATGTTCAGTAATATCAGGTTTCACATTTTTTTTGTCCCAAAATTTTCTTCCCACTTATGCTATATATTTTTAATCAATCAACAATTTAATTGGTAAATTAATAATTTGAAGTTTTCATGAGTCAATTACATGAATGTTAGAACATGCGACACTTTGTTTCCTGTTAAAGTTTTCTGCAAAGTTACTAGTTTTAAGTAAATTTAATTGACGGGTAGCATACATACAGAAAAGTGCACGAATCATAAGTATACATCTTAATATACACAAAAAGAGCGTATCAATTAAACCACTACTTTTGTTAGCAAATACAGCATTGCTATCATAGCAGAAATCCCTCTTGGTCCCCTACCCAGTCACTACTCACCACTCTCCAAAGGAAATCTCTCAAAAGTTTTCACTAATTCTAATCCCACAATTAGGTTTGCATATTTTTGAACTTGGTATAAATAGAATCACACAGTATGTACTCATTTTTGACTGTCTTATTTTGATCAGTGTTGTGTGTGTTTGGTTCATCGTGTGGTTGTGCATAGCAACAGTTCATTTATTTTTATTATTGTGTAGTATTTCTTATGCAGATATGCCACCATTTGTTCATCTATTCTACTTTTGGTGGAAATTTATAATGTTGCACAGTTTGGTATTACTATGAATAGCACTGATAGGAACATTCAGGTGCATGCTTTTGGTAAACATATTTATGAATTGCTGTGGAGTGCAATGATAAGATCAAAGAGGATGTCTAGGTTCAGCATTCATAGGTATCACCAGTTTCCCCAATTTACACTCTCAGCATCAGTGTGTGTGTTCGGCTCGGTCCATATCACTCTGGCTGACCCTTAGTATTATTAATCTATTTAATTTTAGTCATTCTGGTTGGTGTGAAGTGATATCCTACTGGGTTTTAATTTGTATTTCCCTAATGAGGCTGAGAAATTTTTCATATGCATGATGGCCATTTGGATATTTACTTTGGTGGAATGCCTATATGAACACTGTTGGTCCTCTGTCCAGAAACCCCTGGATCCTGCATTTCTTCCCCAGCTTCTGGGTATATTTCCTTCTAATGGTTGTACTTGAGACTAACTCTCTTCAGAGAACTATCCTTGGGCTCCTGGAGTTTGCTTATTCAGTTAGCTTATTTAGATTTTTCTTTAACGTTTTTGGCAGATTTTAGAATCGAGGTTATGCTTGCCTGTTAAAGAGCTAGGAATTGTTTCTACTTTTGCAAACTCCAGAAGAGTTTGTGTAAGCTTGTAGTTTCTAGCTTATGAGAAGTCATACTGAAAAAGTGCTCGCTTTTCACCTTGAGTTATAGTTTTTTCCTATTTCCACATACCACCAATGATCATAATTCTTAAATTGGGGGTCTCTGAATCCCTAAGGGGATCTCTAGGAGTTATGCAAAGCCACAGCGTGAACACATCACATGCTCTAGGACATCCATTTACATAAAAACATAAATTTATTTGTATAATAAAACAAATATGAATATATTATGGAATGCATCCTGTAATAAGAATAGGAAACAAATAGGAAGCAATAGGAAGCAAAATTCATGTGAATTTTTAAGATAAAACTTGACATCACTTCTTTAGTCCTAGTCCTCTCTGGATTATGCTTACTCTCTTCTACATTAAGGGCACTTTAGGGTAAGAATTTGGAGAAGCAATGAAATAATGTCTTCCATAATGACAGGATGACATCATGACAGAGTAGAAAGAATGTATCTTTTGTAATCAAGAGATGTGGATTCAAATCTGAGGTCAGTCTCTTTCTAGCTATATGTATTACCTTGAGTTAGTTAGTTAGTTAATTTATTTATATTTCAACAACTATAAAATTGGATACAGTAAAGGATGATTATATTGCAATACATGTACAGTGACTAGATATAAAAGTTACTTCCTTTTAGTTTTACTAAAGTTTGCAGCAAATAGTGAACGTCGAGGTCTGGAGCCTGTGTCAAGGATGAAAATGGGAAATGGAGAAGGGGAGACCGGGAGAAATAGAATCCAGAACCTCTGGTTGGGGTGGAAGTCACTAGGGTAGAGGTAGGGAGCTGGGTAAAAGTGAGTCATGAGTTGTGGATTCAAGGTTTCTTTTAGTTGCTGAGCACCCTCTATACCTATATCGAGCCAGTTCTCAACTTTTAGTATAGATGAATGTTCCCGGCCACATTAATTTGTCTTTTCTTTGAACCTCAGCAGAACCTAGCTGTGCTAAATAAGTACTTGCTCACAGAATTATCTGTTTTCAAATATAATCTTGTTCCCCCAGGGAGACCGTAGGTTTCCCCAGGAAAAGTACCTATCCTCAGCATCTAGCACAATATAGTCACATACCTAGTAGAGATTCAAATTGTCTTATTGAACATGGAATATTTGAAAAGTACTAAACACATTGAAACTTGTTATAAAGACTTGATTCTTCTCCTGTGAGTGAACACTTCCTTCATTGGTCAATAGTTTATTCAAAGAAATGCGTGGCATTTCTAATAAGATCTATCTGGGATATATGTATATATATATTTAAAAATATTTTTTATATATTATATATGTAATATATTTTATATATAAGAATATATATAAAAAACATATATATATACATATATATATGTTTTTTCTCTGTTGGTGTTAAGGAACTATGTCTCTCAAGTCACTTGTCTGCATGTTTCCCTTTCTCTCTTATGAAAAATACAGATACCATTGGAACCATTGCGGGGAGCTCTCATTTGTTGCAAATACATGAGATCTTATCACCAAATATAGGCTAGAAAAAAGTCATTTGGTAGCTGTTATACTAGTAGAAAGTTTTTTATGAAATTATTCTCAGAAAGTTTCTGCTTTGTTCATTATGAACAAACCATTTAGCCTGGTCTCTCATCATTAGCAGAAAGTAATTGTTGGGAAATGTTCTCCCTGCATTTCACATAAGCAGGACTGGCCAATGGTAGACTTGCTGCCTATGACAAAATATTTTCCTCTGTCTCCCATAGTTTCTGAAATTCTGATAGTCCTTTGGGATAATGATGTGTGTTTTTAAAAGCTCTCTGTTCTACTTCAGTTAAGTTATCTGAATGAGGAACACATCACTATATTAACATCTTGTTTATTAATTTATCAACTTGAATAGATTTGGGAAACTGGGTGTTTAGTTTGTTTAGAGATCAAGACAGTGGTTCCTTAAGTTTTATATGGAATTTAAGAGTTAAGAAAGGCTTCCTATGAAGGCCAAAATCAAGGGCCCTTGGATCTGGATATTTGGGGACATAAAGAAGGTAGATGAAGACAGAAAGGAAAATACACCTAAAAGGAACATAAACTTAAACGCTTAAGGTTTTCTCTCCTTGACCATTTTCCCCAAGTTTAAAAAACCTTTAGTTTAGTAACTACATTTATCTAAGACCTTTAAAATCTAGCCATGGAGGAAGGAAGTCTGTAATTGCTGTAGCAGAAATCACCAATTAGAAAGTCTATAAGTGCTGATAGGTAGCATAAAAGTGTGGATTGGACTTGGTGAGACCAGTGGTGAAGTGGAGACAGTACACCCAATAAAATATTTTTCTATGAACCTAATTCAGCTGGTGAACCAATCAGTTCCCACTGCCTGCTTTTTTTTTTAAAAATTGAAGTATAGTTGATTTACAATGTTGTGTTAATTACTGCTATACAGCAAAGTGATTCAGTTATACATATATATATATATATATATATATACAGTCTTTTTTTAATATTCTTTTCCATTATGTTTATCATAGGATATTGAATATAGTTCCCTGTGCTATACAATAGGACCTTGTTGTTTATCCATTCTATATATACAAGCTTACATCTGCTGACTCTAACCTCCCACTCCATTCCTCCCCTAACCCCCGCCCCCTTGACAACCACCAGTCTGTTGTCTACGTCTGTGATTCTGTTTCCATTTCATAGATAGGTTCATTTGTCATATTTCAGATTCCACATATAAGTGATATCATATGGTATTTGTCTTTCTCTTTCTGACTTACTTCACTAAGTATGATAATCTCTAGTTGCATTCATGTTGCTGCAAATGCATTATTTCATTCATTTTTATGGCTTAGTAGTATTCCATTGTACATATGTACCACATCTTTTTTATCCATTCATCTGTTGATGGACATTAAGGTTGTTTCTATGCTTTGGCTATTGTGACTAGTGCTGCTATGAACATAGGCATGCATATATCTTTTTGAATTACAGTTTTGTCCAGATATATGCCCTGGAGTAGGATTGCTGGATCATATGGTAATTCTATTTTTAGTCTTCTGAGGAACCTCCATACTGTTCTCTACAGTGGCTGTAGCAACTTACATTCCTACTTACACTACATGCCTGCTTTTAATGATTATTACTTTATTTTGGAAGAATACAGTTATAATAACAATAGATTTTTTTTTTTTCTGAGCTGAAGGGAAAACTTCACAGGGCATCCTACTATGTAAAAGTCAATATTCACAATATTGGAGGCTAGAATAGGAAGCTGTAAATGACTCCTTTTGTTGATTTATTGACTAAGCCAACTTAAGGTAATTTATTGAGTCTTCTATATAGTCAGACATCTCAGAGATGATTTTGATTACACAAGATAAGAGTGTAAGATGCTATAGTAAAAAAGAGAAAACATTATTTTAAAGACTGGTGTTTTGGGAAGTATTTGGAAGTATTAGGTGTACCTGGACTTTTTAAGATGGCGACTTGGCACCATCCGATAGTTCACGTTCCATGAGGCTGCTTTAGAATCAGGTCTGGAAATACATTTGCTTTGCATTCTTGGAGGCATATCCAACCTTGTCAGTTTCTTTTTCTTTCTTTCCTTCAAGAAATCTACAGCAGATACCTGGACATCTGAGAGCTGTAAATGTTTAGTGCATAATCCAAAACCTAGCACATATTTTCAAAGGGAAGCGCTTTTACTACAAGTACTTGTCTCAGGTATTCTTGATGTACTTCCCCAGCTATTCCCCCAACCCCTAATCCATTGTCAGTTTCCCAGAATAGAGAGGTAATTGCATGACATCTCTTTTAATTCCACTGCATTCTCCATTTTCCTCCTTTTCATCCTTTGATGTTTCAAATTCTTTTGTATAATATGGAAACCTTCACCACACAATATTTTATTGACATGGTAACATCATACTTTAGTAAATAAAGCCACAAGTGTGAGCTGTGTTGTTGAATTAACCATCAGTTTAAGAGCATCAGTGGAAAATGCCCTGGATTAAATTCTTGACATTGTATTTTAATTTTCTTATACATGAATTTCCCTATATACAAATTTCACTTTTGTTTTCAACCATTAGTAAATCCCGAGAAATGTTTCTTCAAAACCGAAGGCATCTGATTTTTTTTGAGGTGTGCCTTCCAAGTTGGAAAAACTGATTTTTTTGTGTGGTGCTATTGAATATGGAAAGTTGTAGTACCATTTGGTGCAGTGATTTTCCATGACATCTCATGGCTCTGCCAAATGCGAACGTTGTGGTAGTATTCAATATCTTCAGATTGTAAGTTAACTTAATACTGAGACTTACAATACTGGCACTTCAAAAACCCAGATGGGCTGCAGAGTCTCAAAAAGTTTAACATTTTCTGACCTTCTGTGGTTGAAAAGAATTGGACTGGAAGCCGGAATATGTGGGTTCTAGTCTTGGCTCTGTTACTAACCAGCTGTGTAATTTTGGACAAGTTAATTTTCTTCTATGATCCAGGCTTTTCTCCATTATAAAATGAAGAAGTTAGGCTAAAACGACTTCACACTTCTCTTCCAATCTAAGCCTATGTTATACAAGTGATCTCTGGGTTCAAATCCTAGATTTATTACTTGCCCCAAGCCTGCTAGGGTAAATTTGTTTCTCCATTCCTCAGTTTTATTACTGGTAAATGGGTATGATAATAGTAACTTGTGAGGAATAAATGAGCCATATGCAGAGACTAGCACATAGTTAGTGTTCAATAAAGGGTGGCTATTATTATTGTGAGTCTGGGCCTAGCAAATCGAACACTGAATTTGAGTCAAATCACTTATATTTGAGGCCTACATTCTCCATTGACCAGGTGACCTTATAAGAAGTGACTTAAGTTTGAGAGAAATTAACTTCACTGTTTCCAACCTCCCCCACTTAAAATTAAGATAAATTAATATCAACAACAAAAAAATCTGAGCCTTTAGGAGTTCATGTGCTATACAAAGAAATCATGATATCATCCCTATCTTTATGTTCTTTTTTTATAATTTTTTTATTGGAGTAGAGTTGATTTACAATGTTGTGTTAGTTTCAGGTGTACAGCACAGTGACTCGATTACACATATACATATATCCACACTTTTTTAGATTCTTTTCTCATATAGGTCATTACAGAGTACTGGGTAGAGTTCCCTGTGCTATACAGCAGGTCCTTATTAGTTATCTATTTTATATATATAGTAGTGTGTATGTGTCAAACCCAATCTCCCAATTTATACCCCTCCTTACCCCCTGGTAACCATAAGTTTATTTTCTACATCTGTGACTCTATTTCTGTTTCATAGAGAAATTCATTTGTACCAATTTTTTTAGATTCCATGTATAAGTGATATCATATGGTATTTGTCAGACTTATTTCATTCACTATGACAATCTCTAGGTCCATCCATGTTGCTGCAAATGGCATTATTTCGTTCTTTTTTCTGGCTGGGTAATATTCCATTGTATTTAAGTACCATAGCTTTATGTTCTTAAACACATTTCTTCCTTAGGGTTCCTGCACAGCAGAGTCACATTTCATTGTAGAGAGGCTGTGTGGGAGTGATTAGAAGCACAAATTGATCTGTAGATCTTGAAAGTTTTTTTACTAAATGTAGTGGCACTTATAACTTCAGACTAAAGTTAACTCTGTTTCTATCAAAAACAGAAATCTAAGTTTTTTTTCTTTTCATTCTTGTGTTGATCTCTATCACATAGCCATGCACTTTAGGTAAATTTTATGACATGTCCTTGGGCTCTCAGGAAAGTCCTAGGCCCCCCCTCAGTTTCTACTTCAATGGTAGATGTCTATCTGGATTTCTGTTGAATGTACAGAGGAAATAGGCAAGGATAGCTTTGAAAAAAAATTTAGTTACATGGCTATTTAAATACAAATAATACAGAACTTTTTATAATGGAAAAGTAAAAACCCCCTCCCTACTCCATCCTTTCCATTCCCAGCTCCACTCCTCAGAAACAACTACTTATTCCCATTTCTCTACTTAGTTCATCTGGTGATGCCTCTATAATCCTATTAACCATGCTATTATAACTACTGCTCAAAATATTGACTTTAGAAATTATTTAAAATTTCCTCCTACTATAGAGATGCAAAATTTCTCATTCACCCATCTCTGTCTCCAACTTATTACTAATATATATTTTTTGCTACTCTCCATTTTTTCACTTCAACTTCTATTCATATAATTTAAATATTTATTTCTTATTCCATAAATCATATAGAATACTTTCTTCTCCACCTTGGAAGAAGAGGATGTATTTCCTCTGTCTATTCTTATCACATCTATCTGGAAACTTATAATGAACTGTGCACAGTCAAGTTTGATGACTTCTGTGATTTGTCCGTAGATTGGTCTTAAAAGTTTAAAAAAATGTGCTTATATCATTATGGGAAGTACGTTTGTTCACTATATACCCAAGTAATTTACAATGATAACATATCCTTTTCTGCAGTTCCAGGGTTACAATCCCTGTGACTCACAAAATATCCTAGCCTTGGTATAAATTTCAAGTTTATTTTTTTGATATATATTTCACCAATCATTCAAACTCATGCTGCTGTGTTATAGTTTGCCTTTCATTTGGACCATGCCTTTCTTGCACGGTTATATTTCTTTTCCTGGAGTTCTGATTGCATTATTTTTTTTTTTCAGTTTTTGCAGTTGTAGGATTTTTCGAAGTATCTTGGATGACTATTAAAAGTCTGATATCCTCTTGGGCAGAGGTACGGTGGCTATCTCTCAAATCATATGTCTATATGACGATATGAAAAAAAATTGGTGTTTTATTGCTCTGGTAACTGAATGCTGAAGAAGGCCAGGGGGCCAGGTTCAAAAACAATATACAAGAGCAGTGCTTGAATTCTGGACTCCCCTTGAATCTTGTTGCCAAGACGACTGAATACTGCCTTACTTGCCGTGGGTACCATCACCACTCTGCCTATCAAAAATGGCTTTATAACTTTGAGCCACTTATTTCTGAGAGGTTGAAGGTGAAAATAAATTCCAGGAGACACCATTGTGAAATCTTTGGTTCTACAGCGATTATAATAATAACAAGATGCTTAGCGGGCTTATTGTTGGTGCATGATGTAGCTGAAGCAATATTTTTGTCTTTTGGGAATTTTGAACTCTAATTACTCTGGACACAACCATGGGGAACATATTTACCTCTGATCTCTGAGGTCTTTGTTCATCTTGAATCTTTCCAGATTGCCGAATCAAATGATCTCTGAGAAGAATGTGGTGATGAATTAGATGAAGATCACAGCTGGCTGATGCGTAATTGCCACTTGAATTTGAGGGATATTTAAACATATTAAAGCTGCCAGATGGTATGTGGTTCAGACTGATATGCTGTGGGATCACTGCAGACAGAGACACTGGTGGTTTCCTGCCTACAGTGGCAGTGGGTGGGTGGTGATGTGGATGTGCTTGAATATACTTTAAAACTTTTCACGATTTAAAAGCTGAGGCAGAATCTGATTCTACTGACCATAGATGAAAAGACTTTATAGTTTCTTTTGCTCAAATATGCTCAGAGATGTTCACTGGAGTTGGAACACGGGAGTTCAGACACTTCTGTGCTTTTTCTGAAGAGAGTCCTTGTCTGACAATGTCTTCTTCTTCACCAAATGCCAGGCTTAGGTGAAGAAGAAACATATGCAGGAGAGAGAGTGAGAGAAAGGCTTAGCACACCTAACAGTTAAACAGATTGAACTACAATGCTGACATTAGCCAAATCATGCTAATATCCAATGCCTGAACATAACCCCCTTAGCCAGAAATTTTTAAAAATAGAAGGTCTAAATGGTTTTAATGTAATTTTATCAAGCCAGGAAGGAAAACCATTAACTACTCAAGTCCCTAGTATTAAAATGACTCTCAGTCCATGCAGGCTACTGTGGATCAGTAGGAAGGAATGTCAAAATGGGTTCTGACTTCACTTAGGATGGGATAGAAAGTTTTAAAAGTTGACTTTGGTACCATCAAGGACTTGCTATTGTCAGTTCTACTGTTCATCTACAAATGGCTCAATTCCATGTAAAAATGTGTTCTATTTTTAAAAGTCAAATGGAATGAAGTTAGGCAATTGAATGCCCTAGAGTCCTTTTGCATAGAAGCAATAGAACAGACTAGAATTTTCTTCCAAAGGTGAAGTAAATTAATAATGTTTTCTGGGCGATGGGTAAGATTATTCATTCCCATTTAGCCTAAAGGACTCAGAACCTTTTTTGGATATCTGAGGGACTTCCTTGTGGAAAAGGGACTTGATTTATTATGTGTAGCTTCAGGGAGCAAAAGTCACACCAATGGGTAGCTGTTAGAAATCTCGGAGGCAAATTAATGTCCCATTTTTAGCAAATGTACAAGATCAAGGAAAGTCTTTTATGTAATAATTTAGTTCCTGGTATTACCTTATTTTTCCTTTTATTTTCTCTAATTTCCTCATTTGTTTACATTTATTTTGTCCTATTTAATTGTGAACATTTTTCTAATAATGATACAGAGCATTAAATAAACAAATACATAAATAACCAATGAATGAAACCTGCAGTATAGCAGGTTTTCACTCAGTATGAGAAGAAAAACCAAAAAGAAACTTCATAGTAGTGATGTAGACATTGCTGGTTGTCACACAATATACCCATGACTACAATGATACAGGGTTATGCCCTTTGAGGGGTTTCAAAGATTTAGCAATCTCTTTCATGCAGATATCTTATCCCATGGATTCTTGTATAATGAAAAGAAAGAAAAATCTTTTGGATTGTAAAAAGAAGAGTGAAAAGAAAAGATACACCATCGAGATCCCTTCTTGGACATATATCATCGCTAATCTGTGTTGCTTCTGCAAAAGACTGACTTTTTCATTTGCTTCTGAACTGCCTAGATAACAATCACAAATGATTATGCTTAGAATTTTGAAGACAGCTGTTTTATAGGGACCGTGTTTTACATCAGCTCGTTTATGTTGCAGCCCCAAATTTGAGACAGAAAAAGTTGAAAGACTTGACCACAGCGGCAGCCAATCAGTAGCCAAGACAGAAAATAGATTTCAGCTTTCTGTCATTCAGGGTAATTTGCCATTCACCAGAATATGCTCATGATGACACATACTAAGGTATGATCAAGTTGTAGCTGGACGCGTACCTAAAAGGATCATTTTGATAGGCATTTTATAAAACAATAAAGCCAAATTCAAGCACATTACACAATTGCTGCTAATGAAAGATATGCAATCTCATTTCAAACTGGTATTCAGTAGACCACGCACACAGTCCACAAATGGCCACAAAAAGAGATTTGGTTTAAAAATAAATCCAATCTGAGCCCTACCTTAGATTTAATCTCAATAACAATCCCAACATAATAACATTTTCTGATATTCCTTTTGCAGATATAGAACTATTTGTCATCCCATCAGATTTTCCTGTTTCTCCATTAATTTTGAAGAATATAGAGAACAAATGTATGGACACCAAGGGGGAAAGTGGCGAGGGGGTGGTGGTGGTGTGATAAATTGAGAGATTGGGATTGACATGTATACACTAATACGTATAAAATGGATAACTAATAAGACCTGCTGTATAAAAAAATAAATAAAATAAAATTCAAAAATTCAAAAAAAAAAAGAATATATGAAGCCCATGCCCCAATCTATTGAGAGAGAATGCAGAGAAATGCAACTGCTGTTATCTGAAGGAGAGATGCAGTGCACAGGGCAGATAGTAACCAAGTGAGGTTACTTGCATCCATGTAGTTTGGAGAGGAGTCAGAAGTATGCTGTAGGAGAATCTGGGCCAAGATGCAAAGGATCAAGCAATGGAAAAGAAAGAAAAAGAAGAATGGAAAATAGGAAGAAGTCTGAGAAAGTTTAAACAATTGGATATAAAGAAAAAAATTTCAAGATTTAAAAAATTTCATGACTTTCCCCAAACAGATTTACAAGAATGTAATTACAGTTCAAAATGCATATACATTATAATTTTGTAATTATAATTGTAATCTTTGTAATTGTAATCTTTCATAATTTTGTCTTTTGCAATTATACATTTTGAAGTTAGAAAATAGAAAGTGCTTAAGAATAATGTGAGACAAACTCTTAAAGCATCAGCTTTCATCTAAATTCCAAGTGCTGTGAGGAACAACCATCCAACATGAATCGTGACTGATCAGTTTTCGTTTTTAGGTTTTTGTTTTTTTAGTTTTTTTAGTTTTTAAAAAAGACAGTTTTCTTAGAGCTGTTTTAGGTTTACAGTAAAACTGAAAGGAAGGTACAGAAATTTCCCATATGCCCCCTACCTGCGCACATACATAGCCTCCCCCATTATCAGCATCACTCACCAGAATGGTATGTTTTTATCAACAATGAACCTACATTGATACATCATAATCACTCAAAGTCCATTGTTTACCTTAGAGTTCACTCTTGGTGTTGTGGACTCTGGGTTTGGACAAATGGACAATGTCATACATCCATTATTATAATATCATACAGAGTATTTTCACTGCCTTAAAAATCCTTTGCCTATTCATCTCTCCTTCTGCCCCTACCCCTGGCAACCATTGATCTCTTTACTGTCTTCATAGTTTTGCCTTTTCCAGAATGTCATATAGTTGGAATAATATAGTATGTAGCCTTTTCAGATTGGCTTCTTTCATTTAATAATATGCACTTATGTTTCCTCCATGTCTTTTCATGACTTGCTAGCTCATTTCTGACTAATATTCCACTGTCTGTAGGTACTACAGTTTATTTATCCATTCACCTGCTAAAGGACATCTTGGTTGCTTCCAAGCTTTGGCAATTATACATAAAGCTGCTATAAACATGGGTGTGCAGGTTTTTTGCATGAACATAAGTTTTCAACTCCTTTGGGTAAATACGAAGTAGCACCTTGCTGGATCATATGTTAAGAGTATTTTTAGTTGTATAAGAAACTAGTAAATTGTTTTCCAAAGTGGTTGTATCATTTTATGCTCCTACCAGCAATGAATAAAGGTTCTTGTTGCTCTACATCCTCAACAGCATTTGGTGTTGTCAGTGTTCTGGATTTTGGCCATTCTAATAGGTGTGCGGCAGGATCCCATTCTTATTTTAATTTACATTTCCCTGATGACATATGATGTGGAGCATCTTTTTAATTACTTTTTCTCATCTCTATATCTTCTTTGGTGAGGTGTCTGTTAAGTCTTTTGCCCATTTTTAATTGTTTTGTTATTTTGTTGAGTGTTAAAAACTTTGAATAACAGTCTTTCATAATTTTGTCTTTTGCAAATATATTCTTTCAGTCTGTGACTTGTCTTCTCATTCTCTTCACATTGTCTTTCTGTGCAGAAGTTGTTAATTTTAGTGAATTATTTCTTTCATGAATTATCTTTGATGTTGTATCAAAAAGTCATCACCATACCCAAGGTATTCTAGGTTTTCACCTATGTTATCTTCTCGGAGTTTTATAGTTTTCCATTTAAAATTTAGGTCTGTGATCCATTTTGAGTTAATTTTTTTGTAAAGGATGTATGGTCTGTGTCTATATTCATTTTTTTGTCCAGTTTTTCCAGTACCATTTGTAAGAGACTACCTTGGCCCCATTGTAGTGCCTTTGTTCCTTTTTTCAAAGATCAGTTGGCTGTATTTATGTGAGTCTATTTCTGGGCTCACCATTCTTTTCTACTGATCAATGTGTTTATTCTTTTGCCAATACCATACTGCCTTTTTTTTTTACCATACTGTCTTGATTACCATAGCTTTATAGTAAGCCTTAAAGTCAAGTAGTATCAGTTCTCCGATTTTGTTCTTATTCTTTAATGTTGTGTTGGCTACTCTGGGTCTTTTGCCATTGCATATAAACTTTAGAATCAGTTTGTCAATATCCATAATACAATTTGCTAGGATTTTGAGCAGGACCACATTGAATCTATAGACCAAATTGGGAAGAACTGACATCTTGACAATATTGAGTCTTTCTGTCTATGAACAGGGACTATCTCTCCATTTATTAGTTCTTTGATTTCTTTCATCAGAGTTTTGTTGTTTTCCTCATATAGACCTTGTATGTACTTTGTTAGAATTATACTTAAATATTTTGGGGTGTGCTAATGTAAATGGTATTGCATTTTCAATTTCAAATTCCACTTGTTCATTGTTGGTATAGGAAAAGCAACTGACTTTTGCATATTAACTTTGTATCCTGAAACCTTGCTGTAATCACTTATTGGTTCCAGAGGTTTTTTTTTTTTTTTTTTTTTTTATCAATTCTTTTGGGTTTTCTACATAGACAATCATGTCATCTATGAACAAAGTCAGTTTTATGTCCCATCCCAATCTGTGTATATTTTATTTCCTTTTCTTGCCTTATTGAATTAGCAAGGACTTTCAGCACAATGTTGAAAAAGGAGTGGTGAGAGGGGACATCCTTGCCTTGTACCTGATCTTAGTGAGGAAGCTTTGAGTTTCTCATCATTAAGTATAATGCTAGTTGTAGGGTTTTTGTAGATAGTGTATATCAAGTTGAGAAATTTTCCTTCTATTCGTAATTTAATGAGAGTTTTTATCATGCATAGGTATTGGGTTTTGTCAAATGTTTTTCCTGCATCTATTGACATGATCATGTAGTTTTTCCTTTTTTTTTTTTTTTTTTGTCTCTTGATGTAATGGATTACGTTAACTGATTTTCAGAAGCTGAGTCAGCCTTGTATGCCTGAGATAAATCCCTCTTGGTTGTGCTGTATTATTCTTTTTATACATTGTTAGATTTGATCTGCTAATATTTTGTTGAGGATTTTTCCATTTATGTTCATGAGAGATATTAATTGGTAGTTTTCTTTTCTTGTAAGGTCTTTGTCTGGTCTTGGTGTTAGGGTAAGACTAGCCTCATAGAATGAGTTAGGAAGTATTTTCTCTGCTTCTATCCTCTGAAAGAGATTTTAGAGAATTGGTATGTCTTCCTTAAAACTACTCAGTTTTTTGATGGATTAACCCCTATACTTGTTTGATCATGAGAATCATCAGGAGCAATGTGTAAAAATTCAGCTTTCTGGAGTATACTCTATCTACCAAATCAGATTCTCTAGCTAAGTAAACTGGTAATCTGTAATTTTAACAAGCAAACCAAGGTGATTTTTAAGATCTGACAAATTTGGAAAACAGTGCATTAGACAATGTTGCTTAGGAGCCAAAGCCATGGGCATAAGCCCCATCTCTGCAGAGAAGGTTTGGGTGGATGTGTTGGCCCAAGGTGACCCTCTCACTGTAATTGGTCATTGAACATAAACTTTCAGTCATAATAAGTTTACCCCACAATTCATGGAACATTAATGAAAATTTACCTTCTGTTGGTTCTCATCTTTGTTTCTGAAGAACTGCATTAAAATTACTATCATTGTTACTATAGTCACTCTTTACAGTACTTCTTTCCCTGGAAAGAGAAAGTTAAATTAACTTTACAAGCCTCATGAAAGGCTTTATTTTAAGCCACCACACATAGCTAATTAACAGCATATGCTGTGTGGACTCCAGTGATTGCAGCCACAATAGATAATTTATGTAACAATGGAAAGAGAGTCACTCTGAGGCCAACTCCATTTCTTTTCTAGGGCTAAGAACAAAGGAGTGATTGATGCTATCGACTATAAGTACCTCCATTTGTTTTTGTATCTTAATCCATTTATAGCAAAAAGAGCTTCACCACCTACAAAATCTCAACTTTCCTATTCTTTTTAAACCAGGAATATGAGTGTTATAAAAGAGATTACTGTTGTCATGAAAATAATATGTGGTTTATAAAGTCAAAACTATACCTTATTCAAATTACTACTTATGCTGTCATTTGCTTTGTGACTTTGGGCTTTTTATTTAATTTCTCAGAGCGTCAGTTTACTCATGTTTATAATGGAGGTATTAACACCTCCCTATATGGAGAATAAATGAGATAAACCATGTGTTGTGGACTGGATTGTTCCCCAGTCTTTATTCTCTTCCGCCATGTGGTCTTGCAATGCATAAGAATGAGTGATGTTTGCTTCCTACGCATTGATCTGGGCTTCATCATGCAGCTCATTTTGGTGGATGGAATGAGGGCAGATGTGATAGTGTGCCAGTTTCAAGCTAAGGCCTTAAGAAACCTTAGAGCTTACTCTTTCACTCTTATGATCTCTCATAAAAAGAACATGCCCTGAGAAGTCACTGTCCCTTCAGTCTAGAATGATCTATAATGAATACATGTGGGGAAATCCTGAAAATCCAAACTTCAACCTAAGCAAAGATGACCCAGACAACTCACAGACCCATCGGCAAGAAAAGTAAATACTCATAAGTCACTGAGTTTGGGGTAGTTTGGGATGCAAGATTATTATAGTAACAAAAGATGGCTAATTTATTATGTAATACTTCTGACGTAGTAGGCTCACACAAGCATTAAATCTCCGCTTAAATATTTTGTCATTTTAGTATTGTTTGAATTTAAAATACAAGAATATACAGAGGAAGGATATGTAGATATAATCAATAAATACATATCTACTATTATAGGAGTGATGATGGACAAAACATGAATGTGCATATCAAAATACAAGTATTAGGAGCATATAGGAGGTGGGTGGGATATTAGGAACTTTGAAAGGAGAATTGGCATAGAATTGAAATGGAAACTATAGAAAAGGACAACTAAAGAAAAAAATCTAAAGCAGGTAAAAGAAGCAGTTCTTTGAACACTAGAAAATAAAATTCAGTTTGGAAAATGTTTCATTCAGATTTTATTTACTTTGCTAAAGTACCATGGCAGCATAAAGAATTTAAAGACAGGAGTTTATAAGCCCACTGGGAAGACAAGACCCACAGCCGTATAAGCTAGCACAGTAATGATGTAGCACACAACAGCACAGCAGCAAATGAGAGACTATGTACAAAGTACCTAGCCAGTGTCTAGCACAGAGTAAATGTTCAATATATTTTCCATGCTTTTCCCCTGGCTGGACACAGAAATATTGGCAGCTTCTCCCCAGTCAGGAAAGAAGCTCTTTTTTGACTGTGGCTCCTTAAACATAGGGCCAATATTTTACTAATCTTTGTGTCCTCAGTGTTTCATGTAAGAGACAAGCATATAGAGAAAGCACTCTACAAGCTGAAGGGAAAGAGGCAAAAATCTCTAACATACCTTGAATTCATCAATTGCAATATTTACCATCTAAGATTATAAAAAATATGTTCTTTTTTTTTTTTTTTCAATTTTTTGGCCATGTTGGGTCTTCGTTGCTTCACGCGGGCTTTCTCTATTTGCGGCGACTGGGGGCCACTCTTCATTGCAGTGCGCAGGCTTCTCAATGCAGTGTCTTCTCTTGTTGCGGAGCATGGGCTCTAGGCACACGGGCTTCAGTAGTTGTGGCACATGGGCTCAGTGGTTGTGGCTAGCTGGCTCCAGAGCGCAGGCTCAGTAGTTGTGGCGCACGGGCTTAGTTGCTCCGTGGCATGTGGGATCTTCCCAGACCAGGGCTCGAACCTGTGTCACCTGCATTGGCAGGTGGATTCCCAACCACTGCGCCACCAGGGAAGTCACCAAAATTCATTCTTCTAAATTAATGTATCACTAAAGTTGGTTTATGCTTTTTCTGAACTTCATTTTTGACACTAGTAAATGACCTGCTCAAAATTTCTGTTTCCAGATAATGTGCTTCACCTTCTTGTCAAATAAAAAACACTCTATTCACATAGGAAAAATCCTTTAAATAAATACATTTACTTGCTTGATTGATATACTTGTTTTACCTAGACATACAAGGAACTAATGAGTTTGGCATTCTTCAGTCTTGTGCACCTGTGAAATATAAGACAAAGAGCTCAGGCCTTGCCTTACATAGATTCTGTAAGATACCTTACAGAACATCGATTATGATTTGTGCAATACATTTTGCTAAGACCTTTAGAGGACATGAGGAAGAATAAGACACCCTCCCTTCTCTCAAAGAGATTACAGTTTAGGAAGGAGGATTGGAAAGACACACAAAGACCAAAACACAGAAAATGAAGGTAAAGGCCATAAATGACTTTAAAGCAGAAACTGCGTTTTACTTTCAAAGAAGGTCCCAGAGAAACCATTTGCCTACAGTCAAAAACAAAGCCAAAGAAATAAAGGAATTTACCTACAATTAGTGCTTAGCTTATCATTCAGAAACGTGGCCAGAGTTAAGTGTGAAAATTCAATCTTGAATATGTACTATCTTAGTGGAGGTTCTGAGCGTCTGACTGGTAAATGCAGAAGAGCATTCTCTGGGTACATTAGCAGAGAAATGAGATGTCAACCTGACGCGTTAATGAGTTCTTTAAAAGTCCTCCTGAGCATAGCTGCAGTACTAGAGTTTAAGAGGCATTCATCTCAACCACCTCTGTCCTGGAGCCTGGCATTAGGAATCAGGAAGGCTTTTATCTGATCAGGGGAGTGAGAAGAGTTCAAGGGTTTCTGGACTTGTGGGTTTGTCAGACTGGAGGCTGCTTGTCTGTGAGGCATGACCACTGCCTGGATCTACACTGTGATTAGATTGAAATGAGGATGCTTTAATGTTGATATATATTATTTTAAACATTTTCCCTGATTTCTTTTTATGTATCACTCTTCTTCCTAAATTCAAATTGCTTATCTTTATCTCCTTATTTTAGGAGTTTTGACATTGGATAATGAGAAATAAAACCATATTTTAAGAACGATAGTCGTCATAGCCAAATGGACATTAAGCTTATGATGGAACAGATTTGTATATATGTCAAAACCCATTTATTTTTCATATCCACAAAGAACAGAATAAGGAAATAGGAATATAAGAGATTAATGTAAAAAAGAATTTCATAACCACATATAAGGCTGTGAATTTTCCTTCTCTAAATTTAATTTTCTTGTCCTGTTCCTTTCTGCTTAGGTCTAACTTTAGTATAGAGGTAGCCTTGATGAGAAATTATTTCTTTAGAAACTGAAACGAAAGTAATAACCTTCACCTGACTGCACTTAAACAGTATATACTGGATCCAGATGATACAGGCTCACAAGATTTTACAAACCTACTATTAATCATAATCGCTATTTAAAATTAAATTATATAGAGTTAAAATTAAATAAATTATACTAAAAACAAAGGTAATAAATTCTCAAACCTCATCCCTTTCTAATGATTTTACTGACTTCTTGAGGTTTCTTACGTCTTTGAATGTGGAAATGCCATTTAATGGTGTGTTACTGCACCCATCCTTCCAACTCTGAATTCAGTGATGCTGAATTAGTGGTGTTGATAGCTTGAAGCCAGCCATGGTGAGAGTATTTACACCATGGAAATCAGCAAGCACTGTGATAAAGGTTTGATTTATTGTTTTGTTGATTGTCTAGACTTAAGAAAGTACCTAGAGGAAGAAAATGTTAATAATGAAAATTAAACTTAAAAGTGTGTCATGTCCAGTGCTGAAGCTGAAAGAGGGTTCAGTTTTATACTTAGAAGTTGTACAAAAGTGAGAAGTAGTTTAATTGCACACCACATATCATATTTAATGATGATAAATTTATTGGGAAAAGAATTACTGGATTGAGATGCAGTTCTATTTGTCACATAATAAGTGAATTTGCACCATAGGTTGGCTATGGAGAAAAGACTGGCAAAAATTAATGGAAGCATTCTGTGAAAATCAATTGGCTGCATGTAATTTATAATAAATAGTATTTCATATGTTACTTTTTATAAATTGTGTGCCACACATCTTTTAATAAACTTGTAGAAAATTACGTACGTGTTTATATGCACACATTTTTCCCCCTGAGAACTGCTTGTTAAACATTTACCACACACCACTGCAAAAGATTACCTGAAAGAAAAAAAAAAATTACCCTTCCACTTATAATTTTGAATATTTGAATAAAATATTTCTTAACCAAATCATTATTAAGCTGGGGAATTCTTTAACTTTTTTGTTTTGGGGAAAAGTAAGGCATGAGGGAAGGAAAGAAAACATCTATGGATTAAAAACAGCATTTAAAAAACACTGAACCAGTGACCCCTCAAGGTTGTGTTTAGTTCTGAACTAAGTGACATTGGCAGCTCAGGTGTGAGTGGATTGTAAATTAGATTCAGTACACGCATTTTTTTCCCCTTAGTATTTGTTGTCCTCATGAAACATAACATTATTTTAAAAGTTTTTAATTTTGAACCTCCCCACCCCCAGAGTTTGAGTCAAAGCTTTTAAGCTTGGAATGGGATTTAGAAGGATAAGCGGTTTCCCCTTCATCCATTGGAGAGATGTGGGAACTCTGACATTGGTGCTTCAGAGAAAAAGAATCATTTTCATCAAAGCCAAAACAAGGGGTTAAGCAATAGACCAGTTCTTTCAGGCAAGGTAATCGATATGTTAAGGTAACAAGGTTATTTCTTTATCAACTATTGATAAGAGTAAGGTATAATATCGGTCTATAGCTGACATTGAACAAGAATGCGATTAATCTGTCAATGTAAACATGTATATTAATTTTGGAGACTAACTATCCTTGACATGATTAAATTTTGAGAAGCACTTTTAATTAATGGTATTTGAGGACTAGGACAACAAGAACCAAACTTATTTTTGCATTAATTTAATTCACTGTGTTGACTATCCCTTGCTGGATAATGAGCCATCCCAAAACTTAGTGGCTTAAAACAATGCTTTAATATGTCTCACAGTTCTGCGGTCTGGCTGTGGAATGCTTATGCTGCTCTTACTTGACATCACTCATGCTTTTCTGAGGGGTCTTCTGAGTTGGAGTTAGAGGGTCTAATGTGTCTTCATGTATATGTCTGTGATGGCTGAAGGCTGGGACCTTTCTTTCCATAGAATCTCTCATTATTCTGTAGCCCAGGCTGAGCTATTTTTCATGGTGGCTGGGCTTGATCTCAAGAGTTAAAGTGGAAGCTGCCAGCCTTTTGTTGTATAGGCTTGGAATTGACACAACCTTACTTCTGCCACATTTTATTTGTCAAAGAAGCCATAAGTCCAGTATAGATGTAAGGACAGAGGAAATGGATGCTTCCTCTTGATGGGAAGAGCTGCAAGGTTGCATTGCAAAGGTTCATGGGAAAGATTATTGTCACTCTCCACAATCAACATCAGCCACATCCCCTGGAACATCTATGATGGTTGTTTGATAACTTTCTTTTATTTGAGTCTCTATTGTTAGTTATATCATAATAATTAAGTCAGCCCTCCTACAAATGTTGTCTGAGAGTACATTAAATAACATAATTATCAATCGTTAAAATATGTGGTATCTTAAGGACAAATTGTTCTGGCTAAGAGACAAGATTGACTCAGTGGTCACCCTTTGATAAAGTGCAAAATGTACATTTGCATTAAGTCTCTGACACTGCTGATCACGTAAGGCTGGCTATCAGTGATTTCGTAGCTTAGTGCTTGACAGACTGGAATGTCCTTTCTGCCCAAACTAGTTAAAAGTTTCAATATTTGGAATTTGCCTACCATTACTTCCTTTTCTAAAAGCCAAATTGTCTGACCTTTTAAATTAGAAGAAAGTGTCATTGCATTGGCTTGAACGAATTTTGAATATTTTCTTAAGAAAATTAAAAAGAAAAAGCAAAAGAGAAGTTCGGAGGTTGACAGAGTTTTGAGGTGTATGGTTGTGATGAGAGTTGGCATGGAAGTAATCTTTTCTTTAAGAACTAAATTCCTATTCCTGATACACCTGAAATTTTGGGTCCTGGATCTTACTCTTGCAGTATACAGGGAAATCAAGACCACTGAGGCAGAATGCTATAGTGGTTGTTACAGGGGAGAGAGAAGAAAACTGGCTTCTTTTCTGGGAGGGAGGCAGTGAGAGAAGAAGAACAATCAGAATTGGACTCAGTTTGTACTGTTTTACTAACCGTAAACTGAGGTGTGCGGGACGTTTTTAAACACAGAAGTTTTGATGTTGCAGTCCACATGACTGTGTGCAGGAGGATTTTACTGCAGGAATCCAGAACACAGGTTTTGGGATAGGACAGACCTGCCTTAGATGACTCGTCTACCAGCTGTGGGATACTGGGCAAGTTATTTAAATTCTTTGAGTCTAGAGATAATAAATAATAATAATAATAATAATATCTACCTTGTTGTAATATCAACAACAAAGGGTTGTTGTGAGTATGAAGGGAAATACTGTTAGCAATTAGTACAGAAACTGGCTCCGTAGAGTTCTAAATAGCTTAAAGCTACAGTTATTATTAGCTGTAATTAGATATTAAAATTAAAAACCCATAATTTTTTAGAAATTATAAAGCCAAACATAGTCCCAAATAAAACTATTAAAATGGACTTATGAGATATTATAGACCATTATATTTAAGTATGTTCTTCAAATTTGTATTTATTTTGAATATAAATTTACAACTCTCCAATTTGTATTGGTGAGTAGGATTAGGCTAACAAAAAGGAAGATATAAAATTATTGTACCTACTTTAAATTCTGAATATCTCAGTTAGCTACCTTGAAATGCAATGTTTGTGTTGGAAAGTCCTCTGCCATAAAGAGCATACACAATCTTACAGGGTGGGGTGAGGGTTACAGAGTTTTTTATTTGATTTTAGATTCCATTCATTTCTTAGTAAGACATTTGTTCCCTTCCTGATCTCTTATTTGAAATATTCTTTCAGCTCTTCTCTAATTGTCTAGTGTAGGGCCCTTTAGCTGATGCTTTTTCTTAGTTGTATAAAGCATAAAGAGATTTTTCTATAACCCTCCCATCTCACCTCACTAGATGTTAAATTGGTAGCATGGGAGCTTTCTAAGAGCTACCAAAATACCTGAAGTTTCTTCTATTGCAGGCCCATAACCTTCATAAAGTACATTTCTGACAAGAACGTTTCTCTCTCCAAAATCTCTTTTGTACTTATTTGTATTTCCTGGCCACTTTACTCCATGAAAAATGACATTACCATGACAGAAAATGAAATCACAGCCACTTAAAAGGTTTCTTTCTCAGAAATGTTTTATAAAAAGTAGTGGGAGTAGGTATGGGCCTGAAATGGGGTTTTCAGTCAGTCTGGTTATTCCATCTGAAATTATGTTCCTCACACCTACCCCCAACCTCTAGGCATCTATTTACATGAGTCAAAATGCACTCAAGAGAGGAATCTGCCAAGAGGAGATTTAGGGTTAATGTTCCTTGGGGGGAAATAGTGAGATGAAGATGACAGCACGGTGCCTGGCCAAGGATCTTCAGCTGCTCCTTATTTAGTGTCTAGAGCATAAGCTGAGAGGCTTGCTATCATGACGGCATCTTTAGTATTTGGGTAGGCGTATGCTTGGAATTTACGTCCAAAAGTCCACGTAGAATTGGGGATGTTGGTATCCTCCTCAGTTCTGTGTTGAAATATGTGAGGTCTGATGAAGGATTGTTTTAGCTATGCAGTGCTGCATAACAAACCACCTAAAAATAGCGACTTAAAGCAATAACAGCTTTCTTTTGCTCACTTTTCTGCATTTTGTGCGGGGTTTGGCAGGAATAACTCAGTGCTGCTCAACGAGGTGTCAGCTGGGGCCTTTCTAAAGCTGGGGCCTGGAATGATCTGAAGGTCTCTCTTTTTACACATCTAGCAATTTATACTGGTTGTGGGCTGAAACCTTAGCTAGGGCTGCTGGTGGAAACACATGGCCTCTCCACGTGGCTTGTGTTTCCTCACAATATGGTGGCTGGGTTATAAGTGCCAGCATTCTAAAGGGGAGAGTCAGGAGGAAGCTGTATCCTTTCTGTGATCTAGTCTTGGAAGTCACACAACATCACCTCTGCTTTACTCTATTGCACTCAACAGCCATTAGCTTCCCAGGTTCAAGGGGAGGATAAAGAGAATCTACTTCTTGATGAGGGAGTGGCAAAATCCTGGAAGAGCATGCGGGACCAAAAGTAATGCTGTGACCAATTTCAGAAAATACCATCTTCCATAAAGACTCATGTGGTTGCAGTAGTTCATCACACTTAAGCAGTTTCAGAAGTGCTGAGGAGACATTAGGGATGCAGGTTTCTCATACAGTGTTTAGGCACCAGTTCTAGTGGTGCAGTGTGCCTTTTTCCTGGCTCTTAGGCAGAAGATAGCACAGGAGATCCAGATAAGGAAACAGGAAAGGAATGATGCTAGTCTTTTATGCAGCTCTCCAGGAAACCCTGAAGTTTTTGAGGCAGTTAATGCGAGTGAAGGGAAATGTGTGTATCAATGCTAATGTGAATTCATTTGGGCCTCAGGCTGGTAAGTCCTAGAGCAATGCAGGCTAATGAGAATATCCAACAATCACTAAGAGTAGCTTTAATCCTGTATGGTTTTACACCAATGACTTTGTTTCTGAATATCACAGAATTATTTTCTTTCTTCTTGAATCCATCTTCAAATTGACTCCTTCAAATTGAAACAAGAGTATTGAATCCTTTTAAAATCAATGAGCAGTTGTCTTTGTTACCATGATTTTACAGAAATTTATAGATAACCTGTTAAATTCCTTATTTGTACAACGGCATTTGTGTAACTGCATTATTTGTTATAACTGCATTCCTGTCTTGTCTCTTGTTTATTTGGGTAGACATTAGATCATCCTTTAAACAGTTTAATCTCTAAGAAGTGATTTCAGAGAGATTTGACTTAATTTCTGCTGGAATCACAATTGATACAAGTTGAATTTTAAGTGCTTTCATTTTTGCTGAAATCCCAAAGCACGGAATCCATGTAGTCACTTCCATCATTCTTGACTGATGTCCGCTGCTTACCTAAAGCAGAATCATTGCAGATTTGGCAGTCAGACCCTATATGCCTACCAACTCTTCTCCCAGTATCTCCTCCTCCTCATTAAATACGCTGTATTGAACAATGCCAGAACCAGTGCTAGACCCCTGGGTGTCTAATTATTAACTTCACTCTCTGGCACAGCTGTTCACTATGACTGCTTCTATGGCTTTTCACAGCAACTCTTGGCAGTATTCTGCCCTCTATCCTCTAGTGACTTCTTTCCCTTAGTAATCTGTTAGAAGGAAACTTAGAAAGCTTTTCGAAAAAGCTGAGTAAATTATACTTACTGGGTTACTTATATAGTGTGCTTTAAGTAGATCTTATTTAAAACGGGGGGGGGTTAATAAATTAGAGACGCACCTCTTTTTTTTTTTTTTTTTGAGAGTTGTTTGACTCTGTAAACTTTATACTATAAGCATACTGGTTTGCCCTTAATTAAATTCTCAATCAACTTACCCAAGAAAGAAAATTAGTTTTATTAGGATGTGGTTTCTTAAATTTACTTTGGAAGCTCCCATATTTTTATGATATATGCCATATTAGTCATGGTTTTCAGGCACATTGCTTGTGAGTTTGAATAACAAAATATGATTTACCTGACATGAAAATTCATCATAAAACTAGAAGTATATCTGTAAATTTTCCCCATTTATCTGCTGACCTAAGTTGGCTCAGGTTTAGCATGTTTAAGTTTGCTAGGTGTGAAGGTTAATTTTACATGTCAGTTTTTCTGGGCCACAGGGTGCCCAGATATTGGGTCAAACATCATTCTGGGTGTTTCTGTGAGTGTGTCTTGGATGAGATTAACATTAAACTAGATAGACTGAGTAAAGCAGATTGCCCTCTCTAATGTAGGTGAGCTCTATCCAATCAGTTGAAAATTTGAATGAAATAAAAAGGCTGACCATCCTAAGAGAAAATTCTTTCTGGCTGACTGCGTTCAAACTGGAGCATCACTTTGTTCCTACCTTCAGACTTTAATTGAAACATCCTCTCTTCCTGGGTCTCGAGTCTGCTGGCCTTCAGATTGGAACTGTATCATTGGCTCTCCTGAGTCCGCAGCTTGCTGACTCACTCTGCAGATCATGGAGCTCGCTTGCCTCCGTAATTGCGTGAGCCAGTTCCTTATGACAAGTCTATCTGTCTATCTCTCTGTCTATCTATCTATCTATCTATCCATCCAACCACACTCAAATACACACACATCCTATTGACCTGTTTCTCTGTAGAACCCTAATGCACTACCAGTAGGGAACCTCAGAGTTGGAGCCACAAGCTGTAATGAAATTCCCATCCATTCTTCATATAAAACTTCTGAGGTATACACAGTTTAAGAGACACCAAAACTGAGGCTGAAAGAGGTTAAAAGGCTCTTCCAAGCCGTGATAGTAAAGGGTGGGCTCAGGATATAATGGAGGATATAATGGAGGAAAATTAAAAAACCATGATTCTCCCACCAAGGTGGCATTCCTATGGGATAAAGTAGGCTGGTTGGTCCTATCAGTGCTGACTATCTGCAACAGGTCTCACCTGAAGACAGGTGAGGCAATCATGGCAGCTCTCCAGGGGAACTGGAATGGCACAGTGATGGATCCACCATGGGCCAGATCAGTTTGAATCTGAACTGGATCAGGTAGTCTATACCTGACATGCTACCTGATGTCCCAGTGCCTTTTCAAGTAATGAGATAGATGATACTAAACCCAATATTGCAATAAGAAAGAAGAACCTAAGTAGGGACTTTGGAGAGCTTTATCTACAGAACCACAGGAGCTAGAGGCCTTTATGTAGCTAAGTACGATGACCAAACTGATCTGGCCCATGATGGATGCAACCAGATTGATCAGGAAAGAGACCCAGAGGCCATGGTAACTCTGCTGTGACTTGTTCAGTGTCTTCAAGAAATGAGAAAGTAGTTTTGATCTGCATTTCTCTAATAATTAGTGATGTTGAGCATCTTTTCATGTGTCTCTTGGCCATCTGTATGACTTCTTTGGAGAAATGTCTATTTAGGTCTTCCACCCATTTTTTGATTGGGTTGTTTGTTTTTTTGATTGGGTTGCTTGTTTTTTTGATATTGAGCTGCATGAGCTGTTTGTATATTTTGGAGATTAATCCCTTGTCAGTTGCTTCATTTGCAAATATTTTCTCCCATTCTGAGGGTTGTGTTTTCATCTCAGTTATGGTTTTCTTTGCTGTGCAAAAGCCTTTAAGTTTAATTAGGTCCCATTTGTTAATTTTTCTTTTTATTTTCATTACTCTAGGAGGTGGGTCAAAAAAGATCTTGCTGCAATTTATGTCAAACAGTATTCTTCCTATGTTTTCCTCTGAGTTCTATAGTGATCAAAACTACAATGAGGTATTACCTCACACTGGTCAGAATGGCCATCATCAAAAAATCTACAGACAATAAATGCTGGAGAGGGTGTGGAGAAAAGGGAACTCTCATACACTGTTGGTGAGAATGTAAATTAATACAGCCACTGTGGAGAACAATCTTAAAAAACTAAAAATAGAACTACCATATGACCCAGCAATCCCACTACTGGACATATACCCTGAGAAAACCTTAATTCAAAAAGAGACATGTACCACAATGTTCATTGCAGCACTATTTACAATAGCCAGGACATGGAAGCAACCTAAGTGTCCATCGACAGATGAATGGATAAAGAAGATGTGGTACATATATACAATGGAATATTACTCAGCCATGTAAAAAGCGAAATTGAGTTATTTGTAGTTAGGTGGATGGACGTAGAGCCTGTCATACAGAGTGAAGTAAGTCAGAAGGAGAAAGACAAATATCGTATATTAACGCATATATGTAGAATGTAGGAAAATGGTACAGATGAACCTATTTGCAGGGCAGGAATAGAGATGCAAACTTAGAGAATGGATGTGTGGACACGGGGGTGGGGAGAGGAGGGTGGGATGAACTGGGAGATTGGGATTGATGTATGTGCACTGCCATATGTAAAATAGATAGCTAGTGGGAACCTGCTGTATAGCGCAGGGAGCTCAGATCAGTGCTCTGTGATGACCTAGATGGGTAGGATGGGGGAGGGGTTGGGGAGGAGGTCCAAGAGGGTGGGGATATATGTATACATTATGTATACATATAGCTGATTCACTTCCTTGCACAGCAGAAACTTACAGGACGTTGTAAAGCAAGTATTCCCCAATTAAAAAAAAAAAAGAAATGAGAAGGTAGCTGGTAACGAAAGAGATGAACTTTATTCAGACCAAAGATTAAGCCTCTAGTCAATTACAGGGACAACTCTGACGGATAAGGGGAGGTACTGATCAATTCCTGGCTCTCCATGCCATCACGAGGGGGAGAGGGGGCAACATGTCAGGGCCTGCCTTGGGTCCCCTGCTTTGTTCCTCCCCATTTCCTCGCTTCTGGGGCTATGCATGGTTCCTGCTGCCACCAGCTCTGACTGTGTTCTGAAGCTGTTCTCCTCCAGGCAGGAGCTTCTGCCCCAGCCTGAGGCAGGCTGTAGGGTTATGTTCTATCACTGAACCTAGAATCTGGTGGCACAGTTGGTAGCTGCATCACTGGGCTACCAGATTTGTCCCAGATCCATCCCCTCTCCTGACTTTCTTCCTTGGATATGTATGTCTTCCTTTTCTCTCTTTTCCTTGGTAACTGTGTGAAAAACGAGCCTTGGCCCTTTTATTTAGTTCTTCAATTACTTATCAGGTGTGTCTCAGCTGGAGCTCTGACCAGCCCCTGATAGTGGCTTAGGCCTCTACCTCACTTTCCATTACACCTGTATTTGGAGTTGGGTAGATTTTTATTTCCATCTGACCTGCCTCTCAGCTGTTTCTAGACCAGGGACATTGGCTTGAGCTGGGGTCTCAGGAGCTGGACTTGGAGGAGGGAAGGAGTGGGAGTGATCCCAGGCAGGGTTCAAAGGGAACAGAATCTAACATCTGGAGGAGTTAGGGCTGAAGTGGAAACTAGGGCAGGTTCAAGATATCAAGTCAGGGATGTCGGAATTACAGCATTAGTAACTAAGAAATAGGACAAGTGATAGGTTTGGTAGACAGAGCCTGGCTGGATCTGCAGAACCCCAGTGTCCCGGAGGCTGAAGGCCTTGTGGAAAATAGCAGAGAGCTCTGCCTCCTGTTGGGGTGAGCGGTTAAGGCACCTTTAGGATCATACAGGTTAAATGTGTGCTTCGCCTTTTTGTAGCTGTGTGACCTTTGGTAAATTACGTAATTCCTCTGAGTTTCTATTTCTTTGTCTACAGACTGGCACTAATAATACTTGCTCACGGACTATTGTGAGGATTACAGAGAGCGAGAATAAGGTTACTAACCATCGTGGCCTGCATAAGTGCTCTCCGTATGGTCACCTTCAGTACAGCTCTATTACTAACGGCGTGGCCTCGGGGAACTCATTTCATATTTTTGGGCTTCTGTATCTTGTCCAATGAATGAAAAGGTCAAATTAGATCATCTCTAAGTCCTCATCCAACTCAAACATCCTAAAATCTATTCTAAACTCTTACTTGGCAAGGGAGTCTTGCTTTCTAAGACTATCTTGCAACCACCCTGCGACTCAGGCCCAAACCCACAAATTAGATTAAATCCCATTATTTGAAAAAAAAAAAAACAAACTCTTTTGAAACATTAAAGCCTACATATATATTTAAATAACCTTGTCAAATTTGCTCTCCCTGCAGAGAGCTTTTCATTATTCTTTTTCATTAAAATAAAAATCCCTCTGGTTGACTTTCTAAATGTGTTTTCGTTAGGCTTTCGGCCTGTTAACCATTTTCAACCTAATATTAAACCCTGTCCTTCTAAAGCTGAGTGTTCTGTTACCCCCTGAGAAGTCACCCACGATGATGAGAGAGTGGGCACTTAATATGCTAAATAATAATAATATAAAATCGAAATGTGTAGTGATCACTGGCTGCCCAACAGGGGTCTGTCACTCACTTCCTTTATCAGTCATTTTTACTGTAAAATTCTGTGTTGAGAAGGGAGGGGAAAAACCCTGCACAGCAAGTGTCTCCAGGCTACAAGCTGTGGAAAATAGGGTATCTAATATCCAGAAAATGAATATGCAACCTCCAGAGAAACATATGCAATGAAGGGAAATGGATTCTCAGATTAGGAAATTTAGTACCAAGTAAGAAGGGGACCTAATTTGCAAGAGAAAAGAATAGATGTAGTTGATATCCTCCCTACTGATAAACTGCTCTTGGATATAGTTTTTCCTCTTCTTTATTTCAAAAGCTTTATTTTAAGTCAAGGGTTTCCTGTTGCTTTATGTTCTATAAACCAAGCCATTCAGATAAGCAGCCCTTTGCTCTATCAACTAATTACTTTCTGATTTGCTTTGATCTATGATTCAGGCAGTAAATTCCAGCTTCATTGCACTCATAATGTAAAACCCAAATGTAATCACTGTTGCGAAAGAGGATGACTGTAAAGTTGTCCATTTGAAAGAGGGAGGCATTGGCTTTTTCTCTGGAAGTGTAGAATGTGATACATACACTTTCCATGTCATTCGGGCAATTGACTTGTTGCAAACGCAGTTGACACTCTGGTTCTTTTTGCCAGAATACAATCATTCAAGAATCATGCTTTTAGAATTATAAATTATATGTGATTCTGTGCTATTTCTGTATCATGATATAATATGATATGATGGTTAATTCATGAATTAAAGTGTTTTTTTTTTTTTTTTAGTATGGCTTACAGAATCAGTACTTCCTAATCAAATCTTCACATACACTATCAGCTTCACTACAAAGTTGTTTTTTCTTTGGCTCAACTACGTTAAAAAATATTCCTGCACAGATTATTATTATTTTTCCTAATTCATCTGAACAAATTGGGTTTCTAAATTAGAATTCTCTTAGAATCTATTAAATCCACATCACTCCATATGTTCAAAGCCAAGAGAGTCACTTGTGAGAATGTTAAAGGCTACCATGATTACTTTTACTTTGATCTGAGTGAAAATACAATTCACTCATCATTTGGCTTTAGGGAAAAAATCCATTTTTCCAAAATCCCCATGCAAACAAGAATTTGGACTCTTCAAATGACTCTAAAAACTAAAAAATATTCTGACTATGGGCTTTTCTTTGAAATTCATTCTTTGTCATCTCTTTTCCTCTCTTTCCCTCTCTACTTTCTCTCCCCCTACACTCTCTGCATATGGAGACATGTGGACTGTGCCCTTATTCTATGCTTCAGACTGGTTCTGAGCATGGAAGGGATTCTGCAGAGCATGAATTCCAAAGCATTCAGATCTTTTATGGGCATTTCTCCTCCAGACATTGCCTGGATAGCTTTTAAGATTCTAGGCACATTAAAAGAGCGGTTGACCTTATTAGATTAGTTCTTCATTAAGCAATGCTTTAACATGCATTACTGAAGCTCTATCATATGGCCTTAGAAATAGTTGCTCATCTATTCAGAACTATCTATCTTTGTGATTCTTAAGCAGTTCACTCTCTCACACCCTTATCCCCCTACTCCCAGTACCATGTAGCAACTTTTCTAAAAAATTTTATCTGGTTTCCTAAAGTTATCTGTGTTATTCTAGAGCATCAAGAATTCAGTTCACAATAAAACTGCCATTTTTTAACCTACATTATTTACCTGGCAAGAGCTTTGGAGCAAGGTGACTTTTTTGCCTTCCTTTTGAGAGCTGGGGATTTGATAATAATTAACTTTCTTGATAACCAGAAGGCAGTGAGAAATCTGAAGCCCATAGTACCTGTCGTATAAACTGGCCAGCAGCCTTGTCAGTTGTTCTTTTGTGAAAGGAAAAGAATGATTAAATTGTATTCTGATCTTATCTATTATGAAAGGGTTCCTGGCTTATAAACTGGATTGGAAGGATTTGGTGCAGTACAAATAAGACTGGATGTTGGTGGTAGCTTGTGAGTTTTCTTAGTCTTTGGCTCCTAAGAGCAGAATTATATGACTTTGCAAATAAGGAGGTAGTTGGTATTTAAAGTCAATATTGCTACCATAAAAATTAACGAGTGTTCAGATTTTTATATTATGATACTCCTGCTGTTGACAAAGCCTGACCTAATTCAATTGCTTTAAAATTTCACTGCAAAGTGCTTTTGGAGTTGCCTTGTTCGCCTTCTTACTAGAAAAAAAATCATCCTTTTTTGGCTGCTTGATCTTTAACTCTCTGAACCAATTTCCTCATTAGTAAAATGGAAATAAGTATAGTTTCTGCCTCTTAGGTTGTGATAGGATTGAATGAGATCATATAAGTGGATTAGGTGAGATAATATATGTAAAATGTTTTGAATGGTGCCTGATGTACAGCAAGCACTCAATAAATATCAGCCATCGCCATCATCATCGTCATTATCATCATCATTGTCATCGAAGCCATTTGGCTCCTGATGAGTTTAATTCTGAAAATAAACTGTTCCTCCAAACTTTAATAATTGGAGGGTGGGAGGCTTACTGGAAATTGTACTTTTAGGTTCCTGCCATCAGTCTGGTCACTCTAGAAATGCGTTCATAGTCAAAACAACTCTTGAACCCTCCTCCTAGGTAGAAGGAGAGAAATGCTATTAACTGTGGTAGGGCTGTATGTTAAGAGAAAAACTATCTTTATTCATCTATTCCCCAAATATCAGTTTCCATTGACGTGTAGGAAGTAGAATAATGACAGAACTTTCCCAAGTCCACTTGGCTCCACGTCCATCTTCTAGGTTATTAAAGTGTTCTCGGAATCTTTATTTTCATCAAATCAAAGTCCCCTAATTGCACAGTTTATATAAGATCTCATAGGACATGTTTCACTGCAAAAATGTTTTTAAGGGTGACACCCTTAAAAATGGCAGGTGTGAGAAGAATGTTTTTGCTTTTTTTGGACCAGTCTTTAATGTTTTTGTGTTCTATTCAGGAAGACTTCAGTGCATATTTCTGAAGTTTATGAGATCATAGAACATATTACTTCTACTGATGGTAAATATGGTGCTTTTGAGTGGGGGAACAGGGCTGAAGCTATCTAGTTTGGCCAAAGGAAGGGACATTTCCTAGTTGACAACTGTGGAGCAGTCGCTCTCCTGGGCATTTTACCCTCCACTAACTTGGTACCAGTGAATGGAAAGAGCTGGTATTATAGAGCATCCATGATATGCAAGTTACTTTATCTAATAAAAGCTGATATTTATAGAGTGTTTTGTATGTGTATTACATAATTCAACTTATTTTATCCTGGGATATAAAGTCTCTGAAGTAGATTCTCTTATTCTTCCTGTTTTACAGATGAGCAACTTGAAACAGAGAAAAGTGACACAACTGGCTGAGGTTACCCAGCTAGGAAGAGGCAGAATTGAGACTTAAAGCCAGGAAACCTGGCTCTTCACCACCATATAATCCCCACAGCAACCCACTGGGTGGATATCACTTTCTCATACTGGGCAAACAGAAGCTTAGGGGAGTGAAGTAGCTTGAACTTGCCTTCTACCCTCTACCCCGCTCAGGTAAGAGTGTGTCATCTCACACATATTAGTGGCCAATTATGTCTTGGTTAAAGGTAAACAAAAAGCAGGTTTGGGTGTGGTTATGCCCACCTGTGGTTGTCTGCCAGAGCCCTGCATGCTGTTGCAGGTGGAGCAAGGTCATGAAGGTGCTCAGGAGGGGTCACGGCAGGTGTGAGAAGACAATGAGGTCTGTGGAAGGACATCCGAAAATAGTTTGCAATTCTCCTAGCACATCTGCTGGCTGATGAGGAAATGGCTAAAGGTCCAGAAGGTGGACTGAGCTTGTTCTCTAGGGCTGTGACCCCTGCTGGACCCTGCTGACGGGGGAGGCTGGGTAGCGTCCTCCTCCATCCTGAGGGTTACTAGCTAAGGAAACTTTCTCTGCAGATGCTATTGGTCAGACTGCAACAAAGGTAGGAGAAGAGGGAGAAGAAGAGAACCAAAGCAGGGGAGACAGGAGGAGGGAAAGCAGTGGGAGTAAAAAAAAAGTGCGGAAGACAAGGTAAAGAAAGGAACCCAGTACTGGAGTTTATCTACCCCTGTCAGAGGGGAGAGTGAGACTGCCCCGGACCCAGAGGTCTCCTGTTCCCCTGCTCCTGGGGAGAAAGCAGGTTCCTTCCCCGCCGGACTCTGAATCCTGCACCAGCCAAAAAATTCATTTGAAAAATTAAATTATGTCTGAGGTGCCAACACCCCTCCAAATGCCCTGGAGGTCAGAACAATCAGGATTTAAATTAATTGCTTCATGGAAAAAAACGTTTATGAGAACAACGCTGATAATTTGCTAAAACTAGGGTATGTTTGTAACTCTTGGAAATGAATTGCTGGTTACAAGAATTAATGCTTATAGAGAAATTGTGATTGAAATCCCCAAAGTTAAGTATTAATGCCTTCAAGCAACTGGTAATTAGTGAAGAATTGTGCACTTACAGTCAGTATTACATTCAGCACTTAATTATATACTGTCTCAAATTGTTTCCCAGTTGTTGCATGTATGTTCATCTTGTCTCCCCAGACTCGATCATAAACTCAGTGTGAGCAAGTGCTGGGATTTGTTCTTTTATTGGTGTCTCCCGCTGTGCCTAGCACAGCTCTAAACGCACACAGATACTCAAAAGTTGATGGATGCTGATTGGAATAAATCCATGAGCTTAGGAAAATTTGGCCTTTGGAAGGGAAATTTATTTAGTTATCCCAGCATGCCAAGAGCAGGGCAGGTTTCTCAGGAGAACCAAGAAAGTGAACACATTATGTAGCTTGAGATTGCATGTGTTAAATGGAGAAGAGAATTTGAAAGGAGACATCCTATCTGAGTGAAAAGAAATTGTAGCTGACTCAAGGTCAGGGGCTTGCTGTGGAGCAGCTTGATTTGGATTTTGTTGATTTACCTACATTTTACAATGTCTGAAAATAGTTATTAGGCCTGGAAGGTGATCAGGAACAGAGGGCTTCAGTGCTGCATGGCCACTCACAATTTTCCGGGCTCTCCATACTCTTCAAAAGCTTTGTCTATGATTTCTTTACAGAAAAGCAACTGAAAAACAAGGCTTTGCTACTATCCATTTGTGAGGGACAAAAAAAACAAGGCTTTGCTCCTATCCATTTGTGAGTGACAAAAATAAAAAGTATTTACCATTTTGTTTACTAAGTTTAAGTTCATTTCTCTATGTCAGAGGCATATGAATAATCTCAGCTATCAGGGACATTCACTTATATTTTCATATTTTTCAGTAAGTAAGTCTCCATTTTAAAAACATGTAATGCATTCATCTTACCAACAGCTGTCTTTGAAAGAATACTAAAGATTATTAGTCTCATATGTGTTCACTTTAATTTTTTATGAAAGGTGGCAGTGGTAATGGAAGGCTGGGAAAATATAAACAAATCTACTTTACAATAATTGAAAGGTAATTAAGAGATGACTGCAGATCATACTATTTCATATCAATTCCAGGTAAAACTCTTACACAAAGGAAAGGCCCCCTATGAACCTGCCCATATCTGTTTCTCATAACTCTTTCCCACTGCTCTTCATATTACATACTATATTTCAGTGACTTCAAATTGCTTATGGCTCCCTGTATACAACACATTCTTCTAGTTCTGTGATTTTGCTTGGCCTAAAATGTCCTTCTTACTTTTCTTGGTAACTCTGACTTATCTTTTTTTTTTAACTTTTGGGTTTTATTTATTTATTATTTATTTATTTATGGCTGTGTTAGGTCTTCGTTTCTGTGCGAGGGCTTTCTCTAGTTGCGGCAAGTGGGGGCCACTCTTCATCGCGGTGAGCGGGCCTCTCACTATCGCGGCCTCTCTTGTTGCGGAGCACAGGCTCCAGACGCGCAGGCTCAGTAATTGTGGCTCACGGGCCCAGTTGCTCCGCGGCATGTGGGATCTTCCCAGACCAGGGCTCGAACCCGTGTCCCCTGCATTGGCAGGCAGATTCTCAACCACTGCGCCATCAGGGAAGCCCTGACTTATCTTTTAAGGCTTTTCTTGGGCAAAGCTCCCAGGATACCTCTTTCCCTAAATCCTCAGATTGGACTAAGCACCTTAATGATTTATCTGTGTCACTGTGGGCACCCTGGCAAGCCTCAATGCCATCTCTTTCCACAGTACATGAAAAATCTGATTAGATGTCTATCATCTCCATTAAGCTGCAAATCTACATCCATTTTTCTTCTCCTCCTCCTTCTCCTTCTCTTCTTCTCTCTCTCCTTTTCTTTCTTTCCTCCAATGTAGCTCAGTGCCTAGCAGCACACAGAAAGTACTCTATAAATTTTGGTAGTTATTGCTATTGTTGTTATTAAAGGGCAAGAATGAGAATGGAGTCTTCTTGTGAAGTCGAGGTAAAGAATATTATAGATTAGAATTTTCCAGATTGGGGAGGGTCCAAGGTTGTCCTTTATATCTGTGTGTGTGTGTTATTTTATCTAAGGTAAATACATGTCCTGAATATTTTCCCCTGACAGGATTTTGGAGGAAATAATATTATTTGAATGTTTAGCTTTGCTTATGTTAGGAGTCTCGAACATTTTAAAATATTGTATTTAAAACATGGAATTTTACATTAGATATGAAGTTTTATACCTAGTGGATTTATGGGGCTATTTAAATGTAAGAAGGTTAATAATGACTAAAGTATTCTTTTCAAATCTTCAAAATACACAGCCATTAATCATTTTATTTTTTTATTTTATTTTATTTATTTATTTATTATTTTTGGCTGTGTTGGGTCTTCGTTTCTGCGCGAGGGCTTTCTCTAGTAGCGGCAAGTGGGGGCCACTCTTCATCGCGGTGCGCGGGCCTCTCACTATCGCGGCCTCTCCTGTTGCGGAGCACAGGCTCCAGACACGCAGGCTCAGTAGTTGTGGCTCACGGGCCCAGTTGCTCCGCGGCATGTGGGATCTTCCCAGACCAGGGCTTGAACCCGTGTCCCCTGCATTGGCAGGCAGATTCTCCACCACTGCGCCACCAGGGAAGCCCCCATTAATCATTTTAGAAGGAAGAAATGAATCAAACAATGTGATCTAGTAGAAAGAGCCCTGGAATGGGATTTGGGTGCCTTTAATTGGCTCTTTGACTTCTAACAAGCTGTCTAACCTCTCTAGTCCTTATCTTGATGAGAACAAGAAAGATTACCAAAAGGGAATTTAAATTCCACTCTCTAATGGATTCTTTCCTGGTGTTTTGATGCTACATTAAAACATTTAAAATTATCTAGTACAAATAGAATACCTGAATGAATGCAAGAGCGGAAGTGGAGAAGGAGAGATTAGGATGGAGTGTGTCTCATCAGGGACAACTTCTGGAAAGTCCTAATTCAGTCTTGAAAGAAGTGATAGGGAGCTTTACAGACTGGGATTTAAGGGTGAGCTGAACTGCCTGTTTGATTATTTCATTCTTTTATGTATCTATCTCCTGTCTGTGGGAAGTAAAGGAAGCAGAAGAGTACACCTGACATCAAGCTCAGATGTTCATACCTTAGTTACCAGGGGTACATGGTAAGGCGGAAGCTCTGTCAACAGAAATGGATCACCTGGGGTGCCAAGGGGTTTATTATGCTTTGGAGGCTCTCTTTTCTCCCATTGCGACTTTTTGAAAAAAAAAAAAAAAAAAAAAAAAAAAAAAAAAAATATATATATATATATATATATATATATATATCTTAAACCTCCTTATATGAAGTATTATCTTCCCAGATATGTTCTTGTTCCCTCTTCTCCCACTCCTTGCCTGCCCTAACATCTTTTATCTGCTGTCTCTCTTTTTCTGATCTCACCCACTGCCTTTTTTCTTCCTGTTTCACTTGACTTCAGGGTGACCATGGCAAATGCAGCAGAATGGCATTAAAAATAAATGTCCCTTCAAAAAGTGTAATTAGCTAAAAATGGCTTTATCTTTTCTGTTCCTACATCTGTTGTATTTCCCTTTATATTGTAAGTTATTCAAGTATAAACATTCAAACATATGAGGTGCTTTGATTTTTGGCTTACTTGCCTGATAGCAGTAAAACATAAGATGTTGTTTTAGGTTATAGGGAGGGAGAGAAAATTCATTTTTTTTTTTTTATCATTAACCTGGTCCACAGGGGAGAAAAAAAATGATAGGGTCTTGACCTTACTCTCTTTCTTTCATGAAAGAAATTCAACATTTTCCTTCATGCTCCCAACCCCTTTTTAAAATAAGAACCAGAGAATGTAAAATGTTACCCAGTAATCACAGAAAATATTCTAAAGTTCTGCATGATGGTATGGTTATTTTAAGGAAGAAAGAGACAAAGGAGATGATAGGAGGAAACACTATGAAAATGAAGAGAGATATAGAGAGAGCTTTACATATATAGACAGAGACCAGTGGGAAGGCAAGAATGGTATAATGGGGCTTCCCTGGTGGCGCAGTGGTTGGGAGTCCACCTGCCAATGCAGGGGACACGGGTTTGTGTCCCGGTCCGGGAGGGTCCCACATGCCGCGGAGCGGCTGGGCCCGTGAGCCACAACTACTGAGCCTGCGCGTCTGGAGCCTAAGCTCTGCAATGGGAGAGGCCGCGACAGTGAGAGGCCCGCGCACCGCGATGAAGAGTGGCCCCCGCTCTCCGCAACTGGAGAGGGCCCTCGCACAGAAACGAAGACCCAACACAGCCTAAATAAATAAATAAATAAATATATTTAAAAAAAAAAAAAAAAAAAAAAGAATGGTATAATGGCAAGAACGTGTGCTTTGCTTCCTAATTTGTGTTAGTTTTCATTCCGATTTGCTACTTTTTTTCTGTGGGACAATTTACCCAATCCATTTCACCATCAGTTTTCTTATTTATTAATGGGGAATAAAAATGCATATTTTACTGGGTTACTTGTGGGATTAAATGAAATATCCATTCTATAAATATATACCGAGTCACTGTAATGTTTACTGGTTTCTGCTGTAACCATTTGTTTCTGGTTCTTATCTGACTCCTTAATCAATACTTTTTCTTATGGTCACTGCTTTTTTCCATTTGTCACGTTGTTGATTCCCATCTCATGGTACTGCAGGAGACCAGAATATGCCACCCCAGACTATGACTGTAGGACACTATAGTATGCCACTCAAAACATACCTCTTTGACATGAGGATTATTTTGAGCTAATTATTTTTAGAAATAGCAGACAAAGGAGAATCTCTGCAAAGTAGAAGTTATCTTTTCCTAAGACTATCTCGCATTTGTAAAGATAAACATTTGTAAGAATATTCCCTCTCTATACCAGAAAGAGGATGATTCTAAATCATAAGAGAATCCTGTCAGTGGAGAAGGCACTAATATAAATCTGCATTAAAAAAACTTTACTCTTGTCTGTCATACTTTTTCCTGGTCACCTTCCCATAACTGGCATCCACCCACACCCTCCTTTCTTTGATTTAGCTGAAGATGATATTTAAGCCTGAATTCTAAGCCACCTCTTTGAGTTACTCATTTCCCTGGGTATGTCTAATGTATATATGAGATATACATGTTACTGTACTTCTGTGTGTTTTTCTCTTGTTAATCTGTCTTTTGTTATATGAGTCCCAGCCAAAAACTTAGAAGGGTAGAGTCCCTGCATGTAAATGAAGAAGAGGAAAGACACAGGAGACATGGTTCATAGGTGATTACCACATCTTTTAATACAAAGTTTTGAGAGTCATGTTGCTTTTAACAAATATTATAATGACATTCTTTCCCTTCAGTGTGTGTGGATGTGTGTGGAAGGTACAATATTTATCCAAGAGCTGCTGATTTTCTATGCTGAAGAGAGACAAGGACAGTGCAGAACCAGACACTGAATATCATTTAATCCTTCAGCTGGGCCTTTATTTGACCTACTGTTTCATATACCTTCTCAAACTAAATGTTGTTATCTGGATGGGATTATTAGTACAGCCATAGTAGGTATGAGGCAATAAGAGATTCAGGAAACATACTACATTCCATTTAATTTTATCTTTCAATTCTAGTGATATTTTCATAATCTTTGAAGACATTTTTATGGTAGAATGAATACCTGTGCAGAAACCAAAATAACAGAAATAAATGGAAGAACATGTGGCTGATTCAACCACATTAAAATTTGAAGTCAAACTGGGCTGATTAATACTTATGGCTTGAAAATATGTCCTTGGATTTTGTCTAACAGTATCCAATGTGATATGCAATGATCAAATGATTAGATTTTCTTAGTTATTTAAATATTGAATAACTTGAATCTTTTATTTGAAAATAAACGAGTCTTTAAAAATTCAATTTATCATTTCTCATTTTTCCCTTTAGGATAATAAAACAGCATTTACATGTTTGCTTATGTTTACATAGAGCTCAAGTGTGTGATTACCGTAGTTAGAAATCATTGTTGTTTTGTCCGTGTTAACTTAGTACTTTTAAAATGTAAGGCTCTAGTAAGTAAAGGTGCTGTACCATGGTAGGTATTCAAGTACCTAACGAGTTCCGTCGTCACTGAAACTGTGGGTATGGAGATTTGTGTCTTTGTCATGAGCTGTACTAGCCTCAGATGGGATCTAGAGACAAAGCTTAAAGATATGTATTTTAAGAGATGTATAAGTAATAATTATAGTTACCTCTATTAAGTACTTATTTTTTGGCAGACAGAGTCCTAAGTATTTACATATATTATCTCATTTTGTACTCTCAACAATTCTTCAAGCTAGCTATTTTTATCACTGATTAAAAGCTGAGGAAACTGAAGTTCATTGGCTTTACAGAATTTGCAAATATCTCATATCTGCTAGGTGGAAAAACTGGGATTAAAATCTGTGTTTGTTTGATTCTAAAACTTGAGGTTTCTATCTATTAGGTTAATTGATGTTCTAGACATTTAACCAGATAAAAGAAATTTAGTAACTTCTTTGGCATTTATCAGTTATTTCATTAAAAATATTTTTGCAGCTGGGAACTCTGCTCAGTATTCTGTAATAACCTAAATGGGAAAAGAATTTGAAAAAGAATAGATACACATATATGTATAACTGACTCACTTTGCTGTACACCTGAAACTAACACAACACTGTTCATCAACTATACTCCAATATAAAATTAAAAAAAATTTTTTTTAAAGAAAAGATATACTAATTCTGTAAGACTTTGTACCTCTTCTCTATGGCAACATTGTTGCCACTTATCAGTTTGGAGTAGCTGAAATTACCTGAAACTTTAGTGCAGAGAAAATCAAGAGCAGGGTGTCTGAGACCCCTTTCAGAAACAAGCTGTGACCTTACCTAGGGCAGGGGCAGGGCGGGCATCAAAGGTCTATCTTCAGTGTGCAGAGCTACCTACAGAGCTCTCTTTCCTGGCCTGATTTTAGCTTGATCCCATTGCTTGTCATTCCATCTCTTCGCCCTAAGCACCTCACCAACCCGGGGATCTTGGACTACAGATTGAATAAATGGGATTAGCAAGCACATATTTTGTAGTTCTCATTTTGTTTTGGTTTGGTTTCTGCATGAATTGGATATTTACACATTCCTACTTTCAGCCTCATACACAGATTAAGCAGCTCATTCCCTTTGCCCACCGTCTGAATCTCTGCAGTCGGCTCGTGGTTTTCGTTCATTCTAGAACTGAAAGCACCACCCCCCCGACCAGTAAGCATATTATTTTATTTTTCCTAGACTTCCTAGCATCACTTCCTAGTATCTCTTCTGGCCTCCACCCAAAGAGGAAGAGAAGTTCCGGGCCCAGGTTCCCTCTACTTCGCAATAATCCTTGACGTCCTCTGTGGTAAAGCAGCTTCCCGACCCCCTGAGCAGCTGTGCTCACAGTTTCCACTCACAGACATTTCCGTGAATAGTTTCTCATTTGGGGGCACCCTGACCCCGTTCAGATCCTCTGATTTGTTTCCCCCTCCTTTCCTTTCCTTCATTTTTTCACGCAACCATTTTCACTGCCCTACTCCTTACCGAACTTTTCTTAATTCTCTATTTTAAGTTTCTCTAAGGCAGGCCCTACAACTTCTTTCTGATCTGTCAATCTTTTTAAAACTTCTTTTTCCCTTCTCATATTTATTTGATTTTGATGACTATGTGAGCATTCTCTGAAGGCTTCCCATCACACTTTTCACTCTTTTCTAAACATTATTTTACCCAAAACTGATATTTGTGTGGTTATTTCTGCCCCATCCGGGGCCCCCCAGATTCTTGAGACACTTCATCATCTATGATTACAAAGAGGGTCAATGCTGAGCTGTATTTCTGCCTTCAGGTTTCTAGTGTCCCAGAAAGCTTATTCCTCACATAAATTAATAGGCATAGAGGCAGCCTTGGTAGAAGTTAGGTAGTGCTATCTGTACATAAGGTTAAAACTGCATAGAGTCCAAATTAAGCTTGAAAAAAACCTCTGAAATGTCCACAGAGTACAGAATAGATGCTTTTTAAAACTTGCCACCGTGTACAGTATTATGCATCTATAAATATGCAATGTACACAGTGATGTTCTTTTTTAGCAGGAACAAGTGGTTGGCTTGTGTTTAAAAGCTATGGTGAGAAAAAAATATAGATGTGCATGTGCAAACATATATGTGTGTGTGTATCTATACATATATAGTAATCTTTAAATATTTGAATCACATTCAATACAATAAAGTGATCACACACAGAGAGGCATAAGGGAAATGAAAAAGATTAAAATAACAACAGAAGATGCACATCTCCCATCTCACACTCATTCTGGGTATGGTGTGTACTTGCTGGATGTAGTGGTCAGCAGAATTATCTGCACTATTTAAATTATTTTTCTCACTTCTTTTTTTTTTCTTTTCTCCTTTTTCTTTTGGTTACTTACTTAAAACAGGCAAAGTAAAAAAATAAGTAAACAAGTAAGGTCCAATTCTCCTGAATTGGTGATTACATGATATAACAATACCAGATTCATATTTTAGAAATCTTATTTCATCTAAACATAATGTCTAGTAATACTAGTTCATGTATCTTTCCAGCAATTTCAATCAAGTTTTCTAATTCATTTAACAAGGATAATGAGAGGGAAATTCATGGTTTAGATCTGTACCTTTTATCTGTAGTTCAGATCAGTGCTCAACTGGTAAGAATCACTCACATTGTTGCAAATCTGACAAAATCTTGCTAAGAGAAACCTCTAAAATGACAAATACCAGTCTTGTTATTCAATTCTGCTTCACTGAGCTTAAAATAATGATCAGACTTGAACTGTCACCTCTCATTTCATTTCCTGTTTCTTCTCTCATATGTATCTTCATATACACAATCTAAGACAGTGACTGAGGCAAGCGCTGTCCCTTCTGCCTGGCCTCTGTGGACCTGCACTCAGACAGTGGTGGGGCTAAAATTTTTAGATAGAAGTGTCTTAGGTTTGTCAACCTGTTGAGAAGGTGAACTAGATTATTGTTCTGAAGCCATGTTTGCTGAGCTAGCACCTTCTCTTTTCTTAGTTCCTGCGTTCTTTGGAGGAATCCTGGGGATTAAATGGTGAGAGGCTACAGCTACTGGTTTGCTGCTTGCCTGGACTAAAATTCAAGCCCTTTCAAAATCCTAGGTTTCACATGCATAGAGATTTCTGTTCTCATTCTTTTTTTTTTTTCTTCTTTCACAGCAAATATTCATTGAGCACAAGATTTTTTAAGTCATTTTTAGTTAATCTGCTTCTGATAGTTAATAGACATTTTTTTGGTCGTTGTTATTTAAACCCTGAAATATAGATCAACTTACAAACTCTTTCTCTTTTCTGTTTCTTCCAGCAGAAATTTCTTTTGACTATATTTAAGCACCTGAGTTTATATCTTATTTATATCGACATAAATTACCTGGTTTGATAATCTTTTCCTCTATTTAGCAATCTTCTCACTTTAATAGGCTTAGATCTCTCACATTTCATTGCTTGGCCTATAAGAAAAGGGGTAACAGTATAGCCTATAAAAAAAAAGTCAAGAGTAATAACAATAGTCCCACATATTGAGGATCTGCTGTATATCAATACATCATCATCACTGTACATCTTATCCCATTTAATCCTTACTTTGTGCAGGTTTTTGCCTACATCTTATTGATGAAGACACTGGCACCTCGAGAAGTTAAAAATTAGAAAAGGTATTTTGCTAACATTCATTCACAATTATGTATTAAGCTCTTCCACAAAGCTAATTATGCACAATCTTTTATTCTTTTTTAGAAGTTTTACGTGTTTGGCTTTTTTCTTTTTTCCAGTTATGTTAGGTTTGAGGGTAGAAACCATGTTTCATACTTTTTCATGTCCTGACATCACTCAGCTAATAATTTTCATTCAACAAGTAATTATAAAATTAAATTATTATATTTAGTCATAAAAATTTCCCCTCCACTTTGATAAGCATGTTTGCCATGTAAATAGAGAAAATCTCTACTGGATGCCATTGCTGACAGTTTCCCTGGGGATCAGCGCTGAGTGCAGGACAATACTGTCACAGATGGGCCTTGTATAAGAAGGACCGGAAGAAGTAATCACTGTTCACTCTCTTACTTTACTCTTAATAGGGGAAGTCATTTATATTTCTTAATTTATATAATGCATTCTTCCAATGCCACATGAGAAAAACATGAATTTCCTTTTCAAATTTTAGTGTGGTGAGTAGGGGGCAGATATTGAAGTGTAGTAATTGTATCCCTGAGATGGATACCAAATGTAGAAGCTGGTCTAAAAGAAAGGCGTGGCCTCTTAGCTCTATTTTTTTTTTTTCTCTCTTAGTTCTATTTACCTTAGTTCTTGCATAAAGAGCACTTCTGTTTCAAAAGGTCTTGGGCCTTTACAGAACCCTATTAAGACCATCAAGAACTGAAGATCCCAGTGCTATTACCAATGAGAATTTAGGGCTGAGATCATTGAGAAGTATGTCTTACAGATGAGCTAGCTAAACATTGAAGTATCAAACTCCAGAGTGTCACAGAATCCTCATGTGCAAGTTGTAATAAGGACTTTGGTACACACTCCTGAAATGATTTCGTAACTTTTTTCATTGGGAGTTGTCTAAACTGAGTCATTACCTTGGTCATCCTCTGCCTGTATTGACCTCCGTTCCCAGCAGGCAACCTGGAGGGACTGGTGTTTTCATTTTTGGGTGTGATAACATCATCAATTTGAGAAATTTAAAATTCTTACTTAAAAAAGCAGTGGTTTTCCTCACAAGACTAACTTTGTGGAGAATGAAAAAGAAAGAGGGCTTTAATGAACACATAACTGTGTCTTGATTCTGCCTTTCATTTTTTTTTTAAGAATTGACTGTTGCTTCTACTCTCCTCCGACTTAACAAGAAAAAAGAGTGTGTGTTTGCTTTTGGCACAGAAAAAAGAGCAAAGATTTGACCTCCTCTAGGTTAATTTTTTGTAGCAAGAGAAAAAATGGTGGATGTCATGTTAGAGATTTTGGAGTGAGAAAGTGAGAAGTAAAGAGCAGCCCTCTTGGTTACCGAAACCCAACTCAGCACTCTTTTGGTTACTAAAATCCAACAAAAAACCCTTAAGGGAGCATAAGTCATGGGAAAAACGGGGTAGGGACAAGGGGAGCACCAAGGATTAGAACTGGGGACTTCACTGCTGTCAGGGCTCTCTTTCTTGCCATCTTTCCTCTTTGCTTTCCTTTAGTTATTGGTCTTACAGTCTCTTATTGCAATCAGACTTTCTCCATGACTCAGAGAACAGAACCACAAGCAAAGTTCCAGTTTAGTGACTAAAAAGAACTTTCTCTATTGGCTACTTATTCTGTGAACCGCCCTGTAGAGGGATGCTCTTGGCCTGGTTTATGCCATTTACTTATGCTTGGACCACTCAGCATGCCAGGTCACCACGACTGGATTCTACACCTGGTTTGGATAGTCACGGGCCCTTTTCTTAAGTCCGAGGTAAATGATACTGTGATTAGCAACCTCTCCAGCAACAGCCATGTGGTTGGAGTTTGGGAGGACTAGTTTGCCAAAGAAAATGAGATTTACTTCCAGAACAAGGGCAAAAAGTAATGGGTAGGTAGGTAGATAGGGAAGGGGCAAAAATTATAGTTATCGAATACGAATCTACCGTTTTAGATTTCTACACTGAATAACAAATTGCCACAGACTGAGCAGCTTAAAATACACCCATTAATGATGCTCTCACAGTTTCTGTCAGAAGTCTGAACGAGGCATAGTAGGGTTCTCTGTTCAGCATCTCACAAGTCTGAAATCAGGGTGTCAGCTATGGCTGCCTGCTAATCTGGAGCTCAAAATCTTCTGACAAAACCACCTACAGGAGATATTGCAGGTTCAGTTCCAGACCACTGCAATAGGTGGATATTGAAATAAAGCGAGTCACAGATTTTTTGGTTTCCCCGTGCATATGAAAGTTAGCTTTACACTCTACAGTAGTCTATTAAGTGTGCAATATCGTTGTGTCTAAAAAAAAAAACAATGTACATGCCTTGATTAAAAAATACTCCGTTGCTAAAAAATGCTAACCATCATCTGAGCCTTCAGTGTGTCGTCATCTTTTTGCTAGTGGAAGGTCTTGCCTCACTGTTGATGGCTGCCGACAGATCAGGGTGGTGTTTGCTGAAGGCTGGGGTGGCTGTGACCGTTTCTTAAAAGAAGACAATGAAGTTTGCTGCATCAATTGACTCTTCCTTTCATGAAAAATCACTGTAACGTGCAATGCTATTTGAAGGATTTTACCCACAGTAGAATTTCTTTCAAAATTGGAGTCAGTTCTCTCAAATCTGGCCACTGCTTTATCAACTAAGTTTATGTAATATTCTAAGTCTTTTGCTGTCATTTCAACAATCTTCATAGCATCTTTACCAGGGCGAGATTCCATCTCAAGAAACCACTTTCTTTGCTCATCCTCAAGAAGCGATTGATTATTCATCCCTTAAAGTTTTATCATGAGATTGCAGCAATTCAGTCACATCTTTAGGTTCCACTTCTAATTCTAGTTCTCTTACTTTTTCCACATCTGCAGTTACTTCTTCCATGGAAGTCTTGATCAAAATCATCCATGAGGGTTGGAATCAACTTGTTTCAAACTCCTATTTATGTTGATATTTTGACCTCTTACCAAGAATAATGAACATTCTTAATGACATCTAGAATGGTGACTTCTTTCCAGAAGGTTTTCAGTTTACATTCCCCAAGTCCATCAGAGGAATCACTATCTATGGCAACTGTAGCCTCACTAAATGTATTTCTTAAATGATCCTGAAAGTTGAAATTAATCCCTGAATCATGGGCTGCAGAATGGATGTGTTAGCAGGCATGAAAGCAACATGAATCCTGTTGTACATCTCCATCAGAGTTTCGGGAGACTAGGGGCATTGCCAATGAGCAGTAATATTTTGAAAGGAATCTTTTTTCTGAGCAGTATACCTCAATAATGGGCTTTAAATAGTCAGTAAACAATGTTGTAAACAGATGTGCTGTCATCCAGGCTTTGTTGTTCTATTTACAGAACACAGGTAGAGTCAAGTTAGCATAATTCTTAAGGGCCCTAGGATTTCTGGAATGGTAAATGAGCACTGGCTTCAACTTAAAATCACTAGCTGCATTAGCCCCTAACAAGAGGGTCAGCCTGTCCTTTGAAGCTTTGAAGCCAAGCATTGACTTCTCCTCCCTAGCTATGAAAATCCTAGATGGCATCTTCTTCCAACAGTAGGCTGTTTCATCTACTTCGAAAATCTGTTGTTTAGGGTAGACACCTTCATGAATTACCTTAGCTAGATCTTCAAGATAACTTGTTGTAGCTTCTACATCAGCACTTGCTGCTTCACCTTGAACTTTGATGTTATGGAGATGGCTTCTTTCCTTAAACCTCATGAACTAAACCTTTCCTAGCTTCAGACATTTCTTCTGCAACTTCCTCACCTCTGTCAGCCTTCATAGAATTGAAGAGAGTTATGACCTTGCTCTGGATTAGGCTTTGGCTTAAGGAAATGTAGTGGCTGGTTTGGTCTTCTATCCAGACCACTAACTTTCTCTATATCAGAACTTCCACTATATCGGTAATAAGGCTGGTTCTCTTTCTAATCATTCATATGCTCACTGGAATAGCACTTTTAATTTCCTTCGAGAACTTTTCCTTTGCATCTACAACTTGGCTAACTTGCAACTTGGCCTTGCAAGAGGCCTAGCTTTTGGCCTGTCTCAGCTTTCAACATGCCTTCCTCACTAAGCCTAATCATTGCTAGCTTTTGATTTAAAGTGAGAGACCTGTGACTCTTCCTTTTACTTGAACACTTAGAGGTCACTGTAGGGTTATGAATTGACCTAATTTCAGTATTGTTGTGTCTCAGGGATTAGAGAGGCCTGAGGAGAGAGAGAGCGAAGGGAGAAAGGCCGGTCAGTGGAGCATTTGGAACACACACATTTATTGATTAAGGTCGCCGTCTTATATGGGCATGGGGTTAATGGTGCCCCAAAACAACTTCAATAGTAACATCAAAGAACACTGATCACAGATCACCATAACAAATACAATAATAATAATAATGATATAATAATAATAATAATAATGAAAAGCTTGCAATATTGCAGGAATTACCAAAATGTAACACAGAGACATGAAGTGAGAAAATGCAGTTGAAAAAATGGTGCCAATAGAGTTGCTTCAGGCAGGGTTGCCACAAACCTTGAATTTCTAATAAACGCAGTAACTGTGGGGCACAATAAAATGAGGTATGCCTGCAGTGGTTTGTAGAGTTCCATTCCTTGTGGTTGTAGGACTGAGGTCTCTCATTTCTTGCTGGCTATTAGCCAGATGGCATTTTCAGGGAATATAGGCCTCCTGCCATGTGGCCCTATCCAAAGCATGGCAGTTTGTTTCTTCAAAGCCAGCAGGAGACTTTCACTGTGAATTTCCCTTTTAGAGAAGGCTTGGATAACTCTTTTAAATGGCTGACCTAGTTAGGTCAGGCCCACCTAAAACAATCACCCTTTTGATTAACTTGAACTGATTTGGGACCTTAATTATGGCTGCAAAACCTCTTCATCTTTTCCATACAACTTAATCACAGGAGTGACATCCATTATAATCACAGATGGTACTTATACTTATTGGGAAAGTATTATATAAGATATGTACTCTAGGGTGTGGAAATCTTGGGGCCTATCTTAAAATTCTGCATACCATATCTATGTACCCTAAAAATAGATATAATATATAATAACAATAGGGTGGGTATTCATATATACACATGTACAAACATATACACATGTACATACATATATATCAACAAATTATTCAGAGGTATATTTAGATTGATACATTTGGGATAAGCTTTATTTTTGTTTGCAAATTCCAATTAGTATTATGTTACATAAAGTTACTTCTTACATTTTCACTTGGAAATGTTGCATAAGAAGTAATATCTAAGCTTCCTTCACATGAATTTTTTGTCTTTAATTTTCTCTCACCTGTGCCTTGAAATTTCAAAAATTTGCTTCCAGCTGTCACTATTATCTCGTTTCATGGCTCTGTCTGAGGTGTCCTAGAGAAAATGATGGTTTTCAAAGTCCATTAAAACCAACTGCAGTATGTAAACCAGGGTCTTGGCCCCCAACTAATTATGGAGTCATCCCCACTTCTTAGGCTCTTGCACTGGGCCAGTGATTGCTTTTAGGAAAGTGTGAATGGCTCTGGTTTTGGCAGACTTTAGAGGTTGTGGTCTTTGAGGAATCAAAGTGTTTCAAACTATGCTGTTTAGGATATAGGCAGTACCTGGAATATAACTTTTTCTTGCAGTGCTGAAGTTTTTCTAAATAATTATCACAAATATTTTATTAAATATTTATTTTGCTCCTCAAACAGCATCAATTGCTCTACAGTTTGGGAATATCAGATGGACAGAAGGAAAATGCAGCTAGTGGCCTAAAGTTGAGACTTAGGAAATCTAGGGCTTATCTGGATCCATATATTAGTTAACCAGTCAGGTAAGTGCTTCCTTTTTTAAAAAATATTCTCCTTTTTCTTTTTTTCTCTCTTTTTTCCCCCAATGAATATACATGCTAAAGTGATTAACTGAATGGTCTTACAATCTTTGTCTTGGGTGAATTTTTTAAAAAATGTATTTTAAGAAATGCTTCAAATCAAAACACCACCACTGAAAGCTGCTTATTAAATTACAAGTAGCTCATTGAAGATAATGATGATGGTGATGTTAATGATAATAAAGATTTTCACTTGTTTTGAAAATTTCAAATGCTTTTGAGGGCTGTCGATAACTGCATTTAAGCTGTATTTTCTGATTCTGATATACTTTCTATTACTGTGCCATAGGCAGTAATTTCCATTCAGTATATTTTGTTGAGAGAGAGAGAAAATTTTACCCCCTTTTCTGTAATCATATAACATAGCCTTTAGATTGAATGAAAATAAAAAAAATTATAATTCCAAGAAATTTCTTGGTTGCCCCAAGATATTGGGCATTGGTTGATATTTTGAGGCAAATACAGTTTGCAGTCATCAGAATCTTGTTCCTAAATTACTACACTAATAAACTCTGAGAGCACTCAAGAGTTCCTGGAAGAACTACCCTTTCTCCATCATTTACTATGCAGAACAATTGGGATTATTGCTGTCTCATTTGGGTAGATACCAGGAAATGCCTCTCCTTCGCCTAGTATGGGACATGATCTAAACCATTCGTAGGGTATCGCTTCAGGTGTTTGAGGGGGTAAACACTGACCAGGCTTCATCGTTATCATCATCTGTGCTTGCAGAGAGCATGTGTGATGCTTAATAAGTGTGGGAACAGGGAGATCAGTCATTGGTCCCCTGTCTCAAATATCTAATCTAGTGTTAAAAAGAATATGTGTCTATCAGTATCTTCAGTACGTTTTCAGTTTGCATCAGAATCAAACTAGGAAGGAAGTTATTTTACTTATGGCAGTTCTGAGAGTGCAATTCTGGGACAGAGTATACACGGAGCTTAGGTCGCTGACTACCAGAGGATAGTACTGCTTTCAATGGTTTTCCATTATCTAGAGCTTGTCTGATTGTTGAGTGAGAAGAATTTAAGGTTTTTTATTTCTCCTCCACAGCTTCCTGACACAGCCTCTGCAGGCATGTGGAATTTGTTTTTGCTTCCTCACTTTTGCTCCTGCTGTTTTTTCTCTCCTTCCCACTGTGGAAATACTTCTTATTATTCAAAACCCAGTTCAAGTACCATTTCTTCCAGCCCGTAATTCCTTAAGTTCTTGTTCTAATTAATTCTACCTTTAATCATAAAATGCCTAGTATTGTTATTTGACATTTTATGGATATCCATATTGCCTCCATAATGAGATCATGAGTTCTATGAAGTTAGAGACTCTCTTTTATGTTATTTTCATTTTTGTAACCTCTCATTGCCTGTAGTATAGAACTAGATGTTCAACAAAATCTTTTACAATCCTAATCTGTAGATTTCTTTCCCCATTTCAATAGCTGCTTAAATTTATACAGCACTTTAAAACTTGTAAAGAGCATTCATGTATATTTTTAATCGACACTGATTGATTAAATAAAATGAGTGGCCTTCATTACCTAAAAGTGTTTTCCAAATGTGAAATGAGGGGAAGCTTGCTGGCAGAAGCCTATGTGAGGGAGGTTTATAGTGAATAAAGGGAGAATCACAGGATGAAAAGCTGGAGTGGAGCTTTTGGTAGCTCTGAACCCCAACGGGGATTCAGAATCTGACAAAGTTCTACCATCTATTTTTTAAAAAATATGTTGTTACCTGCACTTATGGGTACAGAGTGGGGGAAAGAGTGGGTGGGCAGGGATGGATGGGGAGTTTGGGACTGACATGTACACACTGCTATATTGAAACTAGATAACCAACAAGGACCTACTGTATAGCACAGGGAACTCTGCTAACATTCTGTAATAAATGGGAAAAGAATTTGAAAAAGAATAGATACATGTATAAGTAAAAAATTTTTTTTTTAATTTTAAAAAAGGATTGGCACAGAAAAAAATGTTATGTGATATTGCTGAGAATCACATCAACCAAATATGAGTAAATTGTGTGATAGAATCTAGTTGAAAAGATTTTGCTCATGTTAAGTCAATTATGACTAAAGGCTGTGATGAAAAATTAAAATGTTCACTGGCATTGAAACAACCCCATTATTTAATGAAAACTTTGCTGCAGGGACACTCACTTTCTCGTCAGAAAGACTCCTGCATTCACAGCCCTCAGAACATCTGAGGGACTGAGCTTTTTGGCCAAGGTCCTCACAGCATTGGTGAGGACAGCACAATATGGGAATGTGAAGGAGGGAGTCGGTTTACTCAATAAAAGGGAACATCAAATGCAAGGGATTTTATCAGTTGTGACCTTGGTCAGCAGGTTGCCTAACTTCTCTGAGTCTCCGTTTACACCTCTGTAAAATGAGGGGCTTGTTGTATAGGTGCTATTCATACAGTTTTAGGACATAGAATATCTTTTCCTCACCTCCATTTATATCCATAACTGCCCAGTGAGACACATTAATATTTTCATCATTTCATAGATAGGAAAAATGATAATCAAATTAAACAAATTTGGTGATTTAATTAAGGTAGTACAGCTCGTAAGTGGTAGGGTGAAGAGTTCAAGTCTGAGCTTCCACCTTCAGATACTCTCCCTTTTCTGTCACCTCAAACTGCTTTGCTATTTGTAGTGGGAAGACAATGTGGATTACAATGATCTTTTTGAAAAGATTCCAAATAATACAAATCAAAATATTTTATCAAGTTCAAAATAACTTGGCTTAGTATTGTCATTAATTTGCAACTATAGAATTTGTCCTGATCTTCTTTACCCTGAGGGTAATGATAATGAAAGAAGAGACTTATTTTTGTATGATTTTTTTTTTAAACACAACACGGGCAATTGATAGTATCAAAACTCCTGAAGGGTGAGAATTTAGAATTTCTCTTGTTCTTCATATCTATTTCACTTTTTAGGTTCACTGTCAAGTCAGTACAAACACATATCTGAAAACAAAACTTACTGGTCGTGACATTATTACATATGATTTGATAACAAAGCAAAGCCAGAGCTGATGTTTTCTATTAGCCTCTAGCCCTGCCACATAAGCTGCAGATGTGGATGAATCTGGACATTTGAGCTGAACTGGCTACAGAATTGCATTCTTAGCAGTACCTGTGAACTTCAAAGGGAGTGTCAAGCCACCTATCAGTAATCTAGAAATAAGGTAATAGTCATTTACTAAATATTTTAATGGAAATGATTACCAGTAAATACACTTAAAAACTCCATAGACAAGGAAGCAATTTAGTGAAATGTGGCTTATCTTAGCAGAAAGATTTTTTGACACATAACATACTTCATAACAATGTATATCAATGTCAAAAACCCACACTGCTTCATAAGCCATCTTACAGCTTGCATCTCAGTAATTTTAGCATATTCCCAGCAAAGATGTTACACAGCTCTTGATAAAAATGTTTTCCAAATGTGCTCATTGCAATTCTGAGTTTTGTGAGAATAATATGTACTATTGTTGTGTATTATATATGTTTCCCTTTACTATCCGTTATTATTTTTATATTATCTGTGTTATACTTCATCATGAATACAGAAGACTGCACCAAACATACATTGTACAGCTCAGTAATTAACACAATGATTTGCACAACTACCACCCAGGAAGGAGGCACAGAAGCCTCCTGTGGGTCTCCTATAGATCATGACACTCCCTTCTTTCTTTTCAAAGGTAACCACTATCCTGACTTCTAATAGAATAGTTTAGTTTTGCCTGTTTTGGGAATCACACATCATACCTTAGTTTATGTCTGATTTCTTTTGTTCAATTGTTTGTGAGACTCATCTTTGCACTGAATATGGTTATATTTCAGTTATTTTTATTTCTATAATAGTATTTCAATTTATGAACATACAACAATTTATTTTTGTATTTTATGCTGATGAACATTGGGGATGTTTAGGTTTTGGGGCTATAACAAAAAAAAAATGCTGTTGACTGCTGCTACCAACCAAGATGGAATAACAGGATGGGATAAATCATTTCATCTGAAATAACAACAAAACTGGACAATTGTTTTCAAGAGGTTGGTCATCAGACAATGAAGGACAGTGATCCCCATGAGATGGAAATGCATGAAGTAGCCCTGTGATTATCCCAGATTACTGTCTGGAGAGTTTCCAGTCTATGGTGCAGGAGGGGGAGTCCAAGTAGACTCCTTGAGTTTGTAAGGGGGAGTGTAAGAGTGGAGACAGCAGCACAGAGAGAACTCTGGGAATCTTGAAGTTTCCCCTTGAGTACTCAGGAGAAAACTAATCAGCACATACAAGCAAGCAAACTACCTGAGGCAGAGGGAAAGAACCATCTTAGAGGGAATAACACTTGGTACTCACACAAGATGGAAATAGTGCCCAATCCCCTTCAGACTGGAAAATCTGATCCCCTTCAGACAGGGCACTGGGATGGAGTACATTGCTCTGGTCCCACCTAACAAATCTTAAAAGCAAGACCAAGTACATAATTTGTGGGACCCAGTAAAAAATGCAAACTCCAGGCCCCTTGTTCACAATCATTAAGACTTTCAAACTGTCAAGAGTAGAGTACTAAACCAAGCTTAGAACCTCTCTAAGCACTGAGCCCTGTGTGACTGACCAGGTCACATGCCCAAGAAGCAGCCCTGCTTAAAAGCTAGACCAGAAAAGATCAAACTTTTTCTATGTAACTTAACTTTGTCTCTCAAGCCGTTATAGATCTGTTGCTCTTGTCTGCTTTTGTATTTCTTTCATATTGTTTTGATTCTTCACAGGCATTATTATTTTTGATTGAATGCTGGATAATGTATGTGAAAATTTTTAGAAATAATTTATAACCTAGAATGATAATATCTACCTCAAAGTGGATATATGTTTTTTTCTGGCAATCTGGGACAATAGAAAACTAAAATTTCCTTCATCTGTTTTCAGAGTTTGAGTTATTCAATACTGGGCTTTAGTTACACCAAGGGCTGATCTACCTCTGGTTCAATCTTACTCCTAGTGTGTAGTCCTTCATGGTTTCAACCTGAAACTTGCATTTTTAAGAGATTTTGACTCTGGCAGGCCCTGAAGTCCAACCTTTCACTTTTATTTTTTTCCCCTTGGTCCCATTAGTTCTGATCAGGTTCTTAGACTTTTTAGCTGCCTCTCCCTGAATTGGCAGTTGCTTCAAGGGAAAACTTGGCCCCTTACAACTAACAAAGGACAATTCTAAAAATCACTGTAGTTGGATTTAAGCCATAGCTTCGTTTTTAAGAGGAAAAGGTAAAATAAATTTCGTGGTTTCCATAGTGTTAGATGCTTTACAAATCTCGTTTTAACATTTTAAAAAATCCTACCAGTGGGGAATAATATCCCCATTTTAGAAAGCCGAAATCTCAGTGTCAGATAAGTTAAATAAGGTAGCTAATACCACACAGTGTGTGATAGAGTCACCATCTAACCTCGGTCTTGCTAACTTCAAAGCCTGTCTTCTTTAAATAAAACTACATTCTTTCATTTAACATAATGTGGATTGCAGATTTTACAAGTAATATTTATAGTGTTATGGAGACTGCAAGAACTAAATTTAAAAACTGCATTTAAATGAGTAAAATAGCCAACAGTGTTAAATGTGGTCTTCCATGATGACACCCTATTTAAGGACTGATTTTAAAGTTTATTCTAATCGGTTGAATGGATGATGGCGATTTCTGCCCTGGAAGACTCAGTGGAAGAATGTTTTACAAATGCTTTTTCAATGATACGTTGCAAATACGGAGTATCTACTAGACAGCTAAGCAGATGTGTGTGTGCATGTGGGCATGTGTGTCTGATGGAGATCAGAAAACAGGCAGGTGTCTTAGAATCATTCAGTCCATCTTTTAGCACTGATCCTCTGTATTGAGTGGATCTGTTGGTTGGAAATAGTGATAACCTGGCGATGCATTACACTGTGATGCTGTATTTGAACGGCTTTGAAGGCCTTACTAAATCCCTGAGACCTATGTTTTTATCATAAACTCTGACATGAAATCCAATATGATCTTTTTATAAAAATGTGGCTGGACAATATTTATCATTTATAAATGTAAGCACATATAACCAGGCTGTTCCCCTCTTATTTTAAGGACAGCGTTAGCGTATTAACACATCCAAAAGAAAAAGACACAAATCCAATTTTAAAAGGACTGAAAGTGTTTTGGTTTACAAATTCAGTTACACCACTCATCATATTGAAAACATCTCTGAAATTTTCCCTTAAGAATCTCTTTCCAAATTTCCACTCCACAGAAGAGCTACCTAAAGCTCTGTCTTTCTTATCTTTCCCTCCCAGTACCCCCTCAGGCGGCTCAGGCTCAGTCTTTGGTATGTAAAGCTGAGGTCACTAGATGACCTGCAGTCTGAATATAGCCCATGGGTATTTGGAGTTTGGCCTTTACAGAGTGTTAAAAAAATTTGAGTTAGTTGCCAACATTTGAAAGTCAGAATAGTTCATGTTAAGATCCAGATATCTCGGCTTCCCTTGGCAAACCAGATCTGGTGACCCTATGCTTTCTTCCCGTATGGTACTTTTCACTCTATGCTTCACGGCATTTAGCAGCTTCCGCTTGGCCACTTCTTGGACATTCAAATTGGCAACCTTTGTAGTAAAGTGGGCCAGGCTGGATTTTGCTTCTCTTACTTGCATTCACCTTACACAACTAAATATAAATGATACATTCATGGGCCTATATTCCTTAAAAAGCAGGGAGAGGGGTGTTTGAATGGGTGAGCATAAGTACTTATAATTTAAATGTTCCCTCCCATCACATAAAAATGAAGGGCAAGTGTCTGCCCCTTAAAAATCTCTGTGGTAGTGGAGCTGTTAGGTGTCACTCTCAGTCTGGGCGGACACACCTATTAGCATTCCCTGACCTATTTAGGGCAGGTATTCTTGAAAGGGAGAGGGGCAAGGTTGACATTTGGCTGTTTTCTATCTAAATCTGTCAAACATCCACTCTTATTATGTGAAATTCTGCCTCACTGGTACTGAACTGTTTCATGCTCTAATGTATGGGTAGCATTGAGACCTCAATTTTTCCACAGGATCTCTATAAAAGAGAATTTTCATATTTTTTTCACCACATATAATACACTGATTTGCTCTGAAGTTCAGCATGCAATTTTTTTCTCCACAGGCAAGCTTCTGAGGCATTTTGCCAAAGTAAGTATTTGAACGGTGACGTTTTCTTAAACAACAGAGAAGTTAAACTGAAACTCAACTGTTGATGGTGAAGGCAGAAAAAAAGCAAAGAGCTATAGGCACTCTCCGGGGCCCTTGATAAGAGAAGTAGGGAATATGTATAGGTTAGCAAAGAGGGAATAAAAGAATCAGGAGATGGTCAGATAGTGGAATATAAAATATGCATGCATATAATTTCTAGCATTTGGGACTGAGAAATAAACAACAAAAAAAAAGAATTTTTAAGATTTGGAATCTTGTGGACATTTATTTATCAAGCTGCTAGAAGTTAATGGCTTCTAGATGCAGACTCTGTTTTATTTTACAGAGTTTGATCTCCTAGGCGACTATCTTATTACATTCATAATTTCCCACATTGCCTAATTTTAAGGTCTTTACAAATTGTAAAAAAAAAAAAAGTTGCTTCAGGATAGGTGTTTAGATTTTGCAATTTAAGTTTATGTCAGACTTGCTATAATCTAACCACACTGCTCCCCAGCCATTGTGATCTTGCTCTATGATCTAAGGCAAGCCTTTTGTTTTTAGATTTTAAAAAGTTGTGGTAAAATATGATACACAACATAGAATTTACCATCTTAGACATTTTAAAGTGTACAGTTCAGTAGTGTTAAGTGCATTTACAATGTTGGGCAACCAATCCCTAGAACTTTTCTTTTAGGACTTTTAACTTTCATCAGAGATGTAACATCTTTAAAATGAGTCATTTTAAATATTAATTAGCCTTTCAATGCAATAATACTAATGTCCTTCATAAAAGGGTTGATGAATTCTTTGATATCTGCCTCAGGATGTAATGTGCTTTTTAGAATATGCAGTGTTTTGTCACAAGGTAAGTATAAACATAATATTAGTGAAATACTCTTTCAGCATGATTGATTCCAAATACACAAAGTGATGAAAGAGCAAATATCACTAGGTACCTTAAAACCAATGTTTTATATGTATCTTTCCATTGGCATCTCTCCAATCTCCTCCAAGACAAAGTCATGCTTCCCTCTGCATGTGTGACTCGTACAGAATTTTGAGGAAGCTTAGACATGCTTTTTTTTTTTTCCTTTGTCCCCTTCTGCTTCCTTTCCCAGATTCCTATCTTAGTTCAATTTCTTCCCTTTTCCTGATTCTTTTTTATCTAACTATTTCATTTCAATATTTTATAGTGATTCATTTTGCTTTCCTTTTTCCTGATTTTCATATTCAAGATGGTATTTCTTTCTTTTCACTCCTTTCTCTTCCCTTTCCTTTTCTTCCTTCTCATTAATTCTTTCACTCATTTATTTATATTATTACTTATTTATTTTTACTTATTTTGTGTGTGTGTAAAAATGAACTGCCATGTGTGTTGTTCCATCAATTTTCATAAAACGTAAGATATAACCTTGAGGATAGGAAAGGAACTGTGTATGACCTAAGTGTTCCCCACTTGCATGGTCTCCACCCATGAAGGAGCAGGGTCCAGCGTCCCCCTACTTCTTCCCCTTCCAAGGGTCACCCTCCTCAGGTGTGCAGTGGTCTGCCCAGCACGAGCTCCAATTTGCCTCCAAACTCCTGTGACTGTTTTCTGCTCTCCACCCTGTATAGTTCTAAGAATGCACCAGGATCTGCAGAGCACCATTAATACAAGACTGTTGTGTGTCACGGGCTTTTAGAGAAGGTTGAGGATATGGCAGTGATTACAGTAAAGCCAGAAAATAACTTCACCTAAGTGTTAGACATAAATTTTCCTGGAAATGTATCAGCCTTTCTCCATCAGAGGGACCTTTTTTCTCATGAACAGTGTTTCTTCTAAAGCCCTGGGCTCCCCTGTTGATATTCAGGTTTTATTACATATGGTTCTACTTCGAGATATTTGAAAATCCTAAATTTCTCTAAGCCAATCTAAATCCAAGGACTATATTGTCAACATAATGATACCTCTCTACTTTTGCATCAATGGGGAAATTTTATGTTCATAATTTTCAGAGTAAAATTAAAACTTTGTAATAGTTTAACTAAGCATCACAGGACAGAGAAGTTTTATTTCATCAATGTATTTTGAACAAATCAATGAAGTTATCCACTCTCAAAGAATGAAGCCATTAGTTTCAGTCATCAGAAAAGAGTTAGTTTTTTTTGTTGGTTTTTTAATTCCAAGTGACAATATATCCAACTAGCTCAAAATATAACTCTGGTTCTGTTTTCAGTATTCCAATATAGCCCAACTTCACTTTAAAAAAATTTATGGTAACAAAGGCATTAAACATTATCATTTAAAAACCGAAAAATGTACCATAACCCCATCATATTAACAAAGCATTTAAAAATTTTTCTTTGTTCCATATTCATAGGTAATTTGATGTAGTTGCCCTGAGTGAGTTCTACTTTTAAAGTTATTTCATTGTAAACTTTCTTACAGAAGATGTAGCTAATATAATTAATAATTTAATAGGTATATAATATTCTATTGAAAAGCATCCATATTCATTTAGCCATTCCTTAGTTAAACATACCAGTTGTTTCCAATATTTTGCTATTTTAAATAATGCTAAGGTAAATAGCTTATCCCATCATTGAATAAATACTTATTGAGTGCCTACTATATCCCATGTACCATTCTAGGCAATAAAATATATGAGTCAAGAGATGAAAATTCCTTCCCTCATGGACCTTATATCCACTGGGAAAGAACATAGGAAATAAATTAAATGAGCAAATTATGTGGTATACCTGAAGATGATAAGTGCACTGGAGAAAAATAAAGAGGGAAGGGGCTGGAGAATGTAGAGGGTAGAAGATGTCATTTAATAGGATGGTCTGAGAGACCTGTTGAGAAGGTGACACTTGAGCAGACTTAAAGAAGTGGGGAATAAGTCACAGAATATCTGGCTTGGGGCAGAAACATGTCCAGCATGATTCTGGTCCTAGGAAGAGCAAGGAGTTCATGTGACTGGAACAGTGGAAGAGGAGGTCAGATAAGTAATGCAGTCCAGATCTTATATAGTCTTGAGGAATTCTGTAAGGGCTCTGACTATCTTTCACTCTAGATGAGAAAGGGAGCTATTGAAGAGTTTTAAGCAGAGAAATGATATGCATTGACTTGTTAACAGAATTACTCTTGCAACTGTGTTGACTCTTATGGGGTAATAGTAAAGGCAAGGAGATCAGTTAGGAGGTGCCTTGGACCATGGTGGTAGCTGGGATATTTATGGAGAGTAGTCAGATTCCATATATATTTTCAAGGTAGAGCTGGCAGGATGTTTACAATGCCACCATCAATATAAATGTGTGCTTCCTAACATTTGAAACACACACACACACACACATATATATATAAAACAATTTTCTAATATTGTAAAATCATTCTAAAGTTTACTTTTAATTTCATGAACTAACAAGTGTGAACATTGCCCTGCATATTTATTGATATTGCCTGTATTGATAGTCTCTTTCATCTTACTTTGCTCACTTATTTGAAGTTTTATAGGCATTCTAATAAATATCAGAAAATCTTTACATATTTAAAATAATAAAACATATTTTACTTACAGTATTTACAAATTTTATACATCACATATTACCTGACCACCCCAGCTTTTGTTTTTCTTTTTCAAAATACACTAGAAAATAACTGTGTGATATAAAACTGATCAGCTAATCAAAACTGCACAAAATACTATTTCAATTTTGGTACCCATTGAGTAAAATATTAACATCTTAAATATTATGGTCTTTCATTCTAAAATGATATTCCTGGGGGAGAAGAGTCAGAGGTCCAAAGAACCCAGCACCAGCTGTGAGAGCTGATATTCGTTGGCTCCTTGTGTCATTATGTCTGAGCCTGGTGCTGTGGAAGGCCTGAGCAGCTTGCCATCTGCAATAACCACTCTGAGTAATCTTCAAATGCATCCTGCTGCTGAATTCTTTGTTTTTTACATCATTTGGGATTTCAAGCGATCTTAAAGATATTATTCATATAGGGTATTCATAGATGCCAAATTCCTTTCAGGGACCACATGCTTAGTTGGTGTATTAGTGGGCTGGGGCTGCCATAACCAAGTATCCCAAACCTGGTGGCTTAAAACAACAGAAATTCTCTCACAATTCTGAAAGCTAGAAATCCAAAATCAAGGTACCACAGGGCCATGTTCTTTCTGAAGGCTTTGTGGTTGAGTCTGTTCCATGCTTTTTTCTTGGCTTCTGAGTTGCTAGCAATCCTTGGCATTCTTTGGCTTGTAGACACATCATTCTAATCTCTGCCTCTGTTGTGTTAACCAAAACTTCAGAAACAGAGACCTGATTGAAATAAAGAGGTGTTTATTTGGAGTTTGTTAGGACTGCAGCCCGGGAGACACAGATTCAAGAAGCACTTAAATTGTGTTCTGCTGGACTACAAAATGGGGGAAGCTTATAAAGGCAAAAGAAAAGCAAGGTTATATAAATTGTTTGTCAAGAATTAGTGTTGGAGCTTAAAGGTGCCTGTTTAGCAAGGATGGGCGGGGGTTTGAAATGATTACAGAATTGTGAAGAGTGGGTGGTGGGACTTTGAAATGACAAAGTTGCAGCTAGCAGCTTCTAGTAGATGCTGTTTTGAGAATGGCTAGTAGTGACCTTGAGTTTGATACAGTTCAGAGAAAATTCAAGTTCTCACTGATGCAGAAATGTGTCTGAAATTACATCCGTGTTGGCTACCAGGCTCCATTTCGGGTGCCTGAACCATAGTTACTCCATTTTGATTTTTAAATGATCTTAAATATGCTATCACTTGTCATGTGACATTCTCTCTGTGTGCCTCTACATCATCTTCCTTCTCTGTGTCCCTTTTCCTCTTCTTATAGTAGGATTAGTATATTGCATTAGAATTTAATCTAGTAGGACCTCATTTTAACCTGATTACATCTGCATAGACCCTATTTATATATAAGGTCATATTCACAAGCTCCAAGGGTTATGACTTCAACCTATATTTTTGGGTAACACAATACAACCCATGAGAAGTGGTTTGAGAAAAAGAAGTAGTTTCCAAGAGAATCAGGCTAAAAAATGTATTCAGAATTAATATTGGGCATAGAATCTAATAAGAACTTGATGAGATTAATGAAATCAGAAGGAGAAGACACAAATTCTCAGCCTTACTGTTCACCCACCTTTCAAACCTCAGCTTAGTTCTACCTTTTTACTGAAGGCTATTGAACTACTCTGAGGATCTCTCATGCAACAATATTATTTATATTATATATCTTAATTTTTAATAAAATATTCTTTTGTACTGTACCCTAATTGATTCAAGTGTTTTGATTCTGTTTTCTCCAACAAAATTGCAGTCTTTTGAGGGCAGGCATCTTGGTATTGCATCTTTCTGGGATCCTCTTGAAATTTCTATTAGAATGTTAGAAACATACAAGTTCCCCCTAAGCATTTACTGGTTTAAACTGAAATATGTAGGGGTTTGGTTAGATGGGCAGTAAGTTTGGCAGTGAGTTATTTTCCCAATCAACCATTTAGTACTCATCTTTCAAGTCACAACTAAGGTGTCCCTTCTTTAAGAAGCTATTTCTCCACTAATCAAAACTGCATTAAGTGCCCCTCTTATAGATCCCATACCACTCTGAGATATGCTTACCATGCCACATTTTAATTTTCTGGTGACCTGTCCCTTTCCCCTACTGGGTTGTGAGCTCGACCAGGGCAGAGACTGTGCCTTGTCACTATTGTATTCCCAGTGTCCAGAATAGTGGCTAGTCTATGGTTGGCCCCTTATAACTAATTGTGGAATTAACTCAATGAATGACTAAACACTAGGCTGCATCATTTCCTCTCCCCTGGCTTTATTTTCCTTATGTGTTAAATAAGGGGAGAGAAATGGTGATGCTTAACAGAGCCTGCCTGCAATTCCAACTGAGGTTAGGTAAACATGGACGTGGTTAGACAGCTGTACCAATAAGTGTGACCTTCCTTTCTGTAGGGCTTAGAGAACTGTGATTAGGCTATTGGTCTCTACTGTGGCTCTGGCCAGGTTTGCAGAGAGCTCTATCCTGGAGTTCAGTTTTACACAGGCTCTGAGGGGGAAATCCATCTGACATTGTTAAAGTTCAAGTGCATAAAATGCCAGGCATGACAAGACAAAAAAATATGCTGCTGGTGACAAATAAATAGGAGCCAAGAGACTCAATAGTCAACTTCCATCAATTTATTTCCATCTGTTCATATCCACTTAACTACCCTGAGTTTATTTAGAGACAATTATCCATGGCAACAAACTACAGCAGTCCCTCTCATGAGTTTGTAATTTTTTCATTTAAAAAAACTCAATGAAAATTCAAAACCAAGAGACACCACAGTGTAACTCCGAGACTAGTTACTGCTAATTATAAAATAAAATTATAGAGAATGGACTTGAGGACATGGGGAGGGGGAAGGGTAAGCTGGGATGAAGTGAGAGAGTGGCATGGACATATATACACTACCAAATGTAAAATCAATATCTAGTGGGAAGCAGCCTCATAGCACAGGGAGATCAGCTGGGTGCTTTGTGACCGCCTAGAGGGGTGGGATAGGGAGAGTGGGAGGGAGACGCAAGAGGGAGGAGATATGGGGATATATGTATATGTATGGCTGATTCACTTTGTTATAAAGCAGAAACTAACACACCATTGTAGAGCAATTATATTCCAATAAAGATGTTAAAAAAATAATAATAAATTAAAAAGAAATTTTAAAATAAAATAAATAAATAATTAATTAAATTAAATTAAATTATATCTACCAAAGTGAAATGCACTCCACTCCTTTATAAAGGCCTTAGGAGGAAGAAGTGTAAATTTCTTCAGAAAGAGACTCTCATGTAGAAGAAGATTATGGATGAAGCCAACAAATCGTACTTGGCTACTGCTTTGAAAATCCTGAATTTCTTCACCTTATCTGAGCAAAACCAGTATTCATTACTGTCAATTATATGAACAAATCAAAATATTGGACTTTCCTCTCATTGTTGCATTAGAAACAATTCTTAGTGGACCTTTTAATGTGAATTTTCTTTTCTTCCATCTAAGGCATTTGACAAACTAATTAGCTGGGCAAGAATGTGATGCACCAATAATTAAGTTTAATGTATCTTTTGGCAAATAATCCAGTTTGAAGGTTTTATAGATTTGAAATTTTCCATCTTTCTGGGCATTTCAATTGGGGTATTTACTATTATCTCATACTCAATTAATCATCCTTCCAGCTTGTTCTACCTTAACTATTGCTGTAAGTGATATTGCTATTTCTCTAAGCATCCTGACTGGAAACTTTGAAGTATTTGTTGTAGCCTTCTTTTCTTTTAGAACATTAATATATGTCAGCATTATTTATGTTATTAAAAAGACATCATTTTTTAAAAAATTGCTCTTTACTAGGTTTTAAGTGCCTATTCCATTCTTTTCACTACATAGTGACCACTGTCATTGGAAGTCATGGAGCACACTAGAGCTCTGTCATCTAAATGATTTCCCCAAACTGGTTCTAATGGTTCGAAATGTTCAATGGGAGAGGAGCTTATATCTCACAATTAAAGAGAAAAGAAAGCCTTATAAAGCAAATTGGACTGTGATTGTGTAAGTATTAGTGTGAATAGTTTCAAATCAACGTATCAGTGACTGCTTTCAGCTTTAAATAAGAGAGGGTTAGCGCACAGAAGGGCTAAATGCATCAGGAGCAGGGACAGGCCAGGTTACCAAAGAGAGAAGAGGGTAGTAGAGCAGCAGTTCTATGAGCACTAATGACAGATTGCAATAACTTTTCGATTGTTTCTTAGTGGTTCCTTCCAATCTTCAACTATGGATAGGAAAACCAAAGCTGGGGCCCTGCTATTTTGTGTTAGGGAATATCTCCCCAATTCTACCATAAGATCACCTCTCTTTTACCTGTTGGTAACATCAGGCTTTGAGCTGGAATTTGAGAAAGGGGTTCTTCCACAAAAGAAAAAATGTTTAGACACCACAACTCTAGAATGTTATAGGTATTTGTAGAAGAAGCACTGAAATGGTGGTTGGGGGACCCAGGTTTATTCTAGCTCTGTCTCCTCCCACAGTGCCTCCTTTGTTTAACCTCCTGAACCTCCCCTTCTTTATGTCAGTTGGACCAGGATCTATGCATCTCATTAATTAGAGTCCTTCCAGCTCTTGACACCTAGACAGGGAGATGTATTTTGCAGCATAATTTGATTTTTATCACTCCTCCTTTCTGTTGTCATCTCTTAAGTAATTTTAATTTGGGGGCACCTGTAATAGTAGGGGATGATTGAGCCTGGTGAGCTGTGGTTAATTATAGGTAAGTGGCATTTTGAGGTGTGGCTGTGAAGTGGTTCAAGCATATTTTAGTTCTAATTGCTTTACACTAGGTTATCATTAGGAGAACTTGTTCCAGAACTTCTCTCTCCTACAGCTTATAGAAGTGACCATAGACATTATTAAAATTATCTGGGATCAAGATATCACTGTCAGACAGTTGTCATAGCAACCCATGTAATTTTTTACCTTCAGACCCATCTGGAAGTCCTGATGCTGGGACAATTGGCCCTGCATCTCTAAAGTGGAGGAGGTATGATCTCCAGGGATGGGACCCAGGAGAGCTAAAGAGAGGGTGCCTGGTACCTGTTTTTGTAGTGGTTCATCAAACCCACCAAGCAGATGCCCGTCTCTATGTTTATAGAGCCTTGTCAGCACCCAGGGATATCTGGCTATACTAATGGGGACTCTTTTTATTTTATTCTAAGAGTTTTACAGTGTGAAGTTTCTTGGTAATGATCTGCATAAATCTTAGTGAATTTTTTTTTCCAAGAGCTACATTTATGACAGAAAATAAAATAAATCTGCCAGTCCAGAGATGCAGATTTAACTCTCTTTTACTGATTTCCTTTGTTATTTACAAGGATATCCAGGGAGCCTATAATGAGGAGACTTTCTAGAATGTGAGTTGTAAGGGAATTTTGCACCTTCCTGGGATATAGAACACATAAAAAAAGAACTAAAATAAAGTATGGGCTTTGACTCCAAATGATTATGTTAGAACGTGTTTGTGACCCACGAATGCTCTGAGTTTGGGGTGAGAAATGGAAGGATAGAATCTAGTTCATTGATTGACTCCTAATCCCCTCACGGCACAGTAGTAACAAGGGAGATACACAAATCCAACGGGTATTTTAACTCCATTCATTCAAATATTTAATCAGTGCCTTCTGTGCACCAGGCAGTATTTTAGGCTCTGAGGACATAGCATGAATGACATGTGGACGATGTCTCTGCATTCATGGATATTATTTTATTGTAGGCAAGAGAGTAAACAAACAAGTATTCCATTACTACATAATGTAATATCAGGTACTAACAATTCTCTGAAGAAAAAAATAAATTTGGGTAAGGTGATAGAGCAAGAAGGTTGAGGGTTAACATTATACAGTGTGGTATTGGGAGTCCTGTCTGATGAGCTGACATTTCAGCAGATAACTGAAAAGTGGGGAAAGCAATAAAATTGATATTTGAAAAAAAAACTCTACATTTTTCATTAATCTTATTTCAAAACTGTGATTTGACCATTCTGTTTCCTATACCTAAAACATCCTCTGCCTTGTCAAATTTTGGCATTTAAGACCCAGTTCACGATACACATTGGTTCTTGGTGCAATCTAGTACAATCTTGGGTAAAATTCCCCTTTTTGAGTCTAAAGATCCCCTTCTTGACTTTCACCATGAAACTAATAACTTTTTCTCCTTCTTGGGAAAAACAGAATTAATACTTGTGACAATGAAGTGGATTGCATGAGGCTTTGTAGGCCCTTTTTTTAAAAAAATTTATTTATTTCTTTATTATTTATTTTTGGCTGTGTTGGGTCTTCGTTTCTGTGCGAGTGCTTTCTCTAGTTGCGGCAAGCGGGGGCCACTCTTCATCGCGGTGCGGGGGCCTCTCACTATCGCGGCCTCTCTTGTTGCGGAGCACAGGCTCCAGACGCTCAGGCTCAGTAGTTGTGGCTCACGGGCCCAGTTGCTCTGCGGCGTGTGGGATCGTCCCAGACCAGGGCTTGAACCCGTGTCCCCTGCATTGGCAGGAGGATTCTTAACCACTGCGCCACCAGGGAAGCCCTGTAGGCCCTTTCTTAAAAACAAAATATTATAATGAGTAATTCTAGCAACATTTTTTGTGAGCGCTTTCTTTCACAGAAATTATTCTTCATAGATTTGTAATGCTTTTACTAAAGACTAAAACAAGTCTATCCACTGCAACTGCCTCAAATGGTGTTCCAGAGTTATGAGTGAATGTTTTCCACTTCCCATCATTCCTCTACAAGTGAAGGTAGTCATCTCAGACCCACGTTTGGGTGTGGCAGGTAGAATGTCCTGTCTGTCCCCAACAATAAATAAATGGATGTCCGGAATGCTTTGGACTTTTTTAAAAGCAGATTTTTAAAAGACTGTGGTACAAAATACCACATAATATAAAATTTACCATCTTAACCATTTCTAAGTGTATAGTTCAGTAGTATTAAATATATTCACATTGTTGTGCAACCAATCTCCAGAACTTCTACATCTTACAAAACTGAAACAGTTTTATTGATATAAGATGTTGAATACATTTCACATTTAAAATGTTCAATTTTATAAATTTAGATGTATGAATACACTCATGAAACCACCGCTACCATCAGTATAGTGGACATATCCATCACCTGCAAAAGTTCCCTCATGCCCCTTTGTAATCTCCCCTTCTAGTCTTCCCATTCCCTTGTCTTCAGGCAACAACTGATCTGCTGTCGGCTTGCATTTTTTAGAACTGTTTCTGTCACTCAGTATAATTAACTTGAGATGCATCTATGTTATTGTATGTATAAACAGTTCATTCTTTTCATCATTGATTAGTATTCCATAGTACCAATATACAACAGTTTGTTTATCCATTTACCTGTGATAGATTTTTGGGTTGTTTCTAGTTTTTATAAATTATAAATACATGAGTATTACAACTACAATTACAAATACATGACAAATACATTTGTGTTTAAGTCTTTGTGTGGATATTCTCTTATTTCTCTTGGGTTAACAGGTACCTAAGAATGGAATGGTAAGATAATATGCTAAATGTATGTCTAACTTTTAAAGAAACTGTCAAAGTAAGTGCTTGAACCATTTTACATTCCTACCAGTTATATATAATAGTTCCAATTCCTCCACATTCTTGCCAGTACTTGGTATGTCAGTCTTTTAATTTTAGCCATCCTAGCAGGTGAGCAGTTGTATCTCATTGTGGTTTTAATTTGCCTTTCCTTAATGACTAATTAAGGTGAGAAAAAGAAAAGATGATCATCTTTTTATGTGCTTATTTGCCATTTTGGTGAAGTATCTGTTGAAATCTTTGGTCCATTTTTTTACTGAGTTGTTTGTATTATTATTATTGAATTTGGAGCTTTAAAAAATATATTCTGGACACAAGTCCTTTAGCAAATATATGATTTCCAAATATTTTCTCCCAGTCTGTGGCTTATGTTTTTGTTCTGTAAATTGTGCCAGAAAACAGAAGGTTTTTATTTTGTTAAAGTCTAATTTATGTTTTCTTTTCTTGTATGGATGATACTCTTGATATTACTTCTAAGAAATCAACCTAATCCAAATTTATAAAGATTTTCTTCTAGAATTTTATAGTTTTAGGTTTTACATTTAGTTTTAAGATCCATATTCAGTTTTTTTTAATGTATAGGTATAAAGTTTTTGTGCTGTATTTTATTATGCTTTACTTATTTGTTTTTATTTTGACATAAGCATATCCAATTGTTGAAGTACCATTTAGTGAAAGGCTATTTTTTTCTCCATTAAATTGATCTTTCCCTTGTCAAAAGTCAGTTTTCTATACACATGTATGTCTATTTCTGAACTCTGTCTTGTTGCATTGATCTATTTGCCTATTTTTATGCCAATTCAACCCCTCTTGATTACTATCTTGAAGAACTCTTAAAGTCCCTTCAAAGCTGTTTTAACTATTCTCTGCCATTTGCATTTCCATATGAATTTTAAAATTAGCTTTTCAATATCTTCAAAAATACTGTTGAGATTTTGTATAGTATTGTGTAAAATATATAAACCAATTTGTGGAGAATTGATATTTAAAAATACTGAGATTTCTGACACATGAGCTTTGTATATGTCACTTTCTATGTTTTTAGAGATCTTTAATTTCTCTCAGCAATATATTGTAGTTTTCAGTGTACAGGTCTTAAACACATTTTGTTAGATTTACCCTTAAGTATTTCATAGTTTTTTTATGATATTGTAAATGATATTTTTAAATTGAAATTTCCAATTTTTTGCTAATACTATACATAAAAAAACAATAGATTTTTGTATGACAGTCTTTTATTCTGCAAACTCACTTATTAGTTGTAGTAGTGCTTTTGTACGTTCCATAGAATTTTCTACATAGACAATTTTATTTATTTATTAGCTGTATGTTTTTTGTAGATGCCCTATATCAAGATAGGGAGACTTCTTTCCATTCCCTTTGTGCTAAGAATTTTTATCAGGAGTGTATGTTGGATTTGTCAAATGCTTTTTTCTGCATTTCTTAAGAATAGCATGTGGTTTTTCTTTTGTTAGTTTGAAAATATGGTGAATTATATTGACTGATTTTTAAATATTTTGCATTCTCAGTATAAACCGCAATTGGACATGATTTATATATCATAGGATTTGATTACTTAAATTAAAAAACAAAAATTTAAGTATATTATACTCATGAAGAATATTGGTCTGTAGTTTTCTTTCTTCTAACGTCTTTGTCTGGTTTTGGTTTCAGGGTAATTCTGTTTTTCATTGTAGGATTTCTCTTATTTTCCTCGTAACTATTTGATAGCATTCATTAATAAAGTCATCTGGGCCTAGAATTTACTTTATGGACACTTTTTTTTGCTGTAAAATAAATCTATTTAATAGAAAGCTATTTGGTTTATTTTTTTAATTTTATTTTTTTTTAACATCTTTATTGGAGTATAATTGCTTTACAATGGTGTGTTAGTTTCTGCTTTATAACAAAGTGAATCAGTTATACATATACATATATCCCCATATCTCTTCCCTCTTACATCTCGCTCCCTCCCACCCTCCCTATCCCACCCCTCTAGGTGGTCACAAAGCACCGAGCTGATCTCCCTGTGCTTTGCGGCTGCTTCCCACTAGCTATCTATTTTACATTTGATAGTGTCTATATGTCCATGACACTCTCTCACTTCGTCCCAACTTACCCTTCCCCCTCCTCGTATCCTCAAGTCCATTCTCTAGTAGGTCTGCGTCTTTATTCCCGTCTTGCCCCTAGGTTCTTTGTGACCTTTTTTTTTTTTTTTTTAGATTCCATATATATGTGTTAGCATACGGTATTTGTTTTACTCTTTCTGACTTACTTCACTCTGTATGACAGTCTCTAGGTCATCCACCTCACTACAAATAACTCAATTTCGTTTCTTTTTATGGCTGAGTAATATTCCATTGTATATATGTGCCACATCTTCTTTATCCATTCATCTGTTGATGGACACTTAGGTTGCTTCCATGTCCTGGCTATTGTAAATAGAGCTGCAATGGACATTTTGGTACATGACTCTTTTTGAATTATGGTTTTCTCAGGGTATATGCCCAGTAGTGGGATTGCTGGATCATATGGTAGTTCTATTTTTAGTTTTTTAAGGAACCTCCATACTGTTCTCTGTAGTGGTTGTACCAATTTACATTCCCACCAACAGTGCAAGAGGGTTCCCTTTTCTCCACACCCTCTCCAGCATTTATTGTTTGTAGAGTTTTTGATGATGGCCATTCTGACCGGTGTGAGATGATATCTCATTGTAGTTTTGATTTGCATTTCTCTAATGATTAATGATGTTGAGCATTCTTTCATGTGTTTGTTGGCAATCTGTATATCTTCTTTGGAGAAATGTCTATATAGGTCTTCTGCCCATTTTTGGATTGGGTTGTTTGTTTTTTTGATATTGAGCTGCAGGAGCTGCTTATAAATTTTGGAGTTTAATCCTTTGCCAGTTGCTTCATTTGCAAATATTTTCTCCCATTCTGAGGGTTGTCTTTTCGTCTTGTTTATGGTTTCCTTTGCTGTGCAGAAGCTTTTAAGTTTCATTAGGTCCCATTTGTTTATTTTTGTTTTTATTTCCATTTCTCTAGGAGGTGGGTCAAAAAGGATCTTGCTGTGATTTATGTCATAGAGTGTTCTGCCTAAGTTTTCCTCTAAGAGTTTGATAGTGTCTGGCCTTACATTTAGGTCTTTAATCCATTTTGAGTTTATTTTTGTGTATGGTGTTAGGGAGTGTTCTAATTTCATTCTTTTACATGTAGCTGTCCAGTTTTCCCAGCACCACTTATTGAAGAGGCTGTCTTTTCTCCACTGTATATTCTTGCCTCCTTTATCAAAGATACGGTGACCATATGTGCGTGGGTTTATCTCTGGGCTTTCTATCCTGTTCCATTGATCTATATTTCTGTTTTTGTGCCAGTACCATACTGTCTTGATTACTGTAGCTTTGTAGTATAGTCTGAAGTCAGGGAGCCTGATTCCTCCAGCTCCGTTTTTCTTTCTCAAGATTGCTTTGGCTATTCGGGGTCTTTTGTGTTTCCATACAAACTGTGAAATTTTTTGTTCTAGTTCTGGGAAAAATGCCAGTAGTAGTTTGATGGGGATTGCATTGAATCTGTAGACTGCTTTGGGTAGTAGAGTCATTTTCACAATGTTGATTCTTCCAATCCAAGAACATGGTATATCTCTCCATCTATTTGTATCATCGTTAATTTCTTTCATCAGTGTCTTATAGTTTTCTGCATACAGGTCATTTGTCTCCTTAGGTAGGTTTATTCCTAGATATTTTATTCTTTTTTTTGCAATGGTAAATTGGAGTGTTTTCTTAATTTCACTTTCAGATTTTTCATCATTAGTGTATAGGAATTCAAGAGATTTCTGTGCATTAATTTTGTATCCTGCTACTTTACCAAATTCATTGATTAGCTCTAGTAGTTTTCTGGTAGCATCTTTAGGATTCTCTGTGTATAGTATCATGTCATCTGCAAACAGTGACAGCTTTACTTTTTCTTTTCCGATTTGGATTCCTTTTATTTCTTTTTCTATTCTGATTGCTGTGGCTAAAACTTCCAAAGCTATGTTGAATAATAGTGGTGAGAGTGGACAACCTTGTCTTGTTCCTGATCTTAGTGGAAATGTTTTCAGTTTTCCACCACTAAGGACGATGTTGACTGTGGGTTCGTCATATATGGCCTGTATTATGTTGTGGTAAGTTCCCTCTATGCCTACTTTCTGGAGGGTTTTTATCATAAATGGGTGTTGAATTTTGTGGAAAGCTTTTTCTGCATCTATTGATATGATCATATGGTTTTTCTCCTTCGATTTGTTAATATGGTTTATCACATTGATTGATTTGCATATATTGAAGAATCCTTGCATTCCTGGGATAAACCCCACTTGATCATGGTGGATGATCCTTTTAATGTGCTGTTGGATCCTGTTTGCTAGTATTTTGTTGAGGATTTTTGCATCTATGTTCATCAGTGATATTGGCCTGTACTTTTCTTTCTTTGTGACGTCTTTGTCTAGTTTTGGTATCAGGGTGATGGTGGCCTCGTAGAATGAGTTTGGGAGTGTTCCTCCCTCTGCAATATTTTGGAAGAGTTTGAGAAGGATAGGTGTTAGCTCTTCTCTAAATATTTGATAGAATTCTCCTGTGAAGCCGTCTGGTCCTGGGCTTTTGTTTGTTGGAAGTTTTTTAATCACAGTTTCAATTTCAGTGCTTATGATTGGTCTGTTCATATTTTCTATTTCTTCCTGGTTCAGTCTCAGAAGGTTGTGCATTTCTAAGAATTTGCCCATTTCTTCCCGGTTGTCCATTTTATTGGCATATAGTTGCTTGTAGTAATCTCTTATTTGGTTTATTTTTGGATTTGTGTATTTCAAAGAATTTTTCTATTTATAAGTTGCCAAATTTATGAGCATAAACTTGTTTATGTTATTTTCTGACTTTGTTTTTAATATATGTAGAATCTAGCGATGTCACTTCTCTCATTCCTGATATTGGTCATATATATCTTTTTTCTTTTCAATTAGTCTGACTGAGGATTTATCAATTTTATTCATCTTCTTAAAGACCTAGTTTTTTCAATTTATTGGTATTCTTTATTGTTTTTCTGCTTTCTATTTCATTGATTTCTTTTCTGATGTTTCTTCTGCTTTTTAAAAATTTTTAATTTTCTTTTCTAATTTTTAAAGTAGAAGCTAAGAACTGGCTTGAGATCTTTCTTCTTTTCTAATATAGTCATTTAGTGCTCTAAACAATGCTTTAACTACATTACACAAATTTTAATTTATTTTCATTCTCATTTAACCCAAAACACTTTCTAGTGTCTCTTTTGATTTCTTCCTTAACTCATGGGTTATGTAGTAGTATGCTATTTGGTTTCCAAATATTTGAGAATTTCCCCCAAGTGTTCATTTTTGTTGAGCTTCAAACCTAGTATTTTGTAGGACTAGCTACTAGAAGTCATCATGGACTCATCTCTAGTGTTCTGGAGCTTATATCTCACTGTTCATATTTTAAATTAAAAAAAATAGAAGAATTAGTTGACTTCTGCTTCTGGTCATTTTGGCTGAAAATTTTCTTTCCCACCAAGAAAAATTATTAAAGCTGGAATAAATACATGAAATAAATATTATAAGACACAGGAAAACACTAAGTTATTGAAGATCCGTGAAGGAAGTAAGGTTCCAAGGAAGAAAGAACTTGAGGATCCAAGATCCCAGAGAGAATTCATAGCATGCATGTTTAGTGCTACAGCAGTTACCTCAGTGCTCTCACTTCTACATGTTGAAAATCTGTGTGACTTTCTGCCTGAGAGTTTTTGTCTTCCTGGTGAAGTGTATTTGTCTTATGTATGAGAAAACTGCAAGCTTTGAATATTCAACTCTCCCAAAGTAGCCTCAACTACTAATGGCTAGCAAGCTAGTACATGATTAATTTAGCTTATTTTTTGTTTGGTTAACATATCTCTGAGACTTATTAGGCACTGATGTAAAAAAGTGATTTAACTGCATACTTGATATAAAAGAAGAGAATACAGGATCAGAGAAAGTATTAAAATCAAAGAGGAAGTAAAAGGTGGAAAATACAGAAGAAAAGGTAAGCAGCAACTCTAGAATGTGTGAAAGGATCCAGCATATATGTGAGTAGAATCCTAGGTGCAGAATAGAGAGAGAGAATGGAAAGAAGCAATTTTTGAAGAAAGAACGGAATATAATAAAAGCACACCCATATGTATTAAAATAGAATGAGTGAAACTAAAACAAGGAAAATAATTCATAGAGGTAGTGAATACTCATTAACTTCAAAAGAGCAACAATATACCAATAACATATTCCTCAAAAGAATTAGAGGGAATGTACAGTTAAACCAGTTTTTAAAGCTTAAAATGATATTAATAATAATGGCTTGTGGTGTGCCTCTGTGTGTGTGTGTGTGTGTGTGTGTGTATCTATGTCTGCTCTTGTGCTAAGATGGCAGAGTTGGGTATTTGTGACAGAGACCATATGGCCTGCAAAGCTTAATATATTTACTATCTAGCTCTTTATAGAAGACATTTGCATACCCCTGTAAATATTCTTACTATTTACAAAGCTAATTAGTTGTGATGCTTTAAAGCAAATTTTGTCAGCATATGATTTGAAAGCCATGCCATTTTGTTCATAGATAGGAGAATCAGATAGGAGAAAAGTAACATATTTGTGTTCTGGGGCTAGGACTAGATCCTGGAATTAATGAAGTCTAATGGATGATAACTTGTCAGGAACTAGAAGATTCTATTTATCTGGAGTCTTTGTTTCTAACTGGCAGTTTTCTTCTGTGGAGTTTCTTCATCTCTAATATAGAAATAAAATCACAGCATCTGCCTGTTTCAAGGCTCACACAATATAACAAATTATATAATGATAAGTATAAAAAATAAAAATGAAAATTATTAGCATTAACGTTGCATTTAAATAAGAAAAGATATATATGGCAAAGTATGAATGCAAACCACAAATCTCTACATAACTTCTAAGTTGGTTCTTTTTGATTGATGTATTTCATCCACCTTAGTTGATCTTTTCCACCGTTGATCAGAATAATTGCATAATTAATTTGACCTTTAACAAAATCTCTTATGTTATCTTTTTGCCTCCATCAAATTTTCCTCCTTCCCCTCCTGTCCTCCTCCTCATTTTTCACTATCATTATCGGTGCCATTTATTGGGCACTTACTAAGATTCATATACTGTATTAAATATTTTATACACAATGTCTAATTCCTAAAATAATGACTTGAAGTACACACTATTATTTATCTTCATTTTACAAATGAAGACATTGATATAAAAATAGTTTAAATATTATGTCCAAGGTTGCAAAATTCTTAGGTGGCTGAGCTGAAGTTTAAACTCAAGTCTGTTTGAACTTACAGTTTATTAGTGATATTAAGTATCATCTTCTCTCTTTCTTCTAGAATTTATTGCACCTTCTGTTCAGGAGTCATGTCTTATCCCACTCCACATTTTCCATGCCTAGATAGTGCCCTGCATGGAGTAAGCCAATAATAACAATTAATAAAAGTTACTGAAAATTAGTGATAATAGTGATAGAATTTTAAAAGAAAATAAATGAATGCAATGGTTTATTTGGTTTAAAAATTGGGAAATTCTGTGGTCAAATAGGTTTAGAAAATGCTGGGTTTCTCAGATTTTCTTACAGCAAGACTTTTCAAAGATTTTAAGAAGACATATTTGTTGTGAATCTAGTCAAGTTGATACATCGTAGCACGCAACATTCATTAAAGATGTTTGAGTACGGATTTCCCTTTTTGGGTAAACACTTTCTTGGACTTTGGGAAAGTTTAAATTAATTTATAAAAGGAAATGGATTTAAAAATTGTTAACAAGCTACATTTTTAAGCAGTGAAATATTAACTTTTATTCAGCAAGCAAATGACTGTTTTCTTCAGTTTGGGCATTTTCAGAACAGAGCATAACTTGGCATGAAACAATGATCTATAAAAGAATTTTCTTATTAAATATGACCTTGTGACTTTTTTAACAAGTCCTCATTAATGCCTATGGGCTACATTTTATATTAAATACAAAAAAAGATTTACTAATGAGGTGCTGGGAGAGGGACAGGAAGACCTAAACCAGTTTAATATTGCTCAGAAATAGTGAGGAACAAAGTACAAACCAATAGTTACCACTGCTTCTGAAAAAGAGAATCCCTGAGAAGGTGATTGATCCACCTATTCTTTACCTGTGACATAATCCCATCTTGTATATAAAAAACTCCACTAATGTGAACTTATAACAATTAGTTCCCAATTTAACTGGATGGTATGTGTTAGAGTAATTAGAAGTTTACATTGAGGCTTCAGTGGTGTAATCAATTATTTTGAGTACCCTAGGCTGTTAACTCAATAACAATCAATATGGTCATCTTAAAAGCAAGTGATCAGACTATTTTTGTTTGATTTTACTGACAGCTGAACCAAGTGATGGTTTTGGTATTGTATGAAGATGACCTCAGACATTTGCTGTGAGACAAAAATGGCTAGAGCGAGGAAGGGGAGGCAGTGGGGCCAAAGCTCAGTATGGCAACAATAGTGTCTAGGAAATCTGTATTAGAAGGTGTGAATTCTATTTGTACATTCATTCACTTATTCCTTCATTTAACCAGATCTCATCATCTTCAGTGTCTACATAGCACATTGGACCCCAAGGTAACCCCCCCCAGATGCCTCTGATTTTAAATATGTGCTGTCTTGGTCTCAGTGAAACTCAGTGCTTTAGAGAGATAGGGAGAGAACTAGACCAATCAATATGATACTGGGGTGCGGTGGTAAGTTTTATGGCAGAGGTAAGACTAAAAAGGTGGAGGCTCAGGAAGGATTTTCAAAGGAAGTAATGCCTGAACTGTGGCTTGAAGAATGAATGGGAGTAAATGATGCAGAAAAGGAGAGTGGGAAAGTGATAAAGCAAAGGTTTGAGGAGAAATTCCTAGGGGGATAAAGATGTGCTAATAAAAAGATATTACAGACATGGGTACATTTGAGGAACGCTAAGTAATTCAATATGGCTTAGAAGAGAGTACTGTGATGGTTAATTTTATGTGTCAATTTGACTAGGCCACAGTAACCAGTTTCTTGATCAGGCGTTATTCTAGATGTTTCTGTGAAGGTATTTTTAAAATGAGATTAACATTTAAATCAGCAGACTGAGTAAAACAGATTCCCTTTAATTATGTGCGTGAGCCTCATCCAATCAACTGAAGGCCTTAATAGAAAAAGACTCACCTCCCTTGAAGAAGAGGGAATTCTTCCTTAGCCCACCCTTGGACTTGAATGGTTCTGTTTCTCTGGAGAATCCTGACTAATACAGATATATGTAGGAGAGAAGCAAGAGTTGAAAGGCATTGGAGAATGATTGAAGGTTTTTTGTTCTTTTCTTTTTTGTTTTACTTTTTATTGACATATAGCACACATAAAAGAAAAGTGAACATATCGTAAGTGTTAATACTCTTTATAAATATTCATATGAACACACACATGTAACCAAGAACAAGACAGAAAAATGGGACATTACCAGCACCCTCTTCCAGATGCTATCCCCAACTCCATGAGTAATCTTGGTCCTGACTTCTAAAAGCATAGCTTAGTTTTGCATGTTTTTGATTTTTTAAAATGTTTGTACATACAAACATTTTACTTGTATGTAGTTCAGTTTGTTTTTATCCTCATAGCTATATGATATTTCATCGTGTAAATATGCCACAATGTTTTTATCCATTCCAAAGGCAGGCAGTTAGGTGGTCTCTAATTTTTACTATTTTGTATAGAATTGTTTTGAACATTCTAGTGTATGCCATTTGGTGAACATGTATGCGTTTCTGTTGGGTATATCCATAGGGATGAAGTTGTTGAATTATAGTATATGCCTGATTGCAGAATCATGGAAAAGTGATCAAATTAGCCTTTTAGACAGATCTTTCTCATAGCAATGAAAATAATGGATTAAAGAATAGTGAGAATAATCCAGGTGAGAACTGATATGGCTTTGAACTAATGTATGTAAGTGAGATAGAAATTAAGAGAGGGATATGAGAGCTATTTAGAATTGGAAACAATTAGACTTGGCCAAATTAGACATGGGTGTGAGGTCAGGTTGACTTTCAGGTATCTAGCTGGGTGAATAAAGGTGCTATTCATGGAATGGGGGCTATGGGAATCTCATTAAATGAGCATGAACTTGCTTCCAGGAAGGTGCGATTATTCATTTTGGAAATGAGGAAATAGAGACTGACAAAGAAAATAGCTAATAAATGGCTTATTTTCCCCAAGATGTTTTACCAGTTCTTTAGTCAAAATAGTTCCTGGCTTCATATGTCAGTTGCTATGCATCCTAATAATTATATCCACTGACACTCACAGAGAACTAGAACAGAGAGACCTGGGTTTGAATTTACCTCTGTTATTTAGGAGTTATATGGATTGGGCTAGTTATTTAATATTTAAGAGGCAGTTTCTTCACCTGTAACACAAGGTAATAATATACATCTTGCATGATTCAATGAGATCAAATATATAAAACATCTATTATATCTATTAGTGCCTGGCACATAATGATTTTAAATGATAGCCCCTATTATTATTGTATTTAGTTATTACATCTTAATGGTTTCTTTTTTATCACTTATATTCTCAAATAAAGAGGAGAGACCATCTTTTCCTCTACTCTCAACCATTTACCCTAAAGTCTGAGCATTTGCATGTTAAGTATTTAAAAATTGACATTGTACTTAGCAGCCTTGAACGGGGACCAATCATCCCCTTGCCCAGGGTAGCTTCTGATTTAAAATAAGAATGGATGCACTGGTGTCTGGTATAACTCTGTTCTTTGCCATTCCTAGACTATTCATTTTTAATGATTTCATAGGCCATTTTCATACTCTCCCTGATTTATGAGTATCTATCTCTAGCTATCATCTGTCTACTTTTATTAAGCTATTTTTCAGACTGTATACCTAAGGTTATGAATAATTACTGCATTGTCATACATATTAATAATAAATTATTATTCCCATTTATCACTTATCAGTATGCTGCCGTATTGTAATAAAAGTCAACTTTTCATTTAATCAAGCTTATGTTCATAATAGGTACATTCATATTACAAAGAAAGTTTAATAGTTTTTCTCACTTGTGTTTAAAATAGATTAATAAATTTTTGCATTTTTGGCAATAGAAATGGAATTAATACAGCTCTCTGATGCAAAGTTTACAAAAGCATCTCTGCAAAACATGAAATGTAGAATGATCCCATGTCTTGGGAAGAATGTTAGTAGAACTAATGAATAGGGTACAGAGTTGCTATGTATGTAGAAAGGACAGATTTTCTAGGCCACAAAGTTTGGAGCTGAAAAGAGTCAACAGGAGTCAGCTGAGTAGCCACAACTGTTGAACCAGGGACAGATTAGGTGTATATTGAATGAGAATGGAACTGCCACTAATTCATGGATTCTTGCCGCTTCACCCATACACAGTAGGAAAGATTGGCATGGTTATTGCTGAAACCCTGCCCTAGGATATTGATTTAGGAAGTCTGCTGGTTTTCTGAAAGGCTTACCAAGTTTCCTGTAAATGCACTGAGGTTCATTGAATCTATTCATCCTCGTCTAGCTTTTCCCAGACTCTCCCCTGCTCATCATCTCAGCGGCCTAGGAACACACCAGTTGCTGCTGCTCAGACTCATAACAATCTATCTCTGTGAAAAGTCTAGCCAGAGAGATTAATAAAAAGAGGGAATATTTATTCAATTTCTTTCAAGTCTGCTGCCTCATTTCTTGCCGACTGAAAGGTTTTGGGTGTTTGGCATGTGGACTAATGTAAACGGACAAAGCAGGAGTCCCAATCCAGTCATGTATTCATAAACCCTGAGAGCAGGGTTTCTTGACCCTAGTTGCAGAGAATCTCCTGGAGAGCTTTTAAATATTATTGCTGGCATGGCCCTACCATGGCCAATTAAGTCACAGTCTCTGAGGATGTGTTCCAGGTACTGGGATTGTTATAGTTCTCAAGAAGATTCTAATTGCAGCCAGGGTTGAGAACAACAGTTGTAGTTTTCTAAGGTGATTTAGACACCATGCAAAGCACCTCACAGATTGTCTAATCCAGTATATGAAACAGATCAAAAAGTAACTCTGGTTAACACGGAGAGGAACATTCCAGACTTCTGCCCATTTGCCTTCCTACATGGATCAAGGAGACAACTATTCAGGTTATTGAGTGAAAATAATTATTGAATTCCATGTTTATTATTACCAAAGTAAGAGTATAAAGTCAGAGAATTTAGTGGCTTGCACAAAGTAACACAGCCTGTAAAAGACCAGTAATGCCTCTTGACTTCATTTGCAGTGCTCGTTTCACTTTTCCATCTTGCTTTAGCCATGTTAACATGAACCATGGTGCTTCTTCTTTGAAACAACTTTTAGCACTATAACTACGAGGAATTTGAAGCCCTGAGCTCAAGTAGTTTGTAAACCAGCACTAACTTTGTGTGTCATTTTCATCATATTTGTAAAAACACAATGTTTGACACTTTCATTCTGTCTTTATTTCAAGACCTAGGACTCTAGATCTGAATTAATTTGAAAGACATACTATAATCTAATCCAGTGGAGACTCCTACCATCTTGTTTTTCTGGGGTTAGTGATTACTTAAAAGGTCATTTGTACCCATTAATGTTTTTTCCCACCTTGCAGCTGACAAGGTGGATGAAACCAATGACTCTGGCCATTGTAGAAGGAAGGATGAGAGCCCCAGCCTGAGGAAGAGCAAATAAGATGATGGAGCCAAATGTGAATTAAGGCAGCTGCCAGTGGTTCTGTGATGAGCAAACAGATAATTTTTTAATGTAGCCTCTATTCATATTTTATGTTTGATTTTATCCTTTGATTGTAATGACAGGTTGTGGTTACACATTATTAGAGATGAATACTAAAGAAGTGACTAAATAAGAGGGCAAGAAATTGAGGATGATTGGTGTCATCTCAGCAAAAAGGGAAGGCAGAAGACACTTTTTTTTTCTTAGTCTCAGAGGCTGCATGTGCCTCACCTGCACATTCTGGAATAACCTTGGAATATTTCCTTTATTCCTTGATGATTCCTGCTGCTGTCCAATGGTGAGAAACTATGGCTGGTGGAGGGCAGATACAGCTCTGAAATCCTGAGGGTATTAAATATATTTATTTATATATGATATATATTCTCTGGGTATGCTATGGCACTTATTACTCCATTTCTGAAGTTCTCTCAAACTCCATTCCTTTCCAGAAATACAGCCACAACTGAATCCCTTCCAAGTAGAGAAAACTAATCAGCTTTTATATCTTGGGAATAGACTACATATTAGGACTGCTTGGGAGAAAAAAATTCTAGAAATCTTTGAGAATTGGACATTAGAATCTAAACCTTAGACATAGATACATCATCTAGGGCTCTGTAATTGAGTCACTCTCAAATATTGTGTATATTCTTATCTCTGAGATAACTTACATTTTGCATAAACCAGGGGGAAACTTTTGCCAACAGACACCAAGAGTCACATACAAAAATATTCATAGCAGTGATGTTTGTAATAGCAAGATTAGATTGAGAACAATCTAAAAGTTTTTTGAAAGGAGAATGACTAAACTGAGATAAATGAATACACCTGAAAAATATATAACAGTGACAGTGAAAATTATAGCTATTTCCATTTATCTTGGACTAAAGTCCCACAACATCAAGTGCATGAACTCATATGTGCCACTAATGGAAGTATCAATTCATATGACACCTTTGGAAAATAATTTATTATTATCTTACATTGTTGGAAATACAATGAACATTGTGGAGTGTTTACTATGTTCCAGTTATTTTCCTAAATTTACAAATACTATTTCATTTTATCCTTATAGCTGTGAGGTACATACTGTAATTGTTATCACTTTATATATGAGGGAATTGACATAGAGAGTTTGGGTAACTTGGCCAACATCAAAAGCCTATTACTGGTACAAACAGCATTGAATCTAGGCGGTCTGGCTTCAGAGTTCATCCTCTTAACCATTATATTACACTGTTCCTTCCAACTAGTAAAGCCAGTAACTTCATTTATTGACATATATCATAGCAAAATTTTGTCCAAGGTGCAAAGATACAAATATGCTCATAGTAATTATGTTGGTAATAAAAAAACAAATAATCTAAAAATCCATTGATAAGAGAATAGGTAAATAATTGAGATGTAGTCATACAGAATAATGTTATACCATGCAACTAACTGTACCATGCAAATAAATATCGAAGTAATGTTGACTGATAAAAGCAAGGGCAGAGAACACATATCATATATAAATATATATGTTCAAATACATGCAAAACTAATCACTGTGTACTTACATGTGCATTAAGACTATAAAGTTTGCACATCACAATACCACAAAAACAATGGCCAATAACCATTTGAAAAAAAAGTTCTACTTCACTTGAATTTTAAAAAATGCAAAATTAAACACAGAGTGATGTGTTTTTTTCTTTGTTTATTGAGTTGGTAAAAATTTTGCATGGTTCAAAGTATAACTTTTAATGAGACCATTTGAAAATGTATAGTAAAGGCTTTTCCATAAAAATTTTAAAACAATTTTTTGTAAAACTTTTATGTGAGAAAATAATCAGAGATGTGCACAAAGATTTTTTTGAAACAATAACTTTATTTACGAAAATTAAAAATTGGAAATAAAGCATATTAGTTTACTAGGGCTGCCATAAGAAAAGATCACAGACTGGGTGGCTTATAAAACAGAAATATATATTCTCACAATTCCAGAAGCTAGAAGTCCAAGATCAAGGTGTCAGCCGGTTTGGTTTCTTCTGAGGCCTCTCTCTCTCACTGACTTGCAGATTTGCAGATGCTGCCTTTTGGCTATGTCCTCACATGGTCACCCCACTGTCTCTGTTGTCTGTGTCCTAATTTCTACTTTTTATAAGATTACGAAGTCATATTGAATTAGGGTCCACACTAAGGATCCCATTTAGTTACCTTTTTAAAGACCCTATCTCCAAATACAGTCACCTTCTAAGGTACTGGTGGTTAGGGATTCAACACATGTATTTGGAAGGGAAACAATTCAGTCCATAAATTAAATATTTACTAATCCAAAATGAAGTAATATAAAATAATTTAATACAATATAGCTAATAAAGAAATAGAAGCCGTTAGAAATTTCCTCAATGACACAGAACAAAACTCATGATGTATTAGATGAAAAAAGTGTTTCTAAAATATGAACATACACTCCAAATTTGTTCACAAAAAAACCATGGCAACAAAAAGATTAATAGTAGTTATCTCTAAGTGGTAGCATCTTGGTTACTTTTTCTTGTGCATATTCAAGGTTATCTATGATGAATATTATTATTTTACAATCAGAAGAGTTTTGAATTTACTACATGGAGAAGATTACACATCAAGAGCAAGCTATTGATATATTAAAAGCAACATGTCCTGGTTAAATTTATTCATTTATTAATTCAACCAATATTTATTGATTGCCTATTCTATGCATGGCAGTCAGGATGGGAAGGGAGAATTTGGAGGATACATAACTGTTTCTTTTTATGTAAAATGTTTATGCATTTATTTATTTGTGCCCTAGGTTTGTAAATTTGTGACTCCGAATAAAACTCACACTTCAGAATTTTTAAGGCAAAGTCATCAAATCCTATTATGTACCTAAAATACAGGAGATAGTCAAGTAAAAGGACACAAAAAGAAGAGGAGGCCCATGACAAATTTCTTGAAATATTTGAAAGGGTACCATGAAGAACATGTAATTTGCAGCCTCATCTTAGGGAATGGAACTAGTACAAATGGGTAGAAGTTTGATTACATATATGGAAAAAATTCCCCCCAAAACTGCATTCTAAAAGCATCATAGATACTCTTGGGAGGTAGTGAGTTTTCTGTAATGATAGTGTTAAAGCTTAGTATACATTGGCAATACCTAATAGAATTTTCCATGGTGGTGGAAATGATCTATACCTCTGCTGTTCAATAGGGAAGCCACTAGCCCCATGGGGCAGCTTATGAGCACATGAAATGTGTCTAACACAACTGAAGAACTGGATATTTACTTTTAAATTTTCATTAATTTAAATTTATGCATCAACATGTGGCTAGTCACTCCTTATTGGACAGTGCAGGTCTAGCAGACCTTTTGGCAGGGGGACAACCAATTTGAATGATCAATGAGTAACACAGTTGAAGTATTTGACTGTTTAAGCTTTCTTCTAGCCTAAAATCATATGATTCTTTGGATTTGAAGTTATGGGATAGTTCTTTCTTCTGTGCCCCATATGAGAAAGAAATATATCCTAGTTGGAAGAGGCTGAGGAACATGCCTCGGATCGTCCAAAGTACTGTAAAAACATGTTTGCCAAAACTGAAGGAGTGGTAGAGAGCAGAGTTTTCAATCTAATGTGAACAAACGGGGCTATTGAATGTTCAAGATGTTATAATTCAGCTAAAGGTGACAGAGGACAAACGTGTGAAATACAATATCAGTGTAGGTAAAATTACAGATCATTTATACAAATCCCAAATGTATAAATTAGAAAACTGAGACCCAAACAGGACTCTTGTCCACTAGACTCTCATATAAACTTTTAGGCAGCCCCTGAGTTTAAGAGCAGCTTCTCAAACAATGCTAATTTAAAAACTGGTGAATATCAGAGCGGGCACTGCGACTCTGGCCAGCTGAGTGAATCCAGTACCCATTCCACTGAACCACACCTTCTGAAAATGCACATAAACCAAGAAGACCCTGAGAACATACCCGCAGTATTAACACCACTGACACATCAAGGGATGCCAAAGACCCAAAGCTCATTACAGGTATGTTCTAGAGATGGAGCTTAAAATTTCAACCTAGTTTAAAGAAAATGTACTAAAATATGTTTCTTGTGAAAGAATGAGCAACATTTGAGGGTTTATTTCTACAGACTATTCAAGTAACTGAGTAAGCAGTGACCTATGTCTTTGACAAATATCTTATCTATAATAAGCAAGGCTTTGAAGAGAGAACAGCAACTTGAAAATTAGTTGCCTGGGTTATAACAAGCATTAATGTCAGGAAAGTCAATTGAGAAGTGACTTCCAACAACAAGCTTTTGTCATTTAGACTCAGTCCACATTCTTTGTCAGCCTCAATGTGAGTAGCAGTAACTATTGACCTTTTGCTTTGCATTAAAAGGTCATTAGGAAAAGTTAAGCCTCCTATGTGTTCAGTCACTTTTGAAGGTTGCTATTCTCAACATTCCATTTAAGAGGTTATCAAAGGATGGGGAGAAAAACTTAGATAAAGGCTCTGTGAACTTTTAATCTATAAACTATATCAAGCAGTTCAAATTGTCATCTGCCATTTAGCTGTATAATTAGATATGCTTTCCTTTCAACTTAATCCAAATACCATACCTCATTATGATAGCAACAGTATGTTATCTTCACCAGTGCGTGACTGTGTTTATTTCTATACTTCAGTGTTTAGAAATAGAATTTCCTGTTTTTTTCTAAGCTTCCTTTTTCAGTGGCTCTTCCATATTAAAGATATCTCAGAGAGCTTCTCACTGAACTGCTATGGATAGAAAAAGAAAATGTGATAAGTAAAAGTAGTGGGTGTTATAAAGTGGTTAGGAAAAACACTAGTAGACATGTGAGAAAAGCTCATTTTAATCTGAGGGTATATTTAGGAACTACTGGTAAGAATCATAGAAGTATAGATATTACATGAATAAAAAATTATTTCTGATTGGATGTTTAACATTACAGAGAGGGGAACAGAGAGTGAAATAAGTGTTTAACTAGTGGATAAATAAAAACCCATGATATAGTCATACCAAGGCCAACCTTAGGAAAATTATTTTGCTCCCATTTTTCTAGGTGAAAACTGTGTATAATCTACTTCAACCTATTTCACAAAGACAATCCATCTGTAAATATACACATCTGTAAATGTCTCCATGCCCTTCTGAGAAAAAAGTATATACATTTTTGCCATTGTTACTATAATCATGATTATACTTAATGACAGAAAAAAATGTGTTGCTATTATTGCTATAAGTGGACTTTGGGATAAGAATTGGTTGGACAATAGCATGAAGAACAGTATCTGATTGTACAGGTATGACATTCTAAAACTCCAAATTCCTAGTTTTAGGAGCACACAGCTTCAAAGGAATAATATCAACCAAAGACTGTGGGTTGGCTTTTTATAGAAACATGTAATTTTCCTGAAAGCTGCTATGTTACGAATTATATAGAGTAATAAGTATAGGTCTTTGATAATATGTTGTCCTATTTTGGGCTTTAATTTGTATAGCAGTGAGTGTAATTCCATAAAGTTTCCTCTCTGTGTGATTATACATACTACATTCAAATGCATCATTGCAAAGCTATTCCTTTTTGTATTTATTTTTAAATAGTTCTATTGTTTACTAAAGTAATATGGTGAAATGGAAAAGATATCCTACATAAATTTGAAGATAAAATTTATTCATTTTATATTTCTGATATCTGCTAGATGTTAGGACGAAGTGGCTGTAAAAGCTGCAAAGATAGATTATCACAGAAATCCAATATTTTCTTTTTAATCGTTAAATGGATGCTACTGCAGGCAGTTGGTTTGTTGTTTCTTGACTCTTCCAGTATGCTAGTAAGTTTTGTGTATACTCTATAGGCTGAGTCATAATTTTGACCCTGCTTTTTGATAAGGTATACTTCCAGCTGGTTCTTTGAGAAGTTCATGCACATATTGTTTTGGTGTCAAGCAGAAAGTACTGGCTCATCATAAGAGGCCCGTGGCTTTTAATGAGTTTTGCCATCAGACAGATATTTGAATATTGTCCAGTAGACCTGTGTCTCATTATTATATTTTGCTTCAAACTTGAATTAAAGGTGAGTTGCAAGAAAGATCCTGGTTGCAGCACATCAAAACTAAAAAAAAAAAAAAAAACCCACAAATCTCACGTTTGTTAGTAATAGCTATCGATAATTGGATTCCCACAAACATCAAGTGTGGGTCCCTTTAATTTGGCAGTCTCAACATAAATGGATTGGTTATCAACACCAAAGTGGTCTATTTATCCTGAGATGAGAGAGGGATGGCAGTCAGCAGGAGAAAGGGTGGTTTCTGAGTCATATGCTCTGCTTGGAAAGAGAGATGGGATGCTGTTAAAAATAATTTGCTATTCAGGCATTTTAGAGAATACACTTGCCTAGCCTCAGGGATTTAGAGGTGTCTGGAGCTGCTAGCAGGTGGGCTGTCTGAGAGATAATTTAAAACACGGTAGAAGAACAATGAAAAATAGTTCTACATCCAATCTATTCAATATTGTGACTTTTTTCTGTTGGTCTTAAAATGGTCATGAGATGAAGGGATGAGAAGATGCGCAGTTACTGGAATGCTCCTAATGGAGAGGAGGATTACTCAAGCATTTTCTTAGTTCAATATGGTAATGAAGAACTCAGAGTAGCCATGATGCACTCTCTCTCACTTAATCTGTACTAGTACAGTTTGGTATGCTTGAGATGGCCCAGACTGTTGAGAGCAGCAAATTTGAGAAAGGAGGAAATGGTGCAGAGCCAGTGATAAAAGTGGACTCTTAGTAGAGGAGTTCCCACCTTTACCTCTGGCGAGTTCTGCTACTGACACCCAAAGAATCAAGGGTATCTCTTCTTTAGATAAGATGATTATTATTACTACTAAAATGAAAACAACAACCACTACTGCTACTACTGCTACTAGAGCAACAGCTGCTGTGATGGTTAATTTTACATGTCAACTCGACAGGGCCAAAGGACTCCCACATAGGTAGTTAAACATTATTTCTGGGTGTGTCTGTGAGGGTGTTTCTGAAAGAGATTAGAGTTGAACTGATGGACTGAGTAAAGTAGATGGCCCTCCCCAATGTGGGTGGGCAACATCCAATCCATTGAAGGTCTGAATAGAACAAGAAGGCAAAGAAAGACTGAATTTTCTCTCTGATTAACTCTTTGAGTTGGGAAATTGATCTTCTCCTGCCTGCCCTTTGTGCTTCTCGTTCTCAGGCCTTCAGACTACACTGCCGGCTTTCCTGTGTCTCCAGCTTGGAATATATGTATATTCATGAATATATATATTTTTTCATATCCTTATATTCTGTTTCTCTGGACAACCCTGATTAATATAGCTGCCACTTATTAAATAAATACTCTCTTAGCATCTGTATTACATTCTCTGCACACATCAATATTAATCCTCGCTACAACCCCAATACTCAGGTGGCCCTATGTTGTAGGTGAAGAAACAGGTTCAGAAAGGTTAAGCACATACAACAGGTAAAGGGTGGATCCAGGATCTGTACCCATCAGAGTAGCTCAAAAACCCAAATTTAGTCATCATTTAGCCATTTAGTGTGTACGAGGTGCTTACCAGTGTCAGAAATTTCAGTCTGTAAATCTTATACAGCAAACTACATGTACATAGCTCTTTACCTAAATCTCTCTGATCTGAGCTCTTTTGTCCCTCCCTAGGCCATCCACCAGTGATAGATTCGTGTGTCCACCTCTGTTCCACATTGTTCCTCTATACTTTTCTCTCTTCATTTTAGTCCTGTTTTTTTCCAAATATCTCTTTATAATTAAGACCTTTGCTTTACCATTTACTCTCTAACAGCAATAACATACTAGCTTTTATTTCAATATCCTCTAGTATTAATTTATTTATTCTTTAAAAATTTATTGATGGCTTAGTATATGTTGAGGAAACCAATACAAATATAAACTAGTTAATGCCCTAATGGAGCTCAGGTACAGAAAATCAGCTAAATAAAATTCAGTGTAATACATAGAATTATAATGATGGACACATATCAATAAATTCTTAACTGAGGTAGAAGCATCAGGGGTTTCTCTCTGGAGGAAATGGTGACTGAGGTGTTGAACATCAAAAATGAGTTAATCAAGCAAAGAAAGGGTGATGCATTTCAAAAAGAGGAAACAATGTTCAAAGGCAGAGTTAAAAGAAAACTGCAATTAATTCTGAATGATTGGAATTTAGGTTTGGGAGGGGTAGAAGTGTGTGAGAAATCCCACTGAAGAAGTATTCAGAGATCAAACCAGGAAGGACCTCGGAGGTCATAATAAAAAGATTGAATTTTATTCGGTGGATAGTCCCTGGGAAATTTTATACTAATCCAGAAAAGGAATAATAAGGGCTTGAACTAAGGCAGTGACTATAGATGACAGCAAACAAACACATCTTGCCGCTGTTGTTAGAGCTTGCCAGGAACGTTCAGCACTTTAGCAATGGTCATCCCCCAAACTGCTCTATACACTACTAAGTTCTGTCGACTGTAGGAAGGGGGTTCAATAACAGCGCTATAGCTGGAGTCTGGAAGTAACCTACTGGTAGTGATTCCTCACAGACAGCTTTTTCTCTGTACCCTAAACTTCCCCCAAAATTTGAAGAGTTACATTTCCCTAACAATTTGAGTCACTGACACTGATTAAACACTTCTTTTGGAAAAAAAAAAAAAAAAAAAAAGGACATTTTAACCTGAAGCAGAAGCATTGTAGTTATTTTTTTTGGGTGAGTACATGCATTTATGCATGCTAATTTCTGTCAGATTTGGTCATATCCTTGGTTTTTCTCAAAAGCAACGAGTAACAAGTCTGACCTTGGGGAAAACCTAGGTTCTCTTTCTTGCCCAGCTGATGTTGGAATAGCTTGCAGTGTCCTGTGAAGTATGCTGGAAGGAAAATCTATCAATAATATACATTTATTAAGGACCTACTATGTGTCCACATTTTGCTAAGTGCTGTGAAATGTAAAAATAGAATATAACTAGTGCCTCGATCCTAAAAGTGTAATTGGAGAGAGTAAAAAAAAAAAAAAAAAATCAGATTCTGAGACAATACTGTTGTTTTGAACTTGGTGGTACAGGCTCTGAAAGCCATGCGAGTTCAGAGCACAGGTCAAGACAGGTTATGCTTGACTAGTAGTGAGAGGACATCTAGAAGGAGGTTCTGGCTGAGCGAAAAGGAGGGAGTAAGCCTGGATATTGAGAGTGGAGGTGGCTGGGGTGGAGGTGAAGATTATCCAGAACCTTTAACATTAGGCAAGAAACTTAGGTTTTGTTAAATAAGTTGTGAATAGAAGAATATATTAATGAAGTCTTTCTTGACGGGAGGAGAATGACTTCAGTGGTGTATGGATTTGCAGCTATGTGCTTCACTGAGGATTTTGTGACTAGTGAAACCTCCCTGTCCTGGCTTTGTTCCCCTATAAAAGCAGAGGCTGAGAGAAGGGCTTGCATGGAAGTTGTTTATTTGGAGAAGTTACCCCAGGAATCAGGAGTGAGGGACACGGAGGAGGGAAATAGGGAAGGAGGTAAAGCCAATGCAGCTTCAATACTAAGCAGGCCCTGCATAGGGAGCTTCTGAGGAGCTGTCCCACAAAATGATTACCCAAGGGACGGAAGAAGGGAGCATTTATTCACAACTGCTCCATGGGGGTATTAACTCCCTCATTTTTTCCATTGCATTTATGTGAGTGCTTGCTGCTGTGTCAGAAAGTCCAAGAACAGATGTGAGAAAGTCACGGTAGAGCTGAGGGTTGATGCTATCATGTTAGACTTAGTCAAAGGTGTTGCCAGAAAGGACTGCAGTTGGAGGGGGGTGCTGAGAAGGCCTGACCCTGAGAAGGGTATGAGGTGTCAGATGCATTTGTCATTTCAGCCTGATGGGAGCAAGGCCTGTAAGACTTTTGAACTATTACAGAATAAATTCAGATTTATTATTGGCAAAATTACTGTTTTAATATAGGCTAACAACGTGTTGCCTAGAAAGTATTTGGGAATATCTTTTAATGAATAATTAAAATGGTTTATTATGAGTGTCATATTTCTCAAAGCCTAGTATGATGCCTGGTACAGAGCAGGTGTTCAGTACTGTGTATGGAAGGATTGAGTACATCAATTCAGGTAAATGTGTGCTTCAAAATGCATTGAAAATTATATTCCTCAGTACCGCTGTGATAGCAATGGTGCCAAGGAGTGGAGGAGAGGCCTCCTTATTTTAAAAAATTAATTTATTTTGCAAACGTTTATGGAGGGCACCAGCGAAAACAATAGTTTACTTTTAAACCAAATTATTTCAAAAGTTATTTCAAATTGTATTTGATTAGTATTTGAAATAACGTGGAGTTTTTTTCTTTTAAAATTAAACCCTGTAACTCTCTCTTTCTAAAATGTTCTATAATCTGTAGTGAACAGGAATGGCCTCGTGTAAATGTAAATGCAAAAAAAATTTTTAAAGCCCTGAAGAGTTATACAAAGAATTCACAAAAGGTGGTTTATTTTGTAAACTTTCTAATCTGCTTCCGAATCACATACACCACTCATGGTATTATTTGTAAATATTATGGTAAAGTGAGGTATTTTCAAGATGTGGAATTGTATCTTTTCCATTCCCCTTTGAATGCTTTTTTGCAATTAATATATCAGTAGGCAGAAATTTACTGAATGCCTGCTGTGTGTCTACTCAGCACTGTTTGAAGTGTCTGCTCCCCTCTATACCCCTAACTTTCCTTGCCTGAAGGAGATCATTCATATACTAAGAAGTTCCTGAACACCAAATTTTAATCTTAAAACACGGGTACTTGATTCACAATGCTTCCATCATGCTCTGTAAAACCACCATCTAGTTCTGGCATGTTCCCTATAGATTTCCTTCATTTTTTGGTGGAGGGGGAAACAATTGCCTTTTCAATTTATTTTAATTTTTATTTATTTATTTATTATTTATTTTTATTGAAGTGTAGTTGATTTACAATGTTGTGTTAGTTACAGGTATACAGCAAAGTGATTCAGGTCCTTGTTGCTTATTTATTTTATATATAGTAGTGTGTATATGTTAATTTCAAACTCCTAATTTATCCCTCCCCCCTCTCCTCCTTTGGTAACCATAAGTTTGTTTTCTATGTCTGTGGATCTATCTCTGTTTTGAATGTAAGTTCATTTGTATTTTTTTTATATATCACATATAAGAGATATCATATGGTATTTGTCTTTCTCTGTCTGGCTTACTTCACTTAGTATGGTAATCTCTAGGTCCATCCATGTTTCTGAAAATGGCATTGTTTCGTTCTTTTTTATGGCTGAATAATATTCCATTGCATATATATATATATATATACCACATCTTCTTTATCCATTCATCTGTCCATGGACATTTAAGTTGCTTCCATGTCTTAGATATTGTAAATAGTGCTGCAATGAACATTTGGGTGCATGTACCTATCTTTTTGAAGTACGGTTTTCTCTGAATATATGCCCAGGAGTGCTATTGAAGAATTATGTGGTAGCTCTATTTTTAATTTTTTAAGGCACCACTATACTGTTCTTCTTAGTGGCTGTGCCAATTTACATTTCCACCAACAGTGTAGGAGGGTTCCTTTTCTCCACACCCTCTCCAGCATTTATTAATTGTAGATTTTTTGATGATGGCCATTCTGACTGGTGTGAGGTGAGTTTTGATTGTAGTTTTGATTTGCATTTCTCTAATAATTAGTGATGTTGAGAATCTTTTCATGTGCCTTTTGGCCATCTGTATGTCTTCTTTCTGAAGGGGAAGCTTCAGAGTTACAGAGCCAGGTATGTTGGGGGCAGAGAATAGGCTCTGGGTCCTTGTTCCTGGACTTTAATAGATTACAAAAGACCAATTCTATTAAAATTTCTGTCAGCTTTGGAACTTTAAATCTGAGTCATCTCTTCAGAGATATGTTTGTTAGTTTAAATTCTGCAGTATTGTGTGGACTTGCAAACTCCCAGGATTTCCAGTGCTCATAAATATAAGTAATAGGAGATTCTTTTTCCATGGAGGTTAATTTTAATTTCAAGTCATCTTAATCCTCATAACAATGAGTGGTTTAATTTTAATGAAGTAATTTATGACAGACAAGATATCACCAGGGAACCATGTGAAAAATGATTTCTTTTTGTCTCAGATTGTATTTTGTCAGGATTCCGGAGAAATTAGGAAAATGGGGTCAGAGCCGGCCAATGATTGTTTATGCAGCCTTGTAAAACTCTTAGTCATTCCATCTGACATATTTATCTTATACCTTATATCCTGATGCTTAATGAAATTATATCTTTCCCATGCAGTCTTATATTTTGATATCAAAAGTCTCACATTTAAGAAAATTACTGCTTAGAATATTAGAGGTCAGCACCCAGTTGTGAAGTGTGATATAGTAAACCGGCTTTAAATATTGAGTCTTCCCTACTTTCATACATATTATGTTCATAAAAATTGAATGTTGAAAATTCAAGTGATAGATATATATTAAAGAGAAGAGTTTAAAAATACTAAAATTTCACAATATCACCTCCGTTTTTAGACAAAATCTTGTCCATCTAAGGAGATGGCATCACTACCTACTTAGTTACTCAAACCATTTGTATAGGTAATCATCCTTGAGTCTTCATGTTCCTGCACACCACTCTAGCAAGTCTTGTAGATCTGTTTCCAAAATATATCCATTCACTTTTCTATTTTCAGGGCCACCACTCTATTCCAAACATCACCTCTTATGGAGACTGTGATAATAGCCTTCTATCCGATCTTCCTGTGTCCACTTTTGTCTTCCTTTTTATATACAGTTCACCCAGCAGCCAGAAAAATCTTCTTAAAACATAAACGAGAAAATGTCTTTCCACTTTTCCAAACTCTCCAGTGGATTTATATCACAGTCTAAGTAAAATCCAAATGCTTTACCAAATCAATGACTCTTCTTCAGCAATCAAGGAACTTGAGAAAATTGGCCATCCTGGACTTTCTCTTCTCTTTTGACCATGGCTGATCTCTTTCTATTCTTCTTTTCTTTTCCCCTTCTTTCCTCCATAAGCATTTCTAGTGTTCTTATATCTACTAGGTTCTGTGCCAAGCAATGAGGTCCCCACCACTGGCGTTTTCTTACCTATCAGAGCATTTCACTTATAATTCAAGCCCCAGCTTCCACAACAAACTGTTAATAAAAGCTCTTGTGACCCTCTGAGCAAGGTGTAGTCTTTCTTGCTCTTTTAAAAGATATTATTTATGTACAGTAAAGCCATTTTAAGGCTATAGCTGGATGCATTTTGGTAATTGTATAAAATTGTGTAAGCACCATTTTAATAAAAATATATACAGCTCCCTTTATCTTAGAAGTATTCTCATGCCACTTTGCTGTTGATTTCCTCCCCAGGTAACCACTGATCCACCTGGTGTTACTATAGGTTTGTCTTTCCTAGAATATCATTTAATCAATATCATAAAGTACACTGTGTGACTTCTTTCACTTAGCAAAATGTTTCTGAGATGCATTCATGTTGTTGGCTGTATTACTATTTTGTTTGTGTTGCTGAACAATATTCTATAGTATGGATATAGCACGACTTGTTCATCAATTGCCCAGTTGATGAACATTTGGTTTGTTCCTAATTTTTGGTTATTATTGCTCTGACCATACATGTACATGTCTTTGTGTGAACATGTGTTCTCATTTCTCTTAGGTCGATACCTAGAATTAGAATAAGTGTATGTTTAATTATATGAGATACTGTATATTGGTTTCAAAAGTGGCTATAACATTTTGCATTCCCACCAGCAATGTTTGAGAGAGTTCTATTTGTTCCGTATCCTCACCAACACTTGGTGTGGTCAGTCTTTTTAACGCCAGCCATTCTAATGCATGTGTAATGGTATCTCCTTGTGGTTTTAATTTCTCTGATAGTTGTGATGATGAGCAACACTCTGTGTGCTTACTGGGCATTTGTGTATGTTCTTTTGTGAAGTATCTTTTCATTTATTTCATCTATCTCTTTACTGTCTTATAATTGAGTTGCAAGTGTTCTTTATATATTCTGGGGATAAGCTGTTTGTTGGATATATTTTTGTAAAAACTTTATCACATTTTGTCACTTGCCTTTTTGTTCTGGTAATGATGGATTTCAGAAAGAAAGAGTTTTAAACTTGATGTTTATTGTATCAAGTTTTTCTTTTAAACATATTATGCTTTTTGGGTCCTGTTTAAAAATTCATTGCCCAACCTGATGTCACAAAGATTTTCTTCTGTGTTTTCTTTTGCAGTTTCATAGTTTTAGTTTATTACCTATTTTGACTTAATTTCTGTATATGCTGAGAAGTGAGGGCCAGAGTTTTCTTTTTCCATACACATATCCAGCATTGTGGTAATCATTTCATGATGTATGTAAGTCACATCATTATATAGTGCTGTATGTCAATTATATCTCAACAAAACTGGAAAGAAAAAAAAAAACACAGCGATAACACATAAGGAAAGTTAAATGCAATAGAAAACAACAAATAAAGCTAGCTCACCAATTTTAAATATTCTTTCAAAGCAAAGAGAAAGACACTTTCAAATTACAAAATCTCAACAAATAAATACAAAGTTATAAAAAGATAAAACAACCAAGAAAAAAAGATATCCAGTTGTTCTTGCATCTTTTGTTGAAAAGGATATATTTTTTTCTCAATTAATTAACTTTGTACCTTTGTCAAAAATCAATTTATTGTATACATATGGGTCTAGTCCTTGACTCTCTAATCTGTTCCATTGATCAATTGGTCTACCCTTATACCAAGATCATATTGTCTTGAGTACTATATCTTTAGGGTAAGTCTTAAAATTAGACAGTGTAAGTGCTTCAACTTTGTGCTTATTTTCCAAAATTATTTTCGTTCTTCTTGGTCTTTTGCATTTCCATATAAATTTTAAAATAGGTTATCAATTTCCTGCATCCACTGAAGTGACCATATGGTTTATCCTTTATTTGATTATTGTGGTGAATCATATTGATTGGTTTCTCAAGTATTAAACCAACTTTGAATTCCCAGGATTGACTTCCACATTGTCATAATGTATTATTCTTTTTGTACTTTTATTGGATTTTATTTGCTAATGTTTCCTTAAGAAATTTTTATGTCTATGTTCATGAGGAATATTAGTCTGTGGTTCTCTTTTCCTGTGATGTCTTTATGTACTTTTGAAATCAAGGTAACATTAACCTCACAAAATGAGTTGGGAATCATTCCCTTCCCTTTCTTCTGAAAGTGAAGGATTGGTATTATAACCTTTGTAAATGTTTGGAAAAAAAATCTCAGTGGAACAATCTGAGCCTAAGGGATTGTGCATGTGTGTGTGTTGGAGGTAGGGGAGAGTGTTAATTATGAATTCAATTTAAAAAATTTATATAGGGCAGCACAATTTTTCTACTTTTTCTTGGATGAGTTTTGGTAGTTTGTGTCTTTAAGAAATGTGTCCATTTCATACAGGTTGCCATATTTATTGCAATAAAGTTGTTCACTCTATTCCCTTATTACCCTGTTAAAGTCTGAAGGCTCTGTAATGATGTCATCTCTTTCATTCCTTCCTCCCTCTATCCTTCCCTCCCTTCTTTCCTTCCTTCTTTCTCTCTCTTTCTGGCTAAACATTTATCCATTTTATTGATTCCCTCCCACCAAATATTTTAATTTCATTGATTTTATCTATTGTTTTTTGTTTTCTATTTCATTGATTTCTGCTCTCAGATTTATTTCCCAATTTCTGCATGACTTGGGCTTAATTTAACTTAATTCTTCTTTTAGTTTCTTAGAGTAGAAGCTTAAGTCATTCATTTCAGACTCCTCTTTTTTTCTAATATAGACTTTTAGTGCTAAACATTTCCCTTTAAGCATTGCTCTAGCTGCAGCCCACAAATTGTGGTCTATTTTCTTATTATTGATCTTTAATTTTTTATTCAACCCAATATTTATTTAGAAATATGTTGTTTAATTTCCAAACATCTGGAATTTTTCTGGCAATCCTATTATTATCGGGTTTTAATTTAATTTAATTTAATTTAATTGGGGTTAGAGAATATATTCTGTATGCTTTCAAACTTTTAAAAATTTATTGATGCTTTTTTTTAATTACTCAAAATATGGTTATCCTGGTAAACATACCAGTGTATTTGAAAAGGATGTTCATTCTGCTACCTTGGGATGTAGAGTTTTATAAATGTTAAATAAGTCAAGATATCTGATAGTGTTGTTCAGATTTTCCATGTCTGTTGATTTTTGCCTGGCTATTTAATAAATTGCTAAGAAAACGTGTGTTAAAATCTTCATGTAAAATTGTGGAATTTTATAATTCTCCTTTCAATTCTGTTAAGTTTTGCTTCATGTATTTTAAACTTCTGTTATTAGGTACTCACATATTTATGATTTTTATCTTTTCCTGATGAATTGACACTTTATTATCAAGTGCCCCTCTTTTTGTCTTAATATCTACTTTCTCTGATAGATATATATATTATATATTCTACTATAGCTTCCTTATGCTTAGTGTATGTATGGTATATCTCTTCCATTTATTTACCTCTAGCCAATCTAGCTTTATGCTTTAAAGTGTGTCTCTTGGAGGCAGACTATGAGTTTTAAAAAAACATTTTGACAATCTCTACCTTTTAATTAAAGTATTTAGTTAATTAACTTTTAGTGCAATAATTGCTATCTTTTTTTTTTTTTGAGCAAGTGTATGGCACTTAACTTTTTTTTTTTAAGGAACTCCTTTATTTATTTATTTATTTATTTAATTTATTTTATTTTATTTTTTGGCTGTGTTGGGTCTTCGTTTCTGTGTGAGGGCTTTCTCTATTTGCGGCAAGTGGGGGCCCCTCTTCATCGTGGTGCACGGGCCTCTCACTATCGTGGCCTCTCTTGTTGCGGAGCACAGGCTCCAGACGCACAGGCTCAGTAGTTTGTGGCTCACGGGCCTAGTTGCTCCGCGGCATATGGGATCTTCCCAGACCAGGGCTCGAACCTGTGTCCCCTGCATTGGCAGGCAGATTCTCAACCACTGTGCCACCAGGGAAGCCCCTAATTGCTATCTTTTAAATTTGAGTCTGCTATTTTACTATTCTTTTACTTGTCTCTTTTAGCTTCGTTTCTCTGTTCCTCTTTTCCTGATTTTTAAAAAAATTATTATTTGGATATTTTTTTTTTTAGAATTCCACTTAAAATTTCCTGTGAAATTTTGGGTTATATGTCTACATTTTAAATGGTTGCCTTATAGAATAACAACAGCATACATCATTAACTTTTCACAGTCCACTTACAGTTAACACATATTACTTGAAATAAATTATAGAAATCTTGCAAACATATACAGTAGATCCATTTTCCCTTCCTTTTCGTTTTATTTGATATATATATATGAAACTAGTGTAATAAAAAGTGTTACTTATGTTACATAAATACATTTTAAAATCCTAAAAGAAAATGTTTTAAGTTTTGTATTAAACATTGCATGATTTATAAAGAAACAAATTTGTAAAAGGCAACATGAAAAATAACTTGCAGTTATCCAGACATTTACCATTTCCATATTTACCATTTATATAGCTCTTAGGATTAAAAAAGAAAAGAAAATGAAAGTAAAAGACTCTTCGACCCACAAATAATAGTTGACATAAGATTAAAATTATCCAGTTATGTAAGTTAAAAGTGCTGTTTGAGTATAGAAAAACTAAAGTATGACCATATCCTTTAAAATTTAGAGAAGGTTAAGAGGTTAAGATTGGAAAGTTTGCTTTCAACCTGAGGCCCAGAAATAATGGGCCACTCTTGCCTAGTATAAAGCTGTATAGTTCATTTTATGAAATTGCCACCTGGGCCAGTTCTGAACTCAGCTCAATGAATGAACCACTTGTTCATTCTTTTCTGCGAATCTTAGTTTTTATCTGGTATCATATTCCTTTAGACTGAAGAATTTCCTTTAGTTTTTCTTGTAGTACAGCTTAGCATCTGTTGATTCCCTGAAAATGCCTTTATTTTCCCTTTCCTCCTTTTTTTCCCCAGCTTACTGAGGTATAACTGACAAATAAAAAATGTATATGTTTAAAGTGTATGATGCGATGGTTAGATAGACATATACACTTCACTTGAAATGGTTACCACAATCAAGTTCATTCACGTATCCATCACCTCACACAGTTAATTTTTTTGTTTGTTTTGGTGGGATGAGAACACTTAGGATTTACTCTCTTAGCAAATTTCAAGTATACAGTGCCGTATTATTAACTATAGTCACCATGTTCTACATTAGATCCCCAGGATTTGTTGATCTTATAATGGAAAATTTGTACCCTTTGAAAAACAGCTCCTCATCATTTTCCCCCACCCCCATCTGCCCCAGCCCCTGACAATCACTGGTATACTCTCTGGTTCTATGAGTTTGGCTTTTGAGATTGCACATATAAGTGAGATTGTATAATATTAATCTTTCTCTGTTTGGCTTATTTCACGTAGCATAATGTCCTCGAGGTCCATCCATGTTGTTGCAAATGTCAAGATTTTCTTCATTTTTGTGGTTGAATAATATTCCATTGTCTGTCTATCTATCTATCTATCATCTATCTAACTTAATCTTTTCTCTGCTCTCTTGGGTGGAGAGGTTGTCTTTTTTGGTTGTTGTTGTCTCAAGTTCATCATCAAATTTTTATTTCAGAATTTTATATTAGAATTTCCATTTGGTTCTTTTTCATTGTTTCTGTTTCTTGGCAGATGCTTTCTATGATTTTGCTTATATTTTTATTCATTGGAAACATGTTTTGTTTTAGTTCATTGAGAACAACTTAACAATATCTGCTTTACAATCCATGCCCATTTGTTCCAATATCTAGTTTATTTAGCAGTCAGACTCAGATTTTCTTTCCTCTTGAGAAGGGGTTCCTTTTTCTTGGTTCTCCTTATTTCAGTTAATTTTGGGTGGTATTTTGGACATTATGAATATTAAGTTGTAGAGATTCTGGGTTGTGCTATTTTCTCCAGTGAGTGTTTCCTTTGTCCTATAATGTCAATTTCTTTGGTCTGGAATTGAGCTGTAAACTCTGACTCTTGGGCAGCATCTCTGATCTCAGTCCTGATCTTTTGTCTTTATCTGAGTTGCTTTGAGTCTATTCTGTACATGCCTGGTTCAGGAGTTGTCAGAGATTTGAGAAAAGTTTCGGGATTCCCCCTCTCTGACCCTTTCTCCTTTGAGATCCCCCCACTCTCTTCAGCATTTATTGTTTTCTGGCTTCAGTATTTTCCCCAGGTTAGAAAGACTGTAGATCTTAACACATATGTCTTTGTTGCCACTGTGTGAACAGTGTGGACTGAATTTAGTTCAAGGTTAAAAGCCTTGTAGACTTACTTACCAGTGTAGCTCCTATGTTTGTTTCTCAAGTTATTATGCACTTCTGAGAGAATCTGTTTCTGTTGGTCTCCAGTACTCTCAGAAAGTTTTTTCATTATGTCCATGTTTCATGGTTGTTTTTGGCAGGGAATTAATCCAATAGCATCTAAGTTTGTCAAATCTGTAAGAAGATGCTCTCTTTTGCTGATGAAACTTCATAGTTTTTGAATTTGCCTTGAAGTCTCCCTTATATATAATATTTTGTGTCTTGCTAAACATTAAGTATTTCTGAGACAAAGACGATGTATGCTCATCATGTAGCTGTGGCATACAGTCGGTGTTCAATATATTTCTGCTGGACTTAGCTGAGATTAAACCATACTGACTTAAATATACGCAATAGAGAAAGGATCTACCAGCTAGAGGAGAGACAAACAAAGGAAGCTTCAAAAATGCTAACTGAGGTATTAAAATTAAAATTATGCCATACTAATTCAATAGCATAAAGCTATGTATAAGTCTCATAAGTACAAATCCCCTCAGTACAATTTGTAAATTTTGGATCCCTTAGTGGCTGCCGTTTTTATTTAACCTGATCTCATCTTGTTAAAACTATATTGATAGAAAATGAAGCATATATTATTTTCAGGAGTTCAAGAGGCTTTACAGATGAAAGTAGATAGGAAAGGATAAAGGTGGCATAGGAGAATTAAAGGAGGTAAGACAATGCTCCAAGAGCACCACTGATTTGGAAAGAAAATTACCCTCTTACTTCATCAGTGCATACAATCTTCGCTACTTTTGATGTGTGGGAAACGAGCTCAGAATCTGAGGTCATTAAGAAAAATTGTAGCTTCCTGTATCAAGGCTATCAATACAGAGTGGCAGAGTATAGATTTTTTGCACTCTGTGCTACAGGACTTCATTTTGAATACAGGAGTTAGGTATGCTGAGACATTTGAAAACATTATTGCTTTCATTATTGTGGTATGCAGATGTGTCATCTGGCTTCTCATTTTCTCTTCACTGACTAACTTTATAATGAAGGCATATATCTTGGATGTATTAGAAACTGAATCATTGATCTCCCAGTAAAACTGCCCATATCTGTTTTGTGCTCGAAGGTAATGTTTATTCATTTTTTAAAAAGTTGGAATTCTTTTGCGAAGTCAATATGGGGTTAGCTTTTATTTAGAAATGGATTGAGGGGAAGTTTTAGGATTAAAAAAGAAAAGAAAATGAAAGTAAAAGGCTCTTCGACCCACAAATAATAGTTGACATAAGATTAAAATTATCCAGTTATGTAAGTTAAAAGTGATGTTTGAGTATAGAAAAACTAAAGTATGACCATATCCTTTAAAATTTAGAGAAGGTTAAGAGGTTAAGATTGGAAAGTTTGCTTTCAAGCTGAGGCCCAGAAGTAATGGGCCATTCTTGCCTAGTATAAAGCTGTATAGCCCATTTTATGAAATTGCCACCTGGGCCAGTTCTGAACTCAGCTCAATTTGTAATACCAACTTATGCCCACCATAGCTATTTTCCTTTCCCATAATGCTAATATAACTAGGTGAACAATGTGGTGCATTCATTTTGAGTCTCATTATAGAAATAATATATGTAAGAAGATAACAACATTTGTATTCTTTACTTATGAGCTTTCTGGTAGACATAAAGTCCTAATGAATTATTTCACTTGGTGAAAAATTATAATTAAAAAAAAGCAAATAAATAATTTACTTAACAACAGCCCAAAACCTTTGAAATACTGTGCATATTTTCCTGTTATTGTTAGCTTAGTTCAAATGTAGGTCATAATAAAATGGGCCTCAATTCTATTAAGGAATCTTCCAGAATTCACAAGAGACTAAGACGTCAACTTTCAAAGAGTCCCCCTGTTTGTTTTTTGTTCTTTCTCAAGTTTCTTCCATGTTCTATGACACCACTTAACTGATTTTTGAATGAAGTTTTTTGCATAAGTTTTGAAAAAATATATTTATAAAATAAGCTCCACCACTGTTTATATAAATCAACAAGTCTGAGCATTTTTATGTTTGTTTAATAAGGACTGGTACTGATTTGAAATAGTAAATTAAGTTAAATAAAATTATCTGATAATTGGAGGAGGGTACTCCTCTTTTGTTTAGAACCTTCAGAATAACTAATACTTTTTTTGTACTTTTTATGGTTTCAAATGCAGGGGAAAAAAGCAATGTTATTTTTTGATATTTCATTAGAGATTTTTCTTGTGAACACTGACCACTGTTGGAATTTAATTATTCAATTTTAATTACCTAATCATGTTCTTTCTCTACCCTTCTACTATGTCCTTTGAAGAAAACAAGACCTATACTTTAGAAGTATAGGTTAATTATTGTAGGTTATTTATCATAGGTTTAACAATTAAACCTATATTTTAGAAGAAAGTTCACTGTAATTACATCAAATCAAAGGGATTAAGATATTAAAGAAGGAAAATATAAACATTTTTCATCCAAAATAGTGGTCATTTTCTTTGCCTCTCAGTAAATAAATGTAAAATTTCCTCGTTTATAAATATAAATGTTTGAACTTGGGGAAATCATTTAAAATTTATATCTTAAGTTTTTTTAAAGATTTTTTTTGATGTGGACCATTTTTATTTAAACATCTTTATTGGAATATAACTGCTTTACACTGTTGTGTTAGTTTCTACTGTATAACAAAGTGAATCTGCTATATGTATAGATATATCCCCATATCCCCTCCCTCTTGCGCCTCTCTCCCACCTTGATGTGGACCATTTTTAAAGTCTTTATTGAATTTGTTACAATATTGCTTCTGTTTTATGCTTTGGTTTTTTGGCTGCGAGACATGTGGGATCTTAGCTTCCTGACCAGGGATCGAACCTGCACCCTCTGCATTGGAAGGTGAAGTCTTAACCACTGGACCACCAGGGAAGTGCCTAATATTTATATCTTAAGTTGATTACACAATAATTTCATGATTCTGTAGAGAAATTTTAGAAGTGAATTTTATCAATTTGATTTGAGAATGCAATATGTAAAAATTCTGGAACTAGATCTTAATAGCACAATTTGTTTTCTGTTTGATTTAGTCCTGCTATACAAATAGAAGATGAGATTAATTAATCAGACAAAAGATATTTCTTGACCCTTCTCCATGTTTAAAGCCCCATCACAAGCCTCAGCTGGATTCTCTAAGGCTTTTTAAAAGAATGGAAATATGCATTTCATTTCATCCTTCTTTAGGCAAAAATAATACAAAGTTTGAGCTAGAATAGATAATCACACCTAACATGTATTCCAGCAACTTAAGAATATGTTCATTTTAAGATTTTAAAGATTGTTCTGCGTATTCACTTCAATTAGTGATCGTATAGGTAGATGGTTAGTACAGATAAAAGAGAGTCAACTTACTTTAACTAGTAATTTTATAATTTCATAAATAAATACAAGTGTCTTGCTTTTGGATATAATGGAGAAGGAGGCGAACACCTTCATTCTTGCTGACACAGCAAAAATCAAAGGAAAAACCAAAAAAAATCAGACATTTAAAAATTTCCTTGAGAAACTGTGTACACAAATAAATCTAAAGCATTTAAACTCCAGAGGGAAAAGCCCTACATGAGCAAGCAACATAGGATGCTTTCATGTTTGGATCCAGTTGCTGATGTTGGGGAGGGCAAGCAGAGAAGCAGAGGAGTCAGTCTGCAGAAGGACAGTCTTTGCTCAGAGAAAGAGAAACCACCTGAACTTTTGATGCGCCTGTGTGCTGAATGTTGAATTTGAGTCTAGAATATTGCCAAACACCAAAATAATCCTCAGTTCCTTGTCACATGGGCTTCTCCCAAACAGCCATTCCCAAAAGGTGGCTTGCTTCATACAAGTGTGCGAGACAATAAGTCAACAGACAGTCAACTATCTAGATGGAAGTCACACTCTCTTGTCACCTGGTCATGGAAGTGCTATTCCATTACCTTCATAAATTGTGTTGGTTAGAAGCAAATCACGAAGTCTAGTCCACACATAATAGGAGGTCATTATATGAGGGCAAGAATGCCAGAAATTAGACGTAATTGGGGACCATTCTAGAAGTCTTGCCTGCCAGAGAGCTTTATTGTCCTTTTAGACACATTGCTCAGTATTAAACTTAAAAAAATACAAAACATACAGAAATCATAAAAATATCAACGGGAGCAGACTGACAGGTAACCCAGATGTTAAAATTATTAGTCAAGGATTTTAAAGTAACTGTTAAATAAACTAAGAATCATATAATGAGTACATTGATAGGAGGTATTTTTTAACTGTTTAAAAAAATCAAATGTAATCAAAGATCTAAAAATGCACCGCTCGAAATTTTAAAAAGTATATGGAAAGATATAAAAGCAGATAAAAGAATCAATAAACTTGAAAACAGGAAATAGCATTCATTTAAATTGAAACAGATTTTTTAAAGTTGAAACAAAAGTAAACAGAACTTCAGAAATTTGTGGGATAGTTTTAAGAGTTACATATCTGTACTTTGAGTTTCAGAAGAAGAGTAATACAATGGAGCAAAACATAGTTTGAAGGAATATTAGCTAAAATTTTTCCAAATTTGATCAAAACATCAACCCGCTTATCCACGAATCCTAGAGACTTCAAACAGAATAAATGTGAGGAAAACCACACCTACACACACCATAGTACAAATTCTGAAAAACATGAGAGGAAAATTTTTAAAGGAGTTGAAATAGGGGAGCACAATCTGTATTACATGGAGGAAAGCAATGATAAGAATGCCAGGAGATGATTATTTAATTATCTCTTAAGGTGCTTAAAATCAGACATACTGGAAACTAAAAATAAAACTCAAAAAAGGTAGCACACCCCCTGCCATCCTGTTATAAATAAGATCCTTTATGGTAGAAGGGAGTTTCACATAAACATGTGAAATGATTCCCAGTGTGTCAGTAATCATGTCAGTTGAAATGTGCTTCTTCTTTGTGGATTTTCATTTTCTTGATCCCTGCTCATGCAAAAGCAAGTGAATGTGGACCTAAATTTTTGCTGATTATGATAGTAAGGATTTGAAGGGTCGAAGGCAAAAATGTTAACTCCCTGGATTATCTGAGTGGCAATCTCCTCAGGCATTGTCTCCTACTCTTCCTGCCTACCCTCTTGTGCTCTGTTCTAGTATTCCTAGCTTCTAAATTGTTGCGTTAAAATTGAATTTGTATCTCTGCCTGGTTTCTTTGGAGTGGCCCCTCAGTTGGATGGAACATCCCTTTTATCTATGCTGTGTTGGATCACCCTGATGGTCCCTTCCATACCCTCTGACCAGTCCTTGGCTCTACTCATCCAAAGCAGAAGAGTTGTTATTGATATTGTTCTCAGTGTGCAGTTATTCTGCATGGGAAATCCTATACTACTGATTAATTTTAAACTAGACATAAAAATAAGTTCTGGGGCTTCCCTGGTGGCGCAGTGGTTGAGAATCTGCCTGCCAATGCAGGGGACACGGGTTCGAGCCCTGGTCTGGGAGGGTCCCACATGCCGCGGAGCAACTGGACCCGTGAGCCACAATTACTGAGCCTGCGCGTCTGGAGCCTGTGCTCCGCAACAAGAGAGGCCGCGATAGTGAGAGGCCCGCGCACCGCGATGAAGAGTGGCCCCTGCTTGCCACAACTAGAGAAAGCCCTCGCACAGAAACGAAGACCCAACACAGCCATAAATAAATAAAAAAATAAATAAATTAATTAATTAAAAAAAAAAGTTCTGGAAATTTTTACTGGGGCCAGTGGAAGGCAAGCAAGATGCTTAAGCATATATTCTGTCTACTCTGCCTCTGGATGATTTTTTTTTTTTTGGAGGGAGGATAATATTAGATTCTTAGACATGATCTTTCAACAACTTAGTTGAAATATATATGTTTTTCATTTTCTATGTACCAGGCTTTTTCTTAAGCACTGGGAATTAAATGGAGAACACAACAGACACACATTCATGATTTATGGTTCAGTGGGTGTTGGAGGTGGGATGGTCAAGTTTTCCCTAGTTTTCATGTTTCCAAGTAGAGGATAATTATCAATCCTGGATTTTCTCTGCCCTTTTATCATTCCTTCTCAGAAGACATTTAATGGTTTATCTGATGGGGAGTTTAGGATCGGGTACTGCACATGCCTGGCTTCTCCCTTGTGGAACCACTCAGATTTGAGGCTTTCTGTTTGCAGATAGCAAGTGCTCAGGTCTGCTCTCTGTCATGCAGTAAAAGGGACACTTTCCATGCAGGCAGAAGGCAATGGTTGTCCATCTGTGATGAGTAGTAGAGTGAATACTATGTATATCAAACTCAGTGGCAAATAATTATCATGACCATTTGCTCATATACCTTAGCCATATCCTTCATTTCAGTGTTTTTCCTTTTTATAAGTCACTACAAAACCTGACATTTAAAAATCTCTCTCTGTTTGATTCCTGTGTCTATCTATCTTTCTTGGGCAAGGAAGAAGGATTTATTTATTAAACCCTAAAATCTCAATGGTGGGAGTAGAGACAAGTATATTCAATATAATGAGTGTTAAAATAAGTGTCATAGAGAGTACAATAATACACAGAGAAGGGGCACCTTACCGAGACTTGGGGGGGGGGGCACTGTGGAGGTCAGGAAAGGATTTTTTTCACGTGTACTCATAGAATTCTCTGTCCTTTTTAGCTCATGCCATGTAAAAGCCAGTGGATTCTGGGATACACTGAGACCTTATTAATTATGGAATCAGGTCACTGAAAATAATTTTCAAGTTTGGATCAGCATATGTATTTACACCATACTGTAGCATTATCTATTCATTTGTTCAACAAGTTGTTATTAAGTGTATATCATATGATGTATTTTTTTAGAACTTGAGGATATAGACATGAAAAGGAAAATTTTAAAGTCCAAAATCTCATGAAATATACATTCTAAGGGGGGGCAAGAGATTATGATTTGTGATTGGTTTCAAAAAACCTTGTCCTTCTTGAAATTTATTTGAATAAGTAAGCCATGCTCATAAATCAGGGCCTTTACACTTGCTGTTTTTTCTGCCCGGAACAATCCCCCAGATCTTCATAGAGCTTGCTTCCACATGGGTTTTAGGGTCTTTTCTAACCCACCTTGTGTATTATTACAACTAGCCTCTCCTACTAGTATTACCTTTTCCCCATTTCCCTGCTTTATATCTTCTTACAGTAGCTATCACCATCTGATATAATCACCTATTTAAAAAAACTGCAAAGCTTCCCCTGCTCTCACAGTAAAATCCTAAGCTCTCACAAAGGACTTCAGAGTCCCTATGATCTGCTCCCAACTCCATTTCCACTATGACCTTATCTCTTTTTTTCACTCTTCCAGGGTGATTTTACTCTGGGTAAGAGCAAAAGTGGTTTGAGCAAAAGAGTTTCATGCCATGACTTAGGTTCAAAAGGGTCTCTCTGGCCCCTGGGTTTAGGACAGACAGAAACGGAGTGGGAGGGGTGGTGGCCAAAGTTTGAAGCAGGGAGACCAGTTAGAAGGCTCCTGAATTAATCCAGGCGAGGTACGACAACGGTTTGGAACTGGGTGGTTATAAACCAGGGCCCAGGAAATGGAGAGAAATAGTTCTAAACATATTTTGAAACTAGAACCAACAGGATTTGCTGAGAGACTGGATTTGGAGTTTGAGAGGAAAAGAAGAGCCAAAGCTGTCTCTCATGTTCCTGTTTGAGCAACTGGAAAGATGGCATCACATTTAATAGATGGAGGTGACTACAGGGGGAACAGGAGGAGGCTGGAAACCAGGAATACAGTTTGTGACATGTTGCATTTGAGATGCCCATTTGATAGCCAAGCACAGGTGCTGAAGAGGCAGTTGGAAACATGAGACTGCAGTTTGAGGGAAAGTCTATGCTGGAAGACTAAATTTGAGAGTCTTTGGCGTACGAATGGTATTTAAAGTTACTAGACTGAATAAGATCACCAAGGGTCTGAGTGTAGATAAAGAAAAGATACACTGATATTTTGAGATCAGAAGGATGAGAAGCCAGGAAAAGGAGAATGCAAAAGGAGCAACTGGGGAGGTAGAAGGGAAATGAGAAGGATGGTGGAAGCCAGGAGAGAAGAATTTCAATAAATGGGGAATGATTATGTGTCAAATGCTGCTGATAGGTCAAGTAAGATACATTAGCTAGAATACATTGTCTTGATCACTGGAAATATGTTTGAACAAATGTCAGGAGGATAAATTAAACATCTGCTATCTTTTGCCATGTGAAATACCAGAGAGAACATTTAGGTAAATTCCCAAGGGTCACAAAATTTATTAGTCACAGTTTCATCTCAAATAAATATACAAGCATACACACACAAGTACAGGCACATATTTTTTTAAATGCTATGATTACTGTAGGTTGATACTGGGAGCTCTTCTTTCTCCACAATACATTGTAAGGTGGTGTCCTGTGGGCAAAATCCAGGTTTTTCTCATAAGATCCATGATGAGCAAAGGAGATGGGGTGGCACAAACATGCTTTGTATTTTGCCCACACAAAACTGTCATTAGGCAATTTTCAAGTTACTTTATACTATCGCTGGATCACATCTCACCACATTGAGTCTCACTGTAGAATCGCATGATATTTTGCCATACAGTATATTTTGGATTCCACTGATCAGCGTGTCTCATTAAGGCATATTTGTTATTCTCAGAATGTGTTATGTGAGAATTCCTAAATAAAAATCTCAATAGAGAAATGTCCTTGGATGAGAAGTTCTGTTGAATTTTTTTTGATAAGCTTAATCTACTGATAACTTCCTATGAACACATTTGCACACTCTGATTCTGTTAATGTAAGTGACTCTATTAACATACAATGATGTTTTCTAACCTACTACTTCCTAACTTATCCTCATAGGTTATTAAAATCACAACGAATTTGTTTATTCATAGACAATACAATCATATTTACTACTAATTTTTCTACATTCAACAAAACAGGATTGCACCTGTCTGAAGTCTGTCCTATAGAAATCTAAAATTAAGCACAGGTGTAACTTGTCTAAACATTTGTATATTCATCGAATTTTGGGAAATCAAATAGTTTTTTTCTTCTTTTAGTTACTGAAGTATAGTTGATTTGCAATGTTGTATTAGTTTCTGGTGAACAGCAAAGTGATTCAGATATATATATATATATATTTATTATTATTTTTTTTCATATTCTTTCCCATTATTGTTTATCACAGGATATTGAATTTAGTTCCCTGTGCTATACAGTATGACCTTGTTATTTATCTATTTTATGTATACTAGTTTGTATCTGCTAACCCCAAACTTCTAATTTATCCCTTTGGTAGCCATAAGTTTGTTTTCTGTGTCTGTGTGTCTGTTCCTGTTTGGTAAATAAGTTCATTTGTGTCACATTTTAGATTGCATATGTAAGTGATGTCATATGGAATTTGTCTTTCTCTTTCTGACTTACTTCACTTAGTGTGATAATGTCTAGGTCCATCCATGTTGCTGCAAATGGCATTATTTCATTCTCTTTTATGGCTGAGTAGTATTCCATTGTGTATATATCACATTTTCTTTATCCATTCATCTGTCGATGGACACTTAGGTTGCTTCTGTCTCTTAGCTATTGTAAATAGTACTGCGGGGTGCATGTATCTTTTCGAATTATAGTTTTCTCTGGATATATGCCCAGGAGTTGGATTGCTGGATCATATGGCAACTGTACTTTTAATTTTTTAAGGACCCTCCATACTGTTTTCCATAGTGGCTGCACCAATTTACATTCCCACCAACAGTGTAGGAGGGTTCCCTTTTCTCCACACTCTCTTCAGCATTTGTTATTTGCTGACTTTTTAATGACGGCCATCCTGACCGGTGTGAGGTGGTATCTTATTGTAGTTTTGATTTGCATTTCTCTAATAATTAGCGAGGTTGAGCATCTTTTCATGTGCCTCTTGGACATTTGTATGTCTTCTTTGGAGAAATGTCTATTTAGGTCTTCTGACCATTTTTGGATTGGATTGTTTTTTTGTTATTGAGTTGTATGAACTGTTTGTATATTTTGGAAATTAATCCCTTGTCAGTTTTATCGTTTGCAAATATTTTCTCCCAGTCCATAGGTTGTCTTTTCATTTTGCTTATGGTTTCCTTAGCTGTGCAAAAGCTTATAAGTTTGACTAGGTCCCATTTGTTTATTTTTGCTTTTATGAAAATCAAATAGTTTTAATGGTTTTTTTTCTTTCTATCATTCTTTTTCTGTCATCCAATGACTCTATCCTTAAGCATCTCTTCCTGCCATTGACTATACCTTTTCCAACTTGGCCTAATTATCAAGCTTTTTATAGTATGTTGTAGTTACCAAATATAGAAAATGCTCTCTTCTTTTTGGTGAGAATTCTCTTTGAAATACATTTTATAGTAACTTCTCATGCATTAGTTTGTATTCTTTAATTGTTTAATTGTATTTACTGTGTGTTCCCAAAAAGGCTTTAAGTTCTTGAGAGTCATAGTCATAAAACATATTAAAGCAAAAGCAACAAGAGCTAATTTTTCAAACATACAGGCACTTCATACTTCACAAAAAGTTAACATCACCTTGGGACAATTTTCTATTTATTTCAATGGCATTGCTATTGCTTTTAAAAAAGTCTTTGCAACCATTCTTGGAATTGCATGTAGAGCCATTTTGAGTAAAATGAATAAATAAACCTTTTTATCTTTGAATCACATTTCTTCTAACATACATCCTTAAAATGGTATTATTTAAGTGAACACCCCATCTTTCTCATTACATTGGACTCTGAAAAACCTTTAGGTATTTCTTTAAGATAAATATATCCTCAAATACTATTCTTTCTGAAAGTTGAACCTGAATCTGCTGAAATCTGTAAAACTAATTATCAATTTACAGGAAATCAAGGGGACAGAGAAGTGTGTTAAATGTTGCCATGGGAATACAGTCCACAACATCCAGCCTGAAAAAGTCTCAGGACAAAAAATTTGAATTATTCCAAAAATAATTTGCAATGAAAAACTAAAAGGTGATGGTGATAGAATCTATAAATCAAAGAAATTTTAAAAGTCTTAAACATAACTATTTCCAATGCATAAATCTTTTGGAATTTTGATCTAAATAAACAAATTATAAAAAATGAGAAAATATAGGCAATTTGAACCCTGATTAAATAGTTAATGATATTAAGGAATTATTATACTATTATTAAATGGTTATTAAAATGTATTGTTTATTTTAATTTTAATTTAATTTAATTTTTTATTTTTAAATTTTTATTGGAGTATACTCGATTAACAATGTTGTGTTAGTTTCAGGTGTACAACAAAGTGAATCAGTTATACATATACGTACATCCATTCTTTTTTTTTTAGATTCTTTTCCCATATAGGCCATTACAGAGTATTGAGTAGAGTTCCCTGTGCTATACAGCAGGTTCTTATTCATTATCTGTTTTATATATAGTAGTGCATATATGTCAATCCCAATCCCTCAATTTATCCCTCCCCACACTTACCCCCTGATAACCATAAGTTTGTTTTCTATATCTGTAACTCTACTTCTGTTTTGTAAATAAGTTCATTTGTACCCTTTTTTTAGATTCTACATATAAGTGATATCATATATTTGTTTTTCTGTGTCTGACTTAACTTCACTCAGTATGACAATCCCTAGATCAATCCATGTTGCTGCAAATGGCATTATTTTTAAAAAATGGTATTGTGGTTACATTTTTAAGAGTCCTTATCCTTTAGTGATTCAAAAAACTGTAAAAATTAGAAATGAAATGATATGATGCCTGGAATTGGGTTCAAAATAATCTGAGGTTGAAGAAATGGGTCAAGGGCACATGAAGCATGATTGGCTATGGGTTTATAATTGTTGCAGCTGACTGATAGGTACATGGTGATTTATCATGCCTTTACTCTTCTTCTGTATATATTTGAAATTTTCCATTAAAATTTTAAATAATAAATAAGTCTCCTCAAGTGAAGAGAGCCTGCCATAATGGATAATGCTAAATACAATGCCCACCACCTCAGAAGCCAGTTTCCAAAGGGAACTGTAAAAATATTTTATGCATTAGAAGCAGCATTCGATATTTTACAGTTCCTCTGCTTCTTGGAATCTCCTTCTTTCCTTTTATCCTTTCCCTCTCCATCACAGGTGACTAATTTGGATTGGATTAAATATGTTTGTTGTACAGAAAGTTCTGGTGCATTTATTAATTAGATGAATTTTTGGTAATCCTGTATTGCTTCAACTTTCATATCTTCAGTACTGGGCACATGATAGAGACTTAATAAATACGAGCTAAATGCTTACTGAGGGAGAAGCGGTAGCCATCTCCCCAGCTGTCCTTTCTGCTGGCACCACTCAAATCCTCCAGGGCTTCATTCTTGGAAAGTCTTTCAACTTCATCTCTTGTTCTAAAGTCTCTGCAGCAACACATATTTAGGTCATCGTCTTGGCTAAAGTTGCTTTACTACAGGTATAGGGATTTATCATAGTATCCACTAAGCACCAATAGCTAACTAAAATTAGAGTCGTAATGAGTTTAATTATGCGCAAGTGGGAGTGGAATGATTTAATCCAGTCCTCTTTGCGTCCTTTCACTTCAGGTCTATCTGTGCCTGGGTCTTTTTATGTACTCCTTAATGTTTGCTGAATCCAATGAACTAATTTTGATGCCTTTCTTGGTCCCCCGGGCATACTGAGCCAACTTCTTCCATCCATTCCCACATCCCTTTGCAGGGTTGTGAATAACAGCTGACTGTTCTTTAGTTTGTACCTGTGTCTTAGATTTCCTCTTCTTGACTTCTTAACTTTTAAATTGTTCATCTTACAAACTTTTCTTTTTTTCACACAAGAATATTGAGGTCCATACCCTGTGATTGGGGCTGGAGATACATAGATGAATGTAGTCTCTGCCTTCAAAGGGCTCTATCTGCTGTACTTCTATCTACTTGCACAGATTCCGAGAAACTACTGTTATCTTCATTCACTTGTCACTTTATACTCTGTAAGAGCTGTGTGCTCCCAAACTGTGAAGTTTCACTCTGCACTCCTCCTGCTTCAGATCATTTATAAGATGTTAAGTAAAACTGATCCCAGAATTATTCATGAAGAACCCCACTCTTTACCCTTTGCCGTAGATAGAAGTAATCAATTATCCTTACCAGTAATTTGCTTCTTAAAAGCCACTTCTGTTCTGACCAAATGACATTTTCCTTTCCCCAATCTCCTTGTGACTCTATTTTAAAACAATCTTTAGTGTGATTTAGTCCAAACCTCTTCAATAATCTACATTTATTCTTTTGCGCTCCAGCCAGGATGTGCCACCTCATCCTCAACAACCACAACAAAACATTTAATTTTCTTTACAATTGCAAACATAATACATGCAAACTGTGAGAAGTTAGGGAACTAGAGGAAAGTTTAAAGTAGAAAATTAATAGTCATCCATGACCCCAGCTAATTATTGCTCTCCAGTTCCCAGAAAGCCCTCAGGAATTCCACAGAAGACAGTATTCACTCTTCAGGTCTGTTCTGAGGGAATTTTACACATTTGTGTTTCAGAACTAACTGGACCATATATTTAAATTACAGAGATATATGTACCATGATTTATGGACCAGAATTTAAGTATTTGATCTTCCCACTTGGCAGAGTGGTAAACAACATGCCTTTGGAAGTGAATTATATTTGTCTATATTAAAAGACTGCTTCTAAAATTTTTGTCAACATATTTCCCTTTTGCTTTTGCTATTTTTTTTCAGAAAGTCATTAGTATAACCTCCTATTTAATTCACCTCTGCATTGCATCCTCCTTTCTAACGTCTCTCTATGTGGATTATCTCCTTTGGAAAAAAGTCTTTGGAATTGTGAAGGCAAATGGAGCTAATGCCCAATAAGCCCTTTTATAACCTCTGGGCAATAAAACGGTTGATATTTATTAGACAATGTCAACATATTAAATAAATTATTTGAAACAAATCTAGTGTTTGTGAGCCAGAAAAATGTGCATAATAAAACTGCAGTTTTGTGTGTCTGTTTTTCTCCAATATCATGAATCAGAGGCAGATGTTTATCGACGATCTTACTTACAAATTAGAAATAGAGACACAGATGTAGAGAACAAACGCATGGATACCAAGGGGGCAAGGAGGGGGGTGGGATGAATTGGGAGATTGGGATTGACATATATACATTATTGATACTATGTATAAAATAGGTAACTAATGAGAACCTACTGTATAGCACAGGGATCTCTACTCAGTGCTCTGTGGTGACCTAACTGGGAAGGAAATCCAAAAAAGAGGGGATTATGTATACATATAGGTGATTCACTTTGCTATACAGTAGAAACTAACACAACATTGTAAAGCAACTGTACTCCAATAAAAATTTTCAAAAAATAAAAATAAAATGAACCTATTTACAAAACAGAAACATACTCATAGAGATCAGACCTGTGATTGCCAAGGGGAGGGGGTGAGGGAGAGGGATGGAGTGGGAATTTGGGGTTGGTAGATGCAAACTATTACATTTAGAATGGATAAACATCAAGGTCCTACTGTATAGCACAGGGAACTATACTCAATCTCCTGGGATAAACCATAATGGAAAAGAATATTAAAAACGAATGTATATATGTGTAAAACTGAGTCACTTTGCTGGACAGCAGAGACTGGCACAACATTGTAAATCAACTGTACTTCAATAAAAAAATAATAAAATTCTATTTAAATTAGGAACTGGTCAAAAGCACTATTAATGATCATTCCTGCTACGAAACAATTGTAATTTCACAGTCTATAATGAGTTTTACAGTTGAGAGCATTTAAGTGTGAGAAGAGATGCCAGACTTGGTTACTTTCATGATTCTGATTATTACTATTATCATTTAATTATTTCTGGTCAACATTTACCAGGGGTTAGTTCATAGATTTCTCTGCCAAATTTCTTTTGTTTTTCAAAATGTAAATACTCAAACACTTTGTGTTTATTAATCCTGAAAAAATCACTTTTCTTTAAAAAAATTAAAATCAAGGATTTATTTTGTAGGAGTTTAAATTACATCACTGACTTTCATGATTTTCATTGATTAAACATGAATTCCAAGTTGGATTTTCTACAGAATAAAAAGCATGTGAAGAAACATTGGTAAAAGGAAACTGAGGCCAGAAAAAACAAAAGAGCCTTTGGGTCCCTTAAATAAATTCAAGGCTGCAGGTTCAGCTTGGAATTAGAAGGGCTTTTAGAGGATGAACAGATTCCCAGAAGGTTGCAAACAAGCAGATGTAATTTCAGAATACAAAAAGGGGAAGTGGGAAGGTTCCATGAACCCCAGACTGCTAGTGACTTTGATGTCTACCATGAGTAATACATTGATTGATTAGTTAATTCTTTGATTCAGTTATTGAGTAATAATTTATTGAACTCAGATGTGCCAGACATGGTATTAGGTGTTGGGGTACAGAAATAAACAGGAAACTTCATTACTTTAAAGAGTTTATAATCCAGTGGGGATTACAGACAAGTAAATAGGCAATTAATACAAGTAATACAAAATGGAATTCAAAAGACCCTGAAGTGGGAGGAAGAGTTTACTCTCTTATCAGAAGACTCACTAAGAGATTAAGAGGTGAAGACCTGTGTGTGTGGGAGGGGGGGAGTGGGCAGGACAAATTGGGGGAGGGACACTGAGAGAACTTTCCAGAAGGAAAAGATGACATAGGCCAAGATCTGAAGGCAAAGAAGAGCATGGTGTAGTTGAAAGACATATTAGGGGGTAAAAAAAAGATTCTTAAACAGTTCATTGAAGGTGTTATTAGGGATTAGCATGCATGGATTTAAAAAAAAATCAAATCAAATTATTACATTTCCTTCTTTGTTTCTTTTTTTGTTTCTTGGTTTCTTTCTTTCTTTTTCCCTTCCTTCCTTCCCACATTCTCCTCCTCCTCCTCCTTCTTCTTTAACATTTCCTAACTAGTACTCTGAATGAATAAAAACAATGCAATTGATATACCATTTCAGGAATTCAGACACTATATTTCTTCTGATACCCTTGCGGGCTACATGGTTGATTAACTTTACCGAGAGGGTATTGACTAATAAATGAATGTTTCTAGTGCTTAGATTAAGCTCTGTCCTTAGTCCTGTGTAGTTGAGTCTTTTTATCTAAAATTTAAGTAAAGATTTGGAGACATTCTTTTTCAGATTTAGAAATAATATAGACTATCCCTACATCAAATGATTGAAACAGAATCCATAGATCTTAGGGTGGAATTATGGATTAAATGTGATAATTTTGAAAAAAAATTTTTATAACTATAAATGCAATATATATTATTGTAAAATAATTAGAGCCATATAAAAACGTTATATGCAAGTTGTCATACATATAAACACAAATATTAATTTAACATATATATTAATTTATTCTAGTACCTTGAAACCATCAATTATAAAACTTGATATATACTAACAATTTTTATGTGTATTTACACACACACAAACTTTGTAAAATGAGATCATATTGTAACATTTTTATTTTATTATTTTCTTAGTTATTGTCATCTTTCCATGTTAATACATTTACATCTCATTGATCTTGATGATGGCTATATAATACTCCACTAGGCAATCTCCTCCTACTAATATATAGTAGCTTGACATTTATTGTCATTATAAAAAATGTTTTTATAAACACCCATGTGTATTCATCTCTATGTACTTGCCTATAAGTACCTTTAAATTCTTGGAAATAAAAATACAAGGTCAAAGTGTAAACTCCTTCAAATTATAATATATGCAGGGGAATGAACAAGATGATATTTAACAGGTGCACCTACAAGACTGTAAATAAGCACAGCAAGTGTGAGAAGCACTATCACTGAAAAATATTAAAGAATTTTAGATGATGTTATTCTACTAATGTGTGGCTGCTTCAGGTCTGTGTTTTAAAACTGGTAGCAGAACTTATCTCTGGAGATATTTGGAAATGTGAGGGGACATTTGGGTTGTTAACAATGACTGGGGACATTGCATACGTTTAGTAGAAGATAATGCAGAGGAAAGTCTAGCACAATGAAGAATAGTTCTACATGAAATGCCTATAATGCCATCTTTGAAAAACTGAGCAATTCCAATCATAGGTTCTGTTAATAGAATGGTGTCTAGGTATGAAGGGAAAAACCAAACTATTAACTAAAATTCATCTATATTATTATTTTTTTAATTTTATGTCATGCAGTTTAAAGTATGAATTGGATAGGGCAAATAAGTTTCTTTTTATGTACCAACTCTTACTGATTATTAACAATAGCTTAGAAAGTTATGGTGAAAAGACTCAGAAACCATGTCTGGGCTTGGAATGCTTTAATTAGTTACTAACAACAGTCGGGTTGGTGAGACAGAGAAGTGACATTACTTGCGCCAAGCGTTTGTCATGACCGACTGGTGTAACTGTTTTCTGAAGGCAAGAGTGAGTAGATTCAGAACTGTCTTATGATGCTATACATACACTTCATTTTGTCAAAATGCCTCTTAAAGCACTTCAAACTTTAAGCATTAAAAATGGAGCATAATTATTTTCAGGTCTCTTATGGGCTGAATTGTGTCCTCCCAAATTTGAATGTTGAAGCCCTAATGTCCAGTACCTCAGAATGTGATTGTATTTGGAGATAGGATCTTTAAAGAGCTGATTAAGTTAAAATCAGGCCTTTGGGGTGGGCCCTAATCCAATCTGACTGGTGTCCTTTTAAAAGAGGAAATTTGGACACATGAAGAGACAGCAAGCATGCAAACATAGAGGGAAGGCCATGTAAGGACACACTGAGAAGGCAGCCATATGTACGCCAAGGAGAGAGGCCTCAAGAGAAACCAAGCCTGCTGAAACCTTGATCTTGGAATTCCAGAATTGTGAGAAAATTAATTTCTATTGTTTAAGTCACCCAGTCTGTGGTGTTCTGTCAGGGAATCCTTGGGAAACCAATACAATGTCCTCATTAATATTTCACCATGTAAATTTAATTATAAAATTTCATCATGATGAAATAAATGGATAATTCAGTTTGAATTATCATTATACGTGGGACCACCCTTACATATACTGCAGTGAAAGACATGAAAGGGATCTCACACATTGTATGTAAGGCTTAATCTACCCAAAAATACCACCTTCTCTTATATTTCTAAACCACTCTTTCACTGTCTTTGTCTTCCTCCTGGCTTGAAATTTCCAATTAAAGTTAACTACTTGGACAACAGGAAAGAAATACAGAAAGAAACCTTTAAATGTAGCCATCAGTAAGTATCTTTACTTCTTTGTTCTCTTTCCATTGAAACAGAGTCACGGATGAGCTTATCAGATTAGCTAATTGCTGGTCTGTAAAGTTCACAAACAGGAGATGAGATCCAGGAAGGAGCATGTACAAATAGACAAGTGGTGGATGTGTACAGAAGAAAAAAAGGGAGTAGAGATTTTAAAAAAAGCAGCTGTAAATTCTCATTCACTGAGAAACCTAATAAGTCCCAAGTCTACAGAGGAGAAAAGAAATCATAATTGAACCCTGAGTCTAGTCTTTGGAAAGGGTGAGATCCAAGAGAGTCAAAGGAGTCAAACATTTTCTGATGATTAAGAATTGAATATGTCCTTCATACTAATTGATCAAACTTCCCCCGTGACATTTGCAAGCAGGAATTGGTTCTGTAATTATGCTTTTGAAGCCTATATTGTCCTGGAAATACTGTCATATACTGGGGCCAAATTGGGTATTCATTTCCTGATTAGTACCATTCTGTGATGCTGCTTGTGGGAGAAGCTTCACAAAACATGGCTTTGAGATCCCAGGGGATAGTCAGTGCTTGCTGCTTTGTCATGAGAGGCACTAAAGACTGAAAGCCACCTCCCTGAAAGTGTGACCTCTGGACAGCAAAGTGTTTGTGTTGACACTTCAACAGAGAGATGGAAATGCTAGATGTACAATAAAGTGATTCATAATTTCCTGGTATTTCAACTTGAAAACAAGTGACTATGCACTTTTATTTTTAACTCAATAATCTGACAAGCTCTGGGATGGTAGTCTGTTTGACCTTGCAAGTCTTCCTCCAAGATATGGCATATATTTGGGAGCACTACAAGGTTGAGTAGACAAAGAAAACATATTTAAAATTACAGATGTTATTTCTAAATTGTTTATAAGAAACAGGAAACTGCAGGATGATATTTTACTACTCTGTAGGTAGCAGGCAATTTGCATTTGTAATATCAGCCTAATGAGTTTAAGATGTGCATTGATCCCATTTCATTTTATATGGAATGCAACAAAGCATGTTAATGGGTAACCTAAAAGCATATAAATCAGGGAAAAATAGAAAATGTCATAAAATGCAGAGCTGTCATAGTAATTGTGCTTGTTTGAAACATCCCACCCAAGGTATCCACAAAGTCTATGGCAATTAATATCAAATGTAATTACAATGAATGGAGAAATGAAGATTTTTCATCTTCAGTTTTTCATGAGACACAGTGGATGATTTGTTCTAGAAAGATGCCCCACAGTAAAATCTTATATGATTGATGGTACTTTAATTAAAAATAAGAAGCTATTTCATAGTCATGTTAGTCTTCCTGTCTCAGAAGCAGCCGATAGACTTTGTCCATGCTGGCCTTTTATTGTGTTTTAGTTGTTGCTCATTAATTGAATTTTTCAGAGTCATAACTCACTTAAATATTCAAAGGGTCATTTTATCCCAGTTAGGCATGTGGGAGTTTACTCATTCATCTCAGTTTTGAGAGAAATGTATCACATTATTCCAAGTTATTCTTATTGTATGATTTTGTTTTTCTCTGTGGTTGCTGATTATTTTAAGAAGAGCAGAGTAAGAATCATGAGAATGGGTGCTGTAATACAAACACAACAAAGTCAGTGTAAGGGATTACAGATTTTTTTTCTGTTTATAAATGCTATTGTTGAGGTTCTTAAGAGAGGTTTTAAAAGATGCTTGCTCCCTCTAGTAATCAGAGCAATGTAAATTAAAAGCAATTGTATACCATTTCATATACTTTCAGTTGGCAAAATCTGAGTCTGATAATATGGTAAGGGTGCAGGAAAATAGTCTTGCTGGTAGGAGAGTGAATTATTACCAAAACTTTGGAAAGCAATTTGTCGGAACCTAGAGAGCCAAAGATACCCATGGAATCTACTTGATATCTAGAGTAGTGGCTATCTAGATATCTACTCAGAAAAATTCTCCCAAATGTGCAGAAAGATCATTGTAGTATCTTTGTAATAGAAGAAAAATGAAAACAACCTACCTAATCATCTCTTAATAGGGGAATTAATAAGTTTAGTTTTAATTGATAAAGTAGAATGCTACTTACTAATTAAAATGAATCAACCAGAGATTCATGTAGCAAAATATATATTTATATTTTATATATATAAACATTAGGTTGAGTGATAAAAGGATATTTCACAGTGTGAGGATGTATATGTAAATTTAAAAATATATAAATGATACATATAAAAAGATAAATACTTGAAACTGATCCACACCAACATCAGAGTAGTGGTTACCACTGGGGAAAGAGGGAGAAGGAATAGAGAGTGGAGTCATAGCTGTATCTGTAATGTTTTATTATTGAAAAAGAGTGATTTGGAAGAAATATAGCCAAATGTTAACATTTGGTAAGTCTGAATTTTCAACATATAGATATCCATTATATTATTTTCTGTGCTTTTGTGTGCGTTTGGAGCATTTCATGTTTAAAAATTTTTAAAGTTAAATGTAAATTAATATATTGTCTCTCATATTTTATGACTATACCAATATCATTTATAAGTAAAATGCTATTGCATATGCTGTTTTATGTGAATTAACCCTTTTAATCTGCACAGTGATTCTGTTTCGTAAATACTAATATTATCTACATTTTACAGACAAGGAAACGAAAACATAGCACAGGATTACAGATTTTGGGCTACCATTTGTATTCTTAGCATGACTCGATTATCTGTAAAATTTAATAAGTTCTCATATTTCATATGAGACATCATATCATATATCATATATTTTATATATATATATATATATATTATATACTGCTTGCATGCCTTTATCCTTTTTCCTGGGACACTTTTATCTAAGAATACATCTTAAACATTGCTATAAATTAATTAGGGATAACAGAGTAGATAATGACACTATCCAAGGCCTCAGAATGGTGAGACCTAATTTCTGATCTCGTCTCCCCCGATGCCCTACTGAATGATTTGTGGCAAGACTTTTCATTATTCTAAATATTGGCTTCTCACTATAAAACACAATGGGTCAAATCTATCTACCTCCTGCTCTGAAGATAAAACAATGGAAGGTATTTGGAAACACATTGAATAACACAATTATTTAGAATGTTATAATATAGAATGTTGTTTATTTTGCTGTTTTAATATGAAAGGTTATTTTTCACACAAACTCTGAGAAGATAGTCTACACACTGTTCTGAATCACTGTAAAATACACCTTCTTCTGCCTGAATTATGATTATTTAATAAACAAAAACGTAAGGGATTCTCTTTTGGATTTTTTTTGAGTCAGAAACGCTGCTCCTGTGGACTTTGCCTCAAACTCTACAGAGTTGAGCTGACTTCTAGCTTCTATTTTGTGACATTTGCTTCACTGTGTTCAATAAATCCCATGATTTCTGTCTTGAAAATGCTAGGTCTGGCTCCCTCTGAGCACCGTCAGGGTGGCTCTCAGAAACTACAGCACACAATATTGAGCTCTTTCCTGTAAATGAAGCTCAGAATTAACCAGAAGTCAATTATTGCTAGCATTAAACTGAAGTTGAAATCGCTGGAAATTGCAAGGCAAATTAAAGTGAATGTGTTAGCGCGAACAGGAAATAGCAGATTTGAGTCTCACAAAGGAAATGAGGAAGCTCTATGTGGTAATCCATATGAATCCAGAATGGACAAAGATCTTATAAACATAAGCTGGGAAAACTAAACTGAATTAGCTGAGATGTGGAGTCACAGCCTGCATCTTTAGCATTCTGCTATTATTTCTTTTTATTTTTAGTTCCTATGCTGTCAGTGACCTTAAAATTTTACGTTCTTCCTTTTATTCTTTTACTTCTTTGACTTCCTCTATCCTTTTGCCTTATCTCCAGCATCTCCAGTTAAAATTGCAAGTTCTAGAATTCTCATTCTTTAGTTTTCCGTTTGGAGTTTTCTAAGCCCCATAATGCTGTTTGCCACACAACTGTTCTTTTTTTTTTTTTTTAATAGATTTTTATTGGAGTATAATTGCTTTTTTGTGTTAGTTTCTGTTGCACAACAAAGCGAATCAGCCATATGCATACACATGTCCCCGTATCCTCTCCCTCTTGAGCCTCCCTCCCATCCTCCCTATCCCACCCCCTCTAGATCATCGCAAACCACCCAGGCGATCTCCCTGTGCTATGCGGCTGCTTCCCACCAGCCAACTATTTTACATTCGGTAGTTTATATATGTTGATGCTACTCTCACTTTGCCCCAGCTTTGCCCTCCCACCCCATGTCCTCAAGTCCATTCTCTATGTCTGCCTCTTTATTCCTGCCCTGCAACTAGGTTCATCAATACCATTTGTGTTTTTTTTTAGATTCCATATATATCCGTTAGCATAGGGTATTGGTTTTTCTCTTACTGACTTACTTTATTCAATCTGTATGACAGACTCTAGGTCCATCCACCTCACTACAAATAACTCAGTTTCGTTTATTTTTATGGCTGAGTAATATTCCATTGTATATATGTGCCATATCTTCTTTATCCATTCATCTGTAGATGGACATGTAGGTTGGGTCCATGTCCTGGCTATTGTAAACAGTGCTGCAATGAACATTGTGGTACATGTTTCATTTTGAATTATGGTTTTCTCAGGGTATATGCCCAGTAGTGGGATTGCTGGGTCATATGGTAGTTCTATTTTTAGTTTTCTAAGGAACCTCCATACTGTTTTCCATAGTGGTTGTATCAATTTACATTCCCACCAACAGTGCAGGAGGGTTCCCTTTCCACCACACCCTTTCCAGCATTTATTTCTGGATTTTTTGATAATGGCCCTTCTGACTGGCATGAGGTGATACTTCATTGTAGTTTTGATTTGCATTTCTCTAATAATTAGTGATGTTGAGCATCTTTTCATGTGCCTCTTGGCCATCTGTATGTCTTCCTTGGTGAAATGTCTATTTAGGTCTTCCACCCATTTTTTTTTTTATAAAATATTTGTTTATTTATTTATTTATGGCTGTGTTGGGTCTTCGTTTCTGTGTGAGGGCTTTCTCTAGTTGTGGCAAGTGGGGGCCACTCTTCATCGCGGTGCACGGGCCTCTCACTATCGCGGCCTCTCTTGTTGCGGAGCACAGGCTCCAGACGCGCAGGTTCAGTAATTGTGGCTCACAGGCCTAGTTGCTCCGTGGCATGTGGAATCTTCCCAGACGAGGGCTTGAACCCGTGTCCCCTGCATTGGCAGGCCTTTCACCCATTTTTTAACTGGATTGTTTGTTTTCTTGATATTGAGCTCCATGAGCTGTTTGTATATTTTGGAGATTAATCCTTTGTCTGTTGTTTCATTTGCAAATATTTTCTCCCATTCTGAGGGTTGTCTTTTTGTCTTGTTTATGGTTTCCTTTGATGTGCAAAAGCTTTTAAGTTAAATTAAGTCCCATTTGTTTATTTTTGTTTTTATTTCCATTACTCTAGGAGGTGGGTCAAAAAAGATCTTGCCGTGGTTTTTGTCAAAGGGTGTTTTTCCTATGTTTTCCTATAAGAGTTTTATAGTGTCTGGTCTTACATTTAAGTCTTTAATCTATTTGGAGTTTATTTTTGTGTATGGTGTTAGGGAGTGTTCTAATTTCATTCTTTTACATGTAGCTGTCCAGTTTTCCCAGCAACACTTATTGAAGAGGCTGTCTTTTCACCATGTATGTTCTTGCCTCCTTTTTTGTAAATTAGGTGCCCATATGTGCGTGGGTTTATCTCTGGGCATTCTATCCTGTACCATTGATCTATATTTCTGTTTTTGTGCCAGTACCATACTGTCTTGATTACTGTAGCTTTGTGGTATAGTTTGAAGTCGGAGAGCCTGATTCCTCAAACTCTGTTTTTCTTTCTCAAGATTGCTTTGGCTATTTGGGGTCTTTTGTGTTTCCATATGAATTGTAAGATTTTTTGTTCTAATTCTGTGAAGAATGCCATTGGTAGTTTGATAGGGATTGCACTGAATATGTAGATTGATGTGGATAGTGTAGTCATTTTCACAATATTTATTCTTCCAATCCAAGAACATGGTATATTTCTCCATCTGTTTATGTCATCTTTGATTTCTTTCATCAGTGTCTTACAGTTTTCTGAGTACAAGTCTTTTGCCTCCTTAGGCAGGTTTATTCCTAGGTATTTTATTCTTTTTGTTACAATGGTAAATGGGGGTGTTTCCTTAATTTCTCTTTCTGATTTTTCATTGTTGGTGTATAGGAATGCCAGAGATTTCTGTGCATTAGTTTTGTATCCTGCAACCTTACCAAATTAATTGATTAGTTCTAGTAGTTTCCTGGTGGCATCTTTAGGATTTTCTATGTATAGTGTCATGTCCTCAGCAAACAGTGACAGTTTTACTTCTTTTCCAGTTTGTATTCCTTTTATTTCTTTTTCTTCTCTGATTACTGTGACTAGGACTTCCAAAACTATGTTGAGTAAGAGTGGCAAGAGTGGACATCCTTGTCTTGTTCCTGATCTTAGTGGAAATGCTTTCAGTTTTTTACCATTGAGTATGATGCTTGCTGTGGGTTTGTCATATATGACCTTTATTATGTTGAGGTAGGTTCCCCCTGTGCCCATTTTCTGGAGAGTTTTTATCATAAATCGGTGTTGAATTTTGTCAAAAGCTTTTTCTGCATCTATTGAGATGATCATATCATTTTTATTCCTTAATTTGTTAATGTGGTGTATCACATTGATTGATTTGCATATATTGAAGAATCCTTGCATTCCTGGGATAAATCCCACTTGATCATGGTGTATGATCCTTTTAATGTGCTGTTGGATTCTCTTTGCTAGTATTTTGTTCAGGATTTTTGCATCTATGTTCATCAGTGATATTGGTCTGTAATTTTCTTTTTTTGTGTGATATCTTTTTCTGGTTTTGGTATCAGGGTGATGGTGGCTTCGTAGAATGAAGTTGGGAGTGTTTCTCCCTCTGCAATTTTTTGGAAGAATTTGAGAAGGATCGGTGTTAGCTCTTCTCTGAATGTTTGTTAGAATTCACCTGTGAAGCCATCTGGTCCTGGACTTTTGTCTGTTGGAAGATTTTTAATTATGGCTTCAATTTCATTACTTGTGATAGGTCTGTTTATATTTTCTAATTCTTCCTGGTTCAGTCTTGGAAAATTGTACCTTACCAAGAATTTGTCCATTTCTTCATGGTGTCCATTTTATTGGCATATAGTTGTTTGCAGTAGTCTCTTATAATTCTTTTTATTTCTGCAGTATCAGTTGTAATTTCTCCTTTTTCATTTCCAATTTTATTGATTTGCATCATCTCTCCTTTTTTCTTGATGAGTCTGGCTAATGATTTATCAATTTTATCTTCTCAAAGAACCAGCTTTTAGTTTTTTTGATCTTTGCTACTGTTTTCTTCATTTCTATTTCATTTATTTCTGCTCTGATCTTTATGATTTCTTTCCTTCTACTGACTTTGAGTTTTCTTTGTTCTTCTTTCTCTAGTTGTTTTAAGTGTAGTGTTAGATTGTTTACTTGAGATTTTTCTTGTTTCTTGAGGTGAGATTGAATTGCTATAAACTTCCTTGTTAGAACTGCTTTTGCTGCATCCCATAGGTTTTGGGTCATTGTGTTTTCTTTGTCATTTGTTTCTATGTATTTTTTAATTTCTTCTTTGATTTCTTCAGTGATCTATTGGTTATTTAGTAGCACACTGTTTAGCCTCCATGTATTTGTGTTTTTTACAGTTTTTTTTCCTGTAATTCGTTTCCAATCTCATAGTGTTGTGGTCAGAAAAGATGCTTGATATGATTTCATTTTTCTTAAATTTTCTGAGGCTTGATTTTTGACCCAAGATGTGATCTATCCTGGAGAATGTTCCGTGAGCACTTAAGAAGAAAGTGTATTCTGCCACTTTTGGGTGGAATGTTCTGTAAATATCAATTAGATCTATCTGGTCTGTTGTGTCATTTAAAGCTTGTGTTTCCTTATTTATTTTCATTTTGGATGATCTGTCCATTGGTGAAAGTGGGGTGTTAAAGTCCCCTACTATGATTGTGTTACTGTCAATTTCTCCTTTCATGGTTGTTAGCATTTGCCTTATGTATTGAGGTGCTCCTATGTTGGGTGCATAAACATTTATAATTGTTATAGCTTCTTCTTGGATTGATCCTTTGATCATTATGTAGTGTAGCTCCTTATCTCTTGTAACAGTCTTTATTTTAAAGTCTATTTTATCTGATATGAATATTGCTACTCCAGCTTTCTTTTGATTTCCATTTGCATGGAATATCTTTTTCCATCCCCTCAAGTTCAGTCCGTATGTGTCCCTAGGTCTGAAGTGGGTCTCTTGTAGACAGCATATATATGGGTCTTGTTTTTGTATCCATTCAGCCAGTCTGTGTCTTTTGTTTAGGGCATTTAATCCATTTACATTCAAGGTTGTTATCCATATGTATGTTCCTATTACCATTTTCTTAATTGTTTTGGGTTTGTTTTTGTGGGTCTTTTTCTTCTCTTGTGTTTCCCGCTTAGCAAAGTTTCTTTAGCCTTTGTTGTAAAGCTGGTTTGGTGGTGCTGAATTCTCTTAGCTTTTGCTTGTCTGAAAAGCTTTTGACTTCTCCATCAAATCTGAATGAGATCCTTGCTGGGTAGAGTAATCTTGGTTGTAGGTTTTTGCCTTTCATCACTTTAAGTATATCCTGCTACTCCCTTCTGGCCTGCAGAGTTTCTGCTGAAAAATCAGCTGATAATTTTATGGGGATTCCTTTTTATATTATTTTTTGTTTTTCCCTTGCTGCTTTTAATATTTTCTCTTTGAATTTAATTTTTGTTAGTTTGATTAATATGTGTCTTGTTGTGTTTTTCCTAGGGTTTATCCCGTATGGGACTGTCTGTGCTTCCTGGACTTGGGTGACTATTTCCTTTCCCATGTTAGGGAAATTTTCAACTATAATCTCTTCAAATATTTTCTCAGACCCTTTCTTTTCCTCTTCTTCTTCTGGGACCCCTATAATTCGCATGTTGGTGTGTTGAGTGTTGTCCCAGAGGTCTCTGAGATTTTCTTCAATTCTTTTCATTCTTTTTTCTTTATTCTGCTCCTTGGCAGTTATTTCCACCATTTTGTCCTCCAGCTCACTTATTCGTTATTCTGCCTCAGTTATTCTTTTGTTGATTCCTTCTAGTGTATTTTTCATTTCAGTTATTGTGTTGTTCATCTCTGTTTGTTTGTTCTTTAGTTCTTCTAGATCTTTGTTAAACACTTCTTGTATTTTCTCAATCCATACTTCCATTTTATTTCCAAGATTCTGGATCATCTTTACTATCATTACACTGAATTCTTTTTCAGGTACAATTGCCTCTTTCCTCTTCATTTATTTGGTCTTCTAGGTTTTTACCTTGTTCCTTCATCTGTGACATTTTTTTTTTTTAATGAGTGGGATTGTGTTCCTGTTTTACTGGTTGTTCAGCCTGAGGCTTCCAACACTGGAGTTTGTAGGCTATTGGGTAGAGCTGGGTCTTGGTGCTGAGATGAGGAACTCCGTGAGACCTCACTCTGATTAATATTCCCTGAGGTCTGAGGTTCTCTGTTAGTCCAGTGGTTCAGACTCGGAGCTCCCACCACTGGATCTTCAGCCCAACTCTGGGCTTGTGAACCAAGATCCCACAAGCCATGTGGGATGGCAAAAAACAAAAAAAACAAAAACAAAAACAAATAACAAAGTAAAAAATAAAATTAGAGTAGGAAACTAACATATGTTAGGAAGAAAGTAAAAATAAAAATATAGATGAGTTAACAACCGGAAGCTACATCAGTACCACAATAGTAAAAAAAGAGGAGGAGGGTAAAGAAAAAAAAAAGGAGGGGGAAAGGCCTTGGCTGTGGAGGGTGGGGCCTAAGCAAGGGCGAGGTTTGGGTGGTGGGCAGGGTGTATGCTCAGGACCCACAGGGCTGGAAAAGGCCCTGGGGACTGTGTGGGGGGGTGGGGCTTAGGCTCAAGGAACAGGAGGGACCCAGGTGTGCCCCCCACTCCTGGTCTCAGAGGGCAGGGGACCTCACCTGGGAGCCCAGCAGGCTTCCTGGGCTTGAGTGGGTGGGGCAAACGCCCTCCTCTCCTCTCTTGCTCTTCTGGTCTGGGAGGGTCCCTCCCACCTGCCTCTCCTGATCTCCCCGGCCTCCTTCCTATGCCCCCAGGACCAATGCGGCCAGGGGGAGGGGAGCCTTGGAGGGCAGGGGTTTGGCCTGGGAACTCAGCAGGCTCCCCGTGCCCGAGTGGGCAGGGCAATCGCCCTCTGCTCCTCTCCAGCTCTTCCCAGAGAGTCCTTCCCGCCTGCCTCTCCTGATCTCCCTGGCCTCAGGGGTGCCGATCCTGTCTGGCCTCCACTTCTCCTCCCCCTTCAGTCCCCCTACGTCCTGCAGGTTCACTTTGGGGTTTCTCCCGTCTCCTTGGGTGTCAGAGTTCCCCACCAGCAGCCGGCAGGTGTCCTAGTTGTGGGGACACGCTAACTCCACCACAACTCTTCTTAAGTTAAGAAGCACAGCCATTTCTTTGCACTTTACAGATTTGTAGAAACTACTCCTTCTTACAAATCAAGTTGGACTGTCCCTGTTTAACAGGTTTCATGTGATAAAGTAACAATGTATGGGAGTAACACTGATAGTGCCAGAGGAAATCATGATCTTGAGGCAGTGTAACTGAAAGGAGAATTTATTACAGTAGCACCTACCAGGTAAATGGGAGCTATAAAAGGATGTGAATAAAGTTAAGCTCATTATTGAAAAAGATAATTAAGATAGAGGTAAATCTGGAATGTGCTCACTGAGATTGTGATTAAAGCAGAGAAGATCTGATTGAGTCACAGTTCAAGTGACTTTGAGAAGGACAATTTAGACATGAAGCTCAGGGGATAAATCAGAGTTTCAAAGAGAAGAGTGCCTTGCTCTCTGGATGCCATGACACCAAGAGGGGGTTGGGAAAAGAAGGCTCAAGCCTAGAGGTGGGTCTGTTAACTAACACCTTTTTGGCAGAATCAACTGGTGCCAAACTTGAATAACAAGGCTATGTATTTACATCTTTCCAAAAATTATGCAGTTTTCATTCTAAGCTGCCCTAATAAAAATTATTATGCATACAAAAATGTATTATAACCTATTCTAGACTCCGAATTATTTTTTCAGTATTTGTTTCTGGGCAATTCCACATAAAAGCTCTGAACTGTGTACCTGTTCCTGTATGATCTGTAGTACAGAGGTACTCCAAACTGATTGCCAGAGTTACCTAGGGAGGGAGACAGATGGAATGATAGATGGATGTGTGGATAAATAGGTAGATTTTTGGATCTTTCCTCAGATTTACTGTATTCAAAGCCATAAGAATAGAGTCCTGGAATCAATATATGTAAAAACTTTCCAGATGATTCTGACACTTGTCCAAGTTGGAGAATCATGTGGCATTGTCATGGAGATTGTGAGAGAAGCATGTTACCTATAAACAAAAAGAAAAGGGTAGATCTGAGATTTCTAGGAGCTTAATCTCTAGAGAAATGACCATCTCTTTGTCCAGTGGTGGTAGCAGTAACTTCCCAGGAGAAGCTCCCATGGGAATTGATCTGGTAGAGCCTTGTGTTGGAAGTTACTACAGGGCAGATGAGCTGAAGGGAAACAAGGGCCCAGAAAGCTAAAGTGCTTCTTTTTCCCTAATAAGCTATTATAGATGACCCCCCAAATGTATTAAGAACAATGTTTTGGGGTCCACTAAAAGCGGGGGAAGGAGTTAGAAGATTGGCCCAATAAATGCATAGAAAGGTTGTGCCCAAGGATCACACCTTTGATAATGTGTGACCATGGTAAGGGTGTCTCTCCAAAGATAATCAGAAAGTGATCCATCCAAATGTGGTGGGGACTGCTCCAGCCCTGAAGCAGTGCTTGTACACCTGAAGATAGATGACAGCTATGACTCCACCCTATGCTCCGTGGCAGTCCCACTTCACTCTCATGGGCATTCTTTTCATTGCTTCTGGTGTCACAGGTAAAGCCTCTTTCCTGTTTGGCCTGGGATGTGCTTATATCTAGTCTTGCTGTATCTCTAGTCTGCTCTATTTACCTCAAATGTACCTTCACAACATAAAATTTCTCAAATGTGATACAACATCAGCACTTCTTCATGCACTACATCATCTCTTCTCACCTCTTGTTTAGAACTATAAGGATGGAGTTACGCAAAGATGCTTATCTAAATTCTTAAGCCCAGCTACTACAAAGGCTGCCAAACAAAAATTGTTGTTTTCTTTTCCTGAACAATGTGTTAACATGTAGTAGAAAGAATACATCCTTTCTATGGACCAGAGACTCTTCACTTTAAATTCTTTTAAAGTTAATTTTTTAAATTTATATTTATCCTTTGTGTAGATCATAAACACTTACATTTAAATTCCTCCTATTGCTTTCTACTTATGTGACAAGTTACTAGATCTCTCTGGACCTTAACTTTAAATTGAAGATAATTTCTACTTTATAGGGCTATTGTTAGAGTTAAATAGGATAAGAATGTAAAGAATTTAATATTCAGTAAATATTAAATATTCTTTCTTCTTTTACCTACACTTATAGACCTAAAAGAAAAATTTATTTTACTTTTCTCATTGATGAGTTCCCAAAATGCGCAGCATTCTGTCCTAGAATCAGAGGTAAATAATGAAGGATTCATGAGCTCCTAGGGGTTCCATAGATGGACTTTAAGTGTCAATAGTTGTAGGTATGTACATGTTTTGGGTAAAGATTCATGGATCTCTTCAGATTCTAAAGTGATCTTTGACCTACCCACTTAAAATGTTGGGAATTACGGTTTTATCTGCCTTATAAATTATACTAATCCCCACAAATTGAAAATCATCTTTTTTGTGAGCTTCCATGATTCCACCTTAAAATTTCTGTGAGCATATTTTATCAAGGCATATTTCATAGAGTAGGTGTGAGATCAAATGAGATAATGCATACAAAATGTTTTCTTACGCTATAAAACTCTACATAAATGAAAAGCATTAATATTAGCAGCAATCTGTACTGTACTGTTGCCTTTGTAGCTGTGGGATATCTCCTCCTGATTTGTTATGATAAAAATTATCATAACAATTACAACATTAATCACAATTACATTGCATTTTTATCACAATGATCACAGCTGAGCAAGTTAATTAAAAAAACTTAATTGTGGCTATTTTTAATTTTTCTTGGGCACCACTTCCTATGAATTTAGAACTACAATATTTTTTATGCTTTAAGAAATCTTTGATGGCATCTAAAATAACCTCTGTTTTTAGATGAGGGAACTGGGCCTTGAGTCCCTTGATGGCTATGAGAAAGTAACCTGTCTGTAGCCATATAGCTAGCTTATTGAAAGTTAGGACAAGAGAATATAATTAGGCTATTTCTTGCAATCTTTGATTTGTTAAAATAGTTGGTAATTTGAATGATCTTTCCAATTTTTTTAAGGGAACGATGTTTAAGGAAAGTTCTGTTAAAGTATTTGTTATGGTAGATAAGGAAGAAAAGTAATATTGTTAAGGAAAAAAGAATTTGTCTTCCATGGAGTATCTCCCCTTAAAATATATTTTAATTGGAATGACCCAGAAATCTGCCTCAATTGCACAATGTGTTTTTCTTAGTAGGTAGCAACTTATAGCTCAAACACTAGTGTTTTACTCAATGTGCTTTGGTAATAAGGGCCCCCTTTAGGCTATATTGAAAGAAATATAAAGCTATATTGAATAGAAAGCTAAATAGAAAGCTATATTGAAGAATAAAGAGGCAAACCTCAGCCAGTCCCCGTGGGAGACAACCTTTGAGAACCTGGAGACCTTCGGGACCAGGACTTTTCTTTGTATGTCTGTTCTGTTCTTCAAGCCAAGAGAAGAGACCAGCTTTGTCTGCTTCTCATAATTGTACACGTGGGTAAATCTGACCCTAAATGAATTTTCATTTCACGTACCCAAACTTTTGTATCAGGGCCTCTGTGTCTCTTTATTCATCTCAGAGAGACAGAATCTGATCATTGAGCGGTTGATGGATTGGTCTGTAGGCTACAGGATCAATTCTGGTTTTCCAGTGGCTGGAGGTGAAGTTTTATTTCAGTCAGCCAATCCCACATTTCTAGTAGAACTAACACAGTGTTCTGTTACCAGAGGAGAGGGCTGCCTCTAAGAAAAAACTTAAAACAAATTTAAAACACCAGAATAAAAGCATGGTTCTGAAATTTCTAGGGTTCAATTTTTATTTTCAGAATTATGTTTTGGGGCAGGTATTTTGATACATGATCTAGCTATGGAAAAGACTTTAAAAAATAGATATGGTCCTGTATAATCTAGGATATATGATTACTATATTTCCAGTATCAGGAAAATATAGAAGATTATTTTTCCCTGGGAAAAAGCAATGATCTAAGAAGTTTCTGGGAAATTCTAATTGGATGTTAGGGATTCTAGTACTTTTTTTTTTCTGGTTTAATATAAAACCACATGAACTGATTGATATAAACCTCTCCCATGAATATTATTTCAGGTTATCTTCTAGTTTTTATCACCACCTCCCACCCCTAATGCTGCTCTTGAGTTAAGGGCATAGTATTTCAATGGCTACAACGTACCCAGGGAATTTGGGGTTGTTCAGCATGAAATGTTTTCTGTCTCATATCCTCTTGTGTTTTATCAGATTTATACTGATGCCATTTTTAATAATTCAGATGACTTCTTCAGAAATGCCATCAATTAGGACATATTTTAGTGCCATTACCGTATGCATATTTATATATACAAATCCTAAAATATCATGATAACTCTGAAACTATTTAACATTATCTATACATAGAAACATAGAAAAACCATAATAATCCAGTGCATACCATTAGCCTTTCTGTTAGTTTTTAAAGTAATGGTTATAGTATTTCATATCTCTATTATAATTTTAAAGCTCCAGATTTTATTCTTCCCTTTTCCCTTCTCTCTGCTTGGAGAGTGAAACATGTAATAAAAGAGATAAAAATAAATCTAAAAAGTAATTAGCAAAACAGATATCTTACTGTGTAGTTTATATCTGTATTAATAAGAATAAATAACAGTATTTAATTCTGTAGCTGAGATTGATAACTAGGAAGCTAAGGTAAATAATTTCTTTTTCTTAATGCAAGGTTGAGAAGGAAACAATGAGTTGTTTCAAGGAGGTGGTTGAGATTTTTAAGAGAGCAAGAAGAAAATCATTTTGGTCACAGAGTCTAGTATGAATTTTCAGAAAATATTCTTAAGTTTACCAAGATTGGACAGGGAGAGACTAAATATTTGATTTTATTGATGAAAGAGGGGAAGGGTAGAGTTTTAAATACACAATGGAAAAAGAAACATGAAGTTTGGTTCAAATAATGCAGTAAGTAATAGGCACAGAGTCAAAGAAGATTCTTAAATTCCAAGTTGGGAAACAGATGATAAAATGTCAATGTCTACTGAAATGTATCATTTCTACAAATATTTGTTGAGTGTCTAAAAGGGGCAAGCATTATAACAGACACTGTGAGGCATATAAAAAGAAATCAAATGGAGAGACTTCCATCAATTTACCATTAATTGAAAAGGAGGTAGAAGACAGTTACAGATTTGGGGAAAATGACTGATTATGGAAATACATAAAAGAAACACAAAGTGCTATGGAAGTTCAGAAACAAAACTGCAAAATGGAAAATCAAAGACTTTTTCTGAAGTAGATAACATTAGACTTCTGCATGCAGAAATAGTATGGGAGAACATTCCAAAAAAACACCTGGAGACAGAGTCATACTTATCTGATCTAAAAAGGCCAGTCAGTATGTATTATAGTGAGAAATAAATAGCTTGAATGACGAGGTTACCTTATTTAACATTTTATCGTTATTTTCTGGTACATAATATGGGTTCAAAAACAGTTGAGTATTGCCAAAATGTGTAGCAATATCAAGGGAGATGAAGTCATTTGACCAATAGTTATTAAAGAAAGAACGAAAATGAAAGCTAATTAAATGCCTTTTAATGTGCTTAATTTTTTAAATATACATTACAGGAAAAAACATATTTTTTTAAAAAGCTAATTGTTATAGCTTTTTGCTTCTGAGGGATGACACAAAGCATACCGGTGGGGAAAAATATCATCATCCTTTTAATTTCAGAGTGTCATGGGGTCAGAGAAAAGACAGAAGAGAATGTCTTGTTTCTGCCTATTTCTCTGGGCTACTTAAACTTAAGGTCCAGAGAAGATGCACTTCTGCTTAGAAAAGCACATAAATAAATCTTTCTAGATAAAAGATAGGCTTTCTAGGGAGAGAGTTTGAAAAAGAAAGGAAGAATCGGGAAACATGTTTTGAGCTGGTATTTGATGAAAAAAATGCTGCTGCTGAACAGATTCATGGTCTTGGATTGTTTTAATTATGTACGTTATTGGAGTACAAACTTCTTCCCTGACCCAAACTTTTAACAGAGTCTTCTGCACATAATAATTATTGGATGAGTGAATTTGCTGAAATCTAGGAAAAGAAGTTGTGTTCCACACCTGATTCAGAAAGAAGATAGTAAAGAGACTGACTTTGAAGTAAAGAAGAGATTGAAATAAGGAAGTGAAGGGAAGCAGCAACTCAGAGCCAGTTGTAATTATGAGGAACTAAATCCCTAGGAATTCACAAAAATCACAAAATTGTAGGTTAGTAAGCTTGACCAATTTCATTTAAATTTCAAAGGAGAGTGAGGGCTCAATTCCATATACTTATGTCATTTAACACTGATTATATGGCGAAGGCAGAGTTATAACTCCTAGGTCTCTTGAGTCTCAGTTTTGCATTCTTTCTATTATGTGAATGGAGGAAAGTAGAGCAAAAGAACCCAGAATTGTTAGGGATTTGGTAAACCATGGTTGCTAAGTGAAGTGTCCTATCTTTAAGGTACCCTGGTCAAGCAAATGGTGACATCCAATGCTTTGCCAAAGGAAAAAAGGGCAGTGGGAGCAAGAAGATGGATTTTTTCCTGGAGAATTTAAAAGCAACAATAAAATTGACTTAAAGTTAAACTGCTGTTGTTATTATCAGGCACCGGTGAATCTAAACAATGTCCATGATAAAATCCTCTTCCCTGCTGAGGCTAACCTTTCTATCATTCCCATCTTTGGTGTGCCAGCGAAGATTTCCATTTGGAAAAGGCATGTACAGGTATCCCCTGCTTTTCAAAAGTTTGCTTTCTGTCACTTTGATTTTACGAAAGACCTACATCAGAACCTATTTTCCTTAAAGGAAAGAAATCTGAAAAGGATTTTTGCTTTTACAAAAAAAGCAACAACAGCTCTCAGCATTTGTTTTGCAGCGAACATGTTATAGAGGCAGAGCACATCCAGAGCAGCAAGAGTGGCACCACCAAGCTCTTTCCCCAGGAACAGCACTCAGCATCCACATCAAGCTGCCATAGCTTTGAACTGTCTCTGTGAGCATCTTGCTTTATTAATCTCGATTTATTTTGTGCATCCGTTAGCAAGATGTGTCCTAAGTTAATTGCTTTTTTGCTTTATGCCATTTTGGCTTAAGAAAGGTTTCTTAGTAGGATTACTCTACTTTCAGATGGTGGAGGAAAACTGTCATCTGCTTCCCTGTCTGCAAGCCTAAACCCAAATCATGGAATAAAATCTACATGAAGCTGGATGACTGTAATCAGAGTCTGGTAAATCATCTCACTCCCTAGAGCCAGGCACTATCTCATAGTGGCAACCTCCCTGTTAAGTATTTCAGTTTTTCTTTTGAGATTGACTGCATCTGTTTGCCTATACCCACTCTCTTCTAGTCTACACCTACCCTTCTAGATCCTGTCCATTCTCATACTCAGATTTCCCTCCTAAACTGATTTAGCCAGTTAGAAATAAAATCACATTAGTCTAAAGTGTAAGCTCCATGTGAATAGGAATAGTGCAAGCTTTCCTTTTCTCTTTTTTAAAATTTTGTAAGAATTACATACAGTGGAACACACAGATATTTTATGTATAGTGTGATGTTTGAGTGTCTCTCAAATCTTTTTCCCATTGCTTTTTATTGGGTGATTTGTCTTTTTGACAACAGACTTGAGGACTTATTCTGGATACATATATTTTGTGACCACCCCTCTTCCAGGTTCACTCCTCTTCTCACAAGTTGGCAGCCTGAACTCTATCCTTCAACATTAGATCAGTGAGAATTCTGCTCTCTCTTTAAATTCTAGAAGCCCTGTGTTCACAGCTGACTAAGAAATTTCCTTGGGGTAAAGAGCATATAAACATGGATCTCTTTCTTTCAAGGCTCAAATCTTCTCCAGTTTCTGCCCATTTTCAGTTACTCCCCTATGCTTTTAAATAACTTCAAACATTTCTTTTTCTTCAGACTTTATCATTGTTATCTATAGAAAGATTAGTCCATACATACCAATTCACTGTTAACTGGAACAGGAATAGATTCCTGCTTTTTTCACTGTTTTATTCCCAGATACTTTAACAGTTCTTTTTATATTTTTGGAATTAAATTAACAATAATAAAAAAAAGTACAATGCTTTGAAAAAGCAGAGTGTTATGGTCTGAATTGTGTCCCATCAAATTTCATATATTGAAGCCTTAACTCCCAATGTGACTATATTTGAAGACAGGACCTATAAGGAGGTTATTAAGGTTAATTGAGGGTAGAAAGGTGGGGCCCTGATTCAGTAGGATTAGTGTCCTTATAAGAAGAGACATTAGCGAGTGTTGTCTCTCTCCTTGTCATGAGAGGACACAGTAAGAAATCGGGCATCTGCAAGTCATGAAGAGCACTCTCACCAGGAACTGAGTCGGCCAACACCTTAGTCTTGGCCTTCTCAGCCTCCAAAACTGTGAGAAATAAATAATGGTTCTTTAAGCCTTTCAGTTAGTGGTATTTTGTTATGGGAGCCTGAGAAGAATTTTTTTTTTTCATCAAGTACATAGACAGAGTAAAGCCTAGATTTTAAACTATTTTGTTATAAGACCAAATCAACTCACAGCATACTACCTACCACGTAATTTAGAGTTTATAATTTAGTGTAATTCTTTACTCCCTGTATTAGTTATATTTTGCTATGTAACAGATTACTCCATAACTTAGAAGTTTAAAACAACAAATATTTATTATCTCACAATTTCTATGGGTCAGGAATGCAGGCACAGCTTAGCTGAGTGCCTCTGAGTCAAGGTCTCTCATGAGGTAGCAGTCAATATGTCAGCTGGGACTGTAGTGGAGAATCTGCTTTCAAGTTTAGTTACATCATGATTATTGGTTGAATTTCAGTTCCTCGCAGCATGCTGGACAGAGGGCCTCATTTTCTCTCTGTCTGTTGACCAGATCCTTTTTCAGTTCCTTACCATGTGGGTCTCTCTGTATCTGACTGTCCTCAGAGAGGGTGAGTGGAGAGAGCAAGAGAGCCACCAGGGTGGGAGTCACAGTCTTTCTGTAGCCTAACATTCAAGCCATCCCATCATGTCTACTGCATTATCTTCATTAGAAGTGAGTCAGTGAATTCAGTCCAAGTGGAGAGGATTATACAGGAGTAAAAATATTGGAGGTAAAGTTTATTAGAGTCATCTTAGAAGCTGTCTGCAACATTTCCCTTACAGGCAAAATGAGAATCATCAAAAATTTAAATATAAAAAAATGGACCTCTTGTCTTATTTCAGGCACTGCTATACTCTAAGGGATAGAAAGATAAATATAACAAAATACCTGTCTTCCTGGAGATGGTGGTTAGTTCAAGAGGTAGAACTGGATAAATGTGATCAGTGCTGTAAAAGCTGTAGGAATTGTGGGAACAAGGAGAACTTTATAAGATGTAAAAAATGTTGCCTTCACAAAGGCGGTAAAGCCTGGGCTGTGTGTTGAAGAGAAGGGACCAGCCTGATAGACCAGAGAGAAAGCACCTTCCAGCATGTGCCTGAGAACCTTACAGGAGCTGCAGGCATCCTGAATGACAAAGCCTGGGGTCTGCATTGTGGGGAGTGGCGAGCAATAAGGCTGGATGGAGGAGCCAGAAGCCATACTGTGAAGGGCTTTTTACGTCATACTAAGAACTTTGGACTCTATCCAGTAAGTGGAATGGAAACACTGAAGGATATGACCAGATATGCACAGTGTAAAGAACAGCCTGACCCAAGCTCCGTGTGAACCTCCTTGCCAATAAACAGGCCAACAAGGAGAGGGGTAGGTCTCATCTCCAGTTACACAAACTCCCCTGTCAGAATGATTTAAGTCATAACCAGGTGGAAAGCTCTTTGTGAGTTCCTTTACTTCAGATCAAATCATACATCTCAATGACAATGCACCACATCTCAATGACATGTAATTTCTCACAAGCACCACCTTTTGTAAAGTAACTGGAACAATATGATTTAAGTTCATTTCCAGAGAAGAATGAAAGGAAATGGTGGTATTTCTGCATAATGTTAACCATGATGCAGCCCAACCCATAGCTCCTTTATTTAGCTTGCTAAATTCAATGAATCTCTAAATACTTTTATTACTTCCCCCACTGCAACTCTGTGCCATTCATTTCTTCCTCCACAGTGCAAACTCTATGCCATTCATTTGTTAAAGCCTCCTTTGAAATTCATTTTTCACTTTTGCCCAAAGATCCATAGGCTTTCTATATAGAAGTGAAAAGAAGCAGTGAGGCGTATAGTCAGTGATACTTGAAACTGGATAAGTCACCGGCAAGGAATGTCTGGAGTGTGTTGGAAGGCTCAGCCGTGTGCCACACTCTACAGTCTGGTAAAAATCCAAACAACCAGATTCTATTGACGTCCATAACCTTCTTTTTAGTTCATGCTGAACCCAAAGGGCTCACCAGTATTTACTAAATTTACATCATCGTCAAAGGGCAATAACACTGTCTTTAGAGTATTGTGTGATGTGACTTCTGGTCATATAGTGCTCAACTAAACAATGAAGATTTAAACAATTTGAATGTGTTGGGTCCCTATTGACAGTAAGCTTTGCTCCAATATTTTTCAGAAAAACCCAAAATGACTGGGTCAAAACTACAGGAAGTGAGATCCAGGTCACCCATATATGTAGAGATTATATGTCTCCTATCGGAAAAACAAAATTTTCTCCATGAGATTTTAACTTCAGAAACAAGTAGGAAAGCTGTGATTATCTTCAAAAAATTATTTTGTTCTAGATTACTATATTTTATAAATATATCAGCAAAAAGATACTTTTATTCTTAATTTATAAGCAGTCCAGCATGAAGTTCAGATATCAGAAGCAAAAAACATTCGTTTTGTTACCCATACCTTCTTAGTTAGGATCATGGAGGGGTTTGAAATTATCATTTAATTATGACTTAGGAAAGGCAATCTTTTGGAAAGATCAAAGGATCTGGCATGGCCCTTCAGAGAGGGTAATAGCCAAGGAAACTTAGCAAATATAAGTTAGGCAAACTTGAGTGATGACAGATGTAGAAACTGAGTGACACAGAATGAAGTACTCTGTAGTCCACTGTGGCTGATATATTCAGGATTAGAAATGTTTCTAAGATGTACAAAACACTAGCATTTTGCCATCAGATATAAGTTAATATAGGAACTACCAGAGTTCTAAAATTACAAACCTAAAAGTAATTAAGAAAATATAACTTAGTAAGAGCATTTATAAAATATCAATAAGATATTTTGCTATTTTGGAAAGCTGTTAATGCCAAAAACTCATGTGGCCGTGCTGTAGTAGAGAAATGGAAGTATATATGGAAAAGGAAACAGCCAATTAAAGCCAATTTCTACCATTAGGGCATTTTCAATTTAATATATTATTGTTGGGCATTTTACTTTCAAGACTTTTCACATGGAAATTAATGGGTTTCAGGCTTTAGACTTTTACCTTATGAGTATGTGATTACTACCTCAAATATAGGAAGAGAGTACATATGACCAGTTGAAATATAATGTTAAATCCATCTTAAACCAAACTTTAGATTATAATATTTTTTGCTAAGGAGCAGAAACAAGGACCAGTTGGATAGGGTTTTTCTCCTATCCATTCATTTCAATATTTATCAGGAATCTGTGTCCATAGAGAAAGAAAAAGGGCAAAGTTGGCTCTATACTTATAGGTAGTAAAGGTGTGGTGAGACGGGGCCAAGCAGAGTGTCCTCCCATTTCATGATTGGGTAACAACGCCATCACAGAAGGAAGTACCAATAAGCTTATTCTCCCAAGTCACTGGTCTTGGGACTTTGGAGGTTCATTTCCACCTTCCTCTTGTTCCCTTCACCTACAAGCTTTCTTTAGCCCTGCACATGCTCAGTCATTCAGTTAGAGTTGACCAACAGTGCTACAAATACTCCTACTCATTACATGTACCCTGGCACTTCATTTAAGCTTTCTACTTTGTGCACGAATTTGGATTTGAATAGTAGTCTCTAGTTTCACTTCCTTGTTTACCACTTTATTTTTCTGCCTGTCCCTGGCCTAAATAAGGGCTTCTCAGCTCTTTGAAGGTGGAAGTGCTAAAATTTCTGCACTGTTTCATTCAAATAAGAATATATTTCAGATAATGTAAGAGGATCTCTGTTACTCCATACTATTCCTCTCTGGGGAATCTCCTTTACATTCAGTCTACGCCATATTTCGTGGATGATCGGCTTTACCAGCATGTTTCTGTGTCTCCTCCCTTCCTGTTATTCATCATGCTTATTCCATGAAAACTGGCTCACCTCAGCCTCAGCTAATATCTCTACGTGCTTCTTTCTTCTATGTCACTGTATCTCCCACTGTCCAACACCTTTTTTCTCACGTTTTCTCCAAACTTGTTTTTCTGAAGGAGTAGTTAGCGGCATCTACATTTCTCTACATCCCCCCTTCTTCCCATTTGGATCTTCCAATCTCTGGGCTGACTCACTCCTCTCCTCCTTAGTTCCTAAGATGTTAAGTACTACCAGTTCCCTGATTTCTAGTTCCTCCAGTTCCTTTCTTTATAGAACATGAGCATATTTTCATTTTGATTAGCTTTGACCGGGCTCTGGATTTCTCTCAAATCACTTAATTTTTTCCTTCTCGCTTTCCTTCCTTGTTGCCTTCTTTCCTCCTTTCTTTCTTTCTCTCTTTCATTTTCTTCCATTCTTTTATTTTCTTTTTCTCTTCTTGTTTCTATTTACCTCCCTCCCTCTCTCCCTCACTCTTTTCCCCCCCTTTCTTTTTCTTTTCTCCTTTTTTCCTTCCTTCCTTCCTTCTTTCCTTCCTTCCTTCCTTCCCTCTCTCCCACCTTCCTTCCTTCCTTCAATGTTTGTCTCTCTGTAGGTATGAAATATAGTCTTGATTATTTGATTTAGACAAACAAGATATCAGCTGTGTTTCTCCCACTTCTTCCCAACATCATCTCATGATCTCATGTCAAATCTTTCTCAGGTTTTACAAGAAATTCAGTCATGTTCAAAATAAACTTTCCTCAGGATTGGAGAGAATTGGGAGTGAGGAGTCATACTGTACAATCTGTAGTATTCTTTCATCTCCTAAATTTTTAACCCTTTCTCACTCAATTTCTCTCCTCCTTAATCCTTCATCTATGGATTCCTTGTTTGCCCCGATCCCAACTGTTCAGAGTGATGTCTTTCTTCATCTTAAGCCTAGGAATAGGGGCTTAGAGGCTTAGCCATTACCCAAGAGTACTTACTATTATTAACTAGATTTTTGTGGGAAAAATACACACTCCTGAAAAATACTCCAAACAGTGGAGATGTAGAAATGAAAAATAGATCTTCTTGGACCCCAAACCGCCAGACTCTCTCCCTTTAGGTAAACACTGAACTGAGTATCTTTCTAGGAATATTTCATGGCTATATAAATATGAATGTGTATATGTCCTTTTATAAAACACAAACTGTGGCATAGTAATTGACTGTTCAGCTCAGGGTTTTGTTGTTGTTGTTGTTGTCATAAAGTCACCACAGCATCTCATATTTCTCACTTTAGTTTAGCTGAGTAATCAGCAAGAGCAACTATTTTGGAGGAGTTCATCAAGTTACAGTGTTAAATTTGTTTGGCACCAGGGAACAACATACTACTAGACCTTAATTCTCATTATAAAGCTTTGCCATCATGCTATATTTTTTAACTCATCACTGTAAATCAGGCTCTCTTAATCTTTTTAACCTGGAAGAACATGCAAACTGATGTTCAGGTCTCAGGGAAGTCCTGCACAAAACTGTCATATCTATATCTCACAGTATATTTGATTGATCAGTCAGTTATAGATCTAAAAATCCAATAATAAATGCCAGTGTTCCTTTGAATCAAGATGGCATTTCCAAATACGGTTCTATTTATTATAGGTAACTTATTAACCTGTTCTTTTTGTACAGTTTGCCCCTCCACCAAGATTATAATTGCTAAAACAAGTGGATATTGTGGGTGAAAGAAACTTCAATTTTTCTTCTTTTTAAAAGTCCCACTTAATTTTTTTTTAACCTTATCCATATTAGCCTAAAAGTCTCATTGCATGTTCCTTCAATGTGGTTTGCTAATGAGATAGGGTGTATGGTAGATGGAAGAATAGTATTTTTTGTTTAAAAGTGAGAGGATATTTTAGCCAAGTTTTTTGGAAAAAAATAATAGGTTAATTTTACTATTCATAAAGTTAATTTTTTTCTTCCCATTTCATAAGTTTTACATACACATAAGGTATACATAACAAATTTCTGTTAAACAACTGTCTCAAGACAAAATCATATTTATTTCTTCCAAAAGAAGGCTTGGTAGACTTCAATTTGCAATACAAACTGCAAACTGATTTAATTAAGGCTCTTTGCAATATGAAAATCTGTTAACAATATGAATAATAAAACTGTAAAGTCATAATCCAAAGCACTGAGTGAAAATACAGCATATGACACAAATTTTATAGAAATTTTAAAAGTACATTTTCTAATCAGTGATATAAGACTCAGATATAGGCTTAGAATTATCAAAATATACGCATGAGTTGATCATTTGATCTTATTCATGTGTCTACATATGATATAAATATAATATTTGAAACTGTGAAAAAGTAAAATTTTACCTCTTTAATCTAAAACTTATGTGCTTTTTTTTTTTTGCTTTATTTTGTGTTTTGCTGCCAAAATTCTCACTTTATGATAAAAAATTATATAAATACCCAGAGCTAACATTTTCAACAAAAATGAGACAATTTCTCCCCTTGCTCTTGATGTTTGATCAACAAGAAAAAGCTTACACACATATGTAAGAAATTGAAAAGTACAGCAAAATGTTCATTGCTTTCTTATAATGGCAGGATACTTTTGTTTTGTTTTGTTTTGTTTTGTTTTCAGAAATCCAGAACTTTTCTAGAGATCAGTCAATTTCTCTTCAGTATATGATCAGATGTAGCTCATTAAATTCTTCCTTGTCTCTCAAATTCACATTCTGTGGCTGAGAAGACTGTTCAAAGATAGATTCCTTCACACAGTCATACATAAAGACTGTTTAGTAGAGTTTACTATATTCTCAAGAGTTCTTGGGGAGTCCCCTTGTGGTTCAGTGGTTAGGACTTGGCGCTTTCACTGCTGTGGCCCAGGTTCAATCCCTGGTCGGGGAACTAAAATCCCACAAGCCAAGGGATATGGCCAAAAAGAAAAAGAGTTTTCAATAAGATTTGAAACTTGCTGATCTTTTTCCTTACTCTCAGGCCCAAGTAGCAGATGAAACATTTTATGATTTTTTTTGGAAAATAATCTTTACAAATACTCCATTTCCTTTGATATCCAAGAATCGCATCACTTGAAGTCAAAACATTTTCTCCAGGACCTTGTTGAGATATGTACAACTGGTTCCTGTGATGCAAAGTGCCCACCAAGTTCTGCAGACCAGGGTCGTATAGCCATGCTTCATCTTCAAAGCATTTCAGCAAAATTTCTTGATAGCACTTCTGCAGTTATCCTTTCAGTTAAGACATCCTGTTGAAAAGCCTTCACACAGTTTCTAGAATATTCTTAAGTGAAATATTTTTTGCTTACTAAAACTAACCATTTTTTGGACCATTATCCAGAACTTCTATCCTTCCATCTCCAAGACTATTTGACACTAGTACCTTTCTGATGTGACAAAAATAGTATGTTATGATCACATTCAGTATTTTCTTTTTTCCTAAGAGAGACAAAAATCTCTGACAGAGTACCATCAGTACAGATACCAAGTCAGTTTCTGTAAGACACGTTTCCAAAAATTAAGAGAAAAATATTTGATGTTTTCTTTTGGGGGGCAGCTTTTTGCAACAGAAAAAAATTTATGAATTTCACAATCATTTTCAAATCTTGCAAATGCTAAAATATGACATTTACTGATGAAACCTGTGGACAACTCAACATATATGGAGAAGCCATTGGTTTTTAGTTGATTACACAAAATCTTTTCAACATCATGTGACTTGTCATCAGTAAGCTGGCTTATACAGTTTGTGATTGGAATCTTCAATTTCTTCATCATGAACTTTATCAGAATTTTCTGTTAGGACAGATCTAAAATTCTCCTCTTCCCCTATATACCTTATCATCAAAAATAACCACACTGGATCTTCAGAAATGTTGGTAAATTAGAAAATATTAATGAAATATAAAATAGAAAGACATAAAAATAACTAAATGAAAAAAACTGCAAAAAAGTTAAAAACTGTCCCATTACAATTAATTTCTAATCTATACAAGTCATGTATTGCAATATCTTGCAACAACAAAAAAGAGGCAAATAAAGCTGAGTGTATCATAATTTTTTCTTTATAATGAAAATTTCCCTGCTAATTCCATTATACTAATAGAGCTTGTTCATGCCCATAAATCTGGCAGTTATGTATAACAGGAAATTGAGGAAAATAATTTGGGAAGGAGAGGTTATTATCATCGACCTAACATCATCCCCTTCTTGCAGTACAGAAAACACTAATTGTCAACAGCCTTTCATGCCAAAATGGAGAATGGAATCAACCAAATACACAGCTCTACCGTTTGCTTCCATATGGGGTCAATAATGAAATTCAGAACAGAACTGCATGGTCATTGGCCATCACTGTGAGCACAAGCATTGCAGTTTCAAAGCTCAAAAATTATGCTTGTTCAAAAAAAATTGCTGTCTATTGTAGAACCCTTTAGCAACATCTCATAGTACTCTAGAGTTTTACAGAACCTAGTTGTGAAACCTACTCTAGGAAACCAGAGTTCTGCATAGTTTTTATGCTTTTCCAGTTATCTATTGCTATGTAATAGAAAACATCAAAACTTAGTAGCTTCAAACAACTTATTATTCTTCCTCACATTTCTTGGATGACTGGATCAGCTGGGCAGTTCTTGCTTGGGATCTCCTGTGATTACAGTCGAATGGTAGCTGGGCTGGAGGCATGTGAAGTTTTCTTCAATCACATATCTGGCAGGTGGCCTGGGATGGCTGGAACACATGGGAGTTGGCTGGCTGTCTTTGCTCTCCCTGTGACCGCGTGGCTAGCTTAGACCTCCTCACTAAGCAATTCCTAAGGCCAGCTAACATTCAACTGGAAGGGAATTTGGCTCCACCTCTCAGTGGGAGGAAAAACAAAGATTCTGTGACTATCTTTTATCTACCATATACTAATTGTTTATCTAAGGCCCCAGATTTGTAGAATTCTTTTATCTTTTGAAAATCAGAAAGAAACTGAGATTTGGAGCATTTAAGAGACTTGCTATCAAGGTCCTTCAGCAAATTAGTGACAGAGAAGTGGAAAGAATTATACATAAATCCCTTAATTCTTTAAATAGCATATCCTCCAGTTGCAGAGTGTTTTTAAAGTGAATAATATATCCTCAGTGTTAAAATCTACCAGAATGACATTTTAAAGATTCTTGTTTATGTGCATTAGTAGCTTTTGTGCAAATGAAGTATTTTCTCAATTTAATGTTTTCTTTTTCCATCTCCAGATCTCCTAATTTCTAGTCTCTAATGTTTTAGAGACATGTTACAAAAAGCTACTGCACATATAATTTTCTCAGTGGTGATTTTATCCTACTGATTCTGCAGACTGGAATTGCTGTTTGCCCTTATCTTCTGAAAATTAAACTGTAATGTCAAGTAGATATTGCAAAGGTTTGGCTATTTAATATATTTTACTCATGTAAATCTCAATAAGCAGAAGTTGAAATGTTAGCACTTTAAGCTCCATACATTTATTTTAAACTGGTTTGTTTGGGGGGGAAAAAAAGAGAAGAAAAAGGTGTTTTCTAGAAGCTTATTTATGTGAATTTCCTGGGGAATAAAGCTGCCTTCTTTGGGCCTTCGCCTAGAGTTTTACTCTATTTTCTTCTTGCTCAAATCTGTTGTTTTTTCCTTGATTTTTTGCGAGTATATTCTGCTGCTTTTTGGGATAGTTCTCCTGGAGGTTTCTTATTTTGTTCTTAGGCAGAAGCTTGATGCCTTTTTTTTGGTCATTTGCCAATGGATATTTGAGTTGACCATGTAGCCCCTGATGATGATGGTGCTAGGACAGACAGCCTCTTTTTTGTATTTCTGTAGTTGCCCCTGCAATTTGTAAAGGCATCCTGTTTCATCTTTTCTAACTTTGGCATGGGTTTTTAGCATGTGTGTATATGCACATAAAATTCCTTCACCTGCCAAGTGAAAATGCACAGTACCCTTCCAGATATTGCAACCTGATAGAAACAAAAGACTAAACTCTTCAGCAAAATTATAACTCCATATACTTCTTTGCTTAAAGGAACTTTATAAAAATCATTATGACATATATTGTATGATAACACTTTCTTATTTATAAAGCAAGTTCAAATAGGCCATTTATTGGAACATCACCCACATAACTGGCCTGGCTCACAGCCCAATTTTCTGATTTATAATTTTATAATATGTCATGTTAATTTCCCTACAGGAGAAAATTAACTGACTAGTTGATAAGTCTTTCTATAGTTTTATTTCTCATTTTAAGTTTATATATTAACGTTATGGTCAGGTTTATTGTGAATTAGTTGCTCTGATCCAGATCATCTTTAAGTTTATTAGCAAAATCTAGTTTCTAGATTTGTAAAGCTACGGGCTTGATGCTCGACTGCTGTTTCTTCCACTGTTCTAATGGCCGTGATTATTAGAATCACCTGGGGTTGCTACAGAAAAGGCAGATTACTTAGGTCCTTCCCTGATCTGTTGAATAAAATTCTCTTCTGGAACAGGCTAGGAATTTACTTTTAAACAGATTCCCCTGGTGATTCTTATGATACAAAAGGGCAAGAATTACCAAACCCTATTATGTTGACTCCACAAATAAAAATGGAAAAAATATAAGTATGCTTTTTTTATGCCCCAGGCATTAGAGTAGATGTAGGGGACATATGATTGAATAAGGCAGAGATCTGTCTTCAGGGAATACCTAAAAATGACAGACCAGTGGTCAACTATCTATATATTTCAATGACTTTTTGAATAAAGTTCTATCAAGGGATAGAGAAAAGAGAAGTAATTTTTTGTTTGTCAGAAAAGGACTCTCTAGGGATAATAAAATGCGAAGTTCTGAGTCAAGTTCTTGAGAAACAGCCAGATTTGAAACATTACAGATAATGAGAAGATCATATTGCCTGTAATGCAGAAAGAAAAATCTCAAGAAATATGGATGACAAACTATACAGATGTAGTAGCTTTAAAGAGTTTGAATAACTTTCGTGGGAAGAGAATTAGGAACAGAATGAAAGAAAAGGCCCTGAACCAGAGTTCTTAATCAGAAAAGTGAGGAGCGGGTGCTGGCCATGGGGAGTTGTTAGAATTCCCTGGGGGATTTGTCCAATTGCCCATGTCCAACATTCTCGCCCATCCCAAGGTGGGAATGGTTGTTATATAAAATGGAGTGAGGTTGGAGCTTAATAATATTTCCTTAGGATTCTTATACATGCTGATCTCCCATTTGAGATCTACTGATCTAGGAAATAGTGCTTGCCTAATATTTAGGCCATCAAAACTGTAAACTATCACATGCAGTTTTCAGATATATATGGTATATGAAGAATTGCATAATCATAAGGTAGAAAATCCTCACCATGATTAGCAAAATCAAGGTATACTTTGTACTTTTTGGTTCTTAATGGGAAAATTTAGAAAATAATCTTCCTGGCCTTTGTGTTCTCCATCAATAATACTTAGAAAGGTTTAGCTAACCAGATGACAACCACAGCTAGCACCCACCATTAATGTGGTGGTATTCAGCTGAATTGAGGAGCAGTGCCTAGAAATGTATTACTTGTCTCTGAAAGTCGTATTTTAGTTGCACAAATCCATAAGATGAAAATAAGTCCCATAGCAACAAAATGTAAAAGAAAAGAAAAAATATTGAAAATGTGACAAGTCACTAGTGGAATGAAAGTACAATATCCTTTTTAAAAATGTGAGCAGTGAAATTTGGGTATAAGTCATAGAAACAACAGTGAGAGCTAATGTTATATAGTACTTGTATATAATATTATATATCAGAAATAGCTCTAAATTGTTTATATGTCTTAATTTAATTCTCCTAATAACCTTTCTTATTACCATATTACTATCTCCATTTTTATAGATGAGGAGATTGAGTCATAGAGGTTAAGAAATTTGTGCAGGATTACTTGGTACTAAACATATTATTCACTGCCCCACCTGTATAACAGCATCTCCTCCTTAAGACCAAGGTAAATTAAATCTGTGAAAACAATGATTCCTCATCCTTGCCTGTTGGCCTTGTAGTACACAGAGTCTGAAATAACTGGCAGGCAGCTGTGGCCTGAGGCTTAATAGAACTATGAGGACATCCCACGAACACCACACTTATCCACTACATCAGTGATACCATGTTAGCTGAAGTGGGTGAGCTAGAAGTGGCAAGTATGTTGAAGGCACAGAAAGCTCTCTAGCTGAAAAGATGAGAGTCTCTTTACCTGCTGTCTTTGAGGCCAACTATCTTTCATATTTAGTCCTTAATTGGTGATTAATCCCCCTCAGCATTTCATTGTCTTTTTCAAATCATCAATTGCCCCCAACAGCAGTCATCACCTTTCATAGTCCTTGTAATCATGATTTCTCTGTATTTCTTAACTACTTTGTACATTGTATCTATTAGTGCATTTCCTTCTTCCAGTACACCATCCAAATCCACAACCTGTAAAAGTTTTGACAATTGTACCACTATCCCATGCAAAAGGCTATGTCTATACACTGACATAATAGGGCTCTTCTTGCCAGCTAGAGATCCAGCTTCAAAATCTCATTTTAGGGTTGTGTTTTCAGACCACTCCAGCACCAACTATTTCACATTGAGTTCCCCAGGAGGCGGCCTTTGAGACAAACCTTTGCATTGAGGACATTTACTGGGAAGTTCTCCCAGAATCAACACCTAGGAAGGGAGTGAAGAAAGTAGGATCAAGAAAGTGGAGGAAGAGATTTAACTGCAATGAAGTTATGTAAGAGGCCTCAGCCAATCCTACTGAGAGCCCTCTTATTGAGGTGACCCTTGAAAGTTATCTGAGATCGATGCAAAGGTCTTTATATTCTTATATCAGTCAGTCATTAGATGCACACTGCTTCTGGAAATGGAGCATGATTTGGGGTAAGTCCTGAAGATATACTCACTTAAGCACTCTTAGCCACCAGCACTCCGCGCAGCTGGGAGAATGTTTCAGGCTGCACAGGAGATCCAGGTGGTGCATAATGGGATCCACTGCAATTGTTTCGGCTGCAACTGAATGATTCTTAGATAACTTTTCACAGTTAATAGAGATAGTCATCTTGGTTATGGGGTGCAGATAATAACATAGAAAATATATTAAGCCAACATTTAAACTTTTGTGATGGCTCAGTAAGAGCACATGTGGAGGGTGCCTGCAGACCAGAAAAAGTCATCAGCAAGCGAGCTCATTAAGTAAAGGCATTGCAGTGAGGAGGACTAGTCCGAGAAACTAGGGATATATTATGACTCATGAATTCCAAATTGTGTGACCCTAGCAAATGAATTAAATTCTCTGAATTTCAGTTTAATAAACTATAAAATGGGGATAATAATCCCTTCATTATATGGTTGTTGCAAAGCACCTAGCTATGACTGTCAAAATCAAAGTATGAGTTCAACATATGCCCTTTTCTTAGAAAAGGGTGCTAATTTCTTCTCACCATTAATCCTTGTTGATTCGGGAAGAAGTATCTCTGTTAATACTTCAATCATTAAAAATAACCAGTTTAAGAAAAGGTAATAGGGTATGAAAATAGTAATTCTCTTCCCTGTGTTTTACATAGTATTCAAAAGTCTGTTAATAATTCTAGGAGGGAAGGGAAGTTCAAATACACTATTGTCATAATTTTATCTAACAACTAGAGAATTAAGTTCACCTGTTTCCAGGCAGATTGCTATTCTAAGCCTTCCCTAGATGGACATTCTGGAGCTTCTACTGAGCGTATCCAATGTCCTCTTCCTCCTTCTCTATCCCCTTCTCCTCTTTCTCTCTCCTTTCATTTCCCTTTCCCTCTCCATTCCTTCCATTTATTATTCAATTGATTGTTTTCTCCATCATCTGCATCACTTGATTCATTTTCAAATAGCCTTGCAAAAGTTTACACTAACTTATACCCTAGAAAGGTTAACAAGTGTTTTCTGATGATTATATTTCCAATTTATTTAAAAGTAGGCTATGTATTTATTAGTTTTTCCCTACTTATTTGTTATTACTGTGGATTAAGCTCATGATTTAAGTCTCTCCTTTCAGTAGTAATTTTATTTGCATTTTTAAATTCTTATTTTGCATTCAACATGATTTAATTTTAGTACATAAAATAGCCTATTCCTAAGCTTGTATTATTCTCATTACTATTATTAAAATTAAAGTTATTACCTTTCTTACTTGTGAAATTACATAAAGTAATGATTTTGTGACTATAAGTAACGCTGACCTAAACATGATGAGAGATGAAAAAAAATGCAGTTTTAGACAGGCCAAGAGAGTCATTCTAGAATTAGTGGCAGGCTCAACTATTGAAGATTGATTTTATTGGACATTTTTGCCACAGGTTATTCACCAGCTCAAAGATAGCTTGAACACTTTTATGTTTTCTGCAGATGGTGCCCAGTATAAAATTATTTTTCTAATGCAATGCATAAAGTGATGTGGCATAAAGTTTGTCAGACAATATAAAATAATAAATTTGTCGGATGCTGCCAGAAATAAAGGGAAGTGTATTTTTCTTCGTTTTCTTTTTTAAGTAAATAGCAGGATTTAGTTTGTCATACCTGTAAAAATTTCTTGGTGAGTATTTACTAAGTGCCAATGTTCCAGTTTTGCCTAGCCTGACGGTTTGAAACCTCAAAGGGCATTTGGCTACATCACAGGAGAAAGATAAAGACAGGGGGAAGGATGGATTACTAGGATATGTGTAGGGCTCAATTTTTGAAACTACCTGAAAATTGCAAGGAGGGAAACTGAAAGCATGAAAGTTCATGCAGTAATGGGAAGAGAAAGATTTTTATTTAAAAAATGAGGAAGAAAGAAAGAAGGAAAGAAAGAGAGAGGGAGAGGAGAGGGAGGGGGAGAGAAAGAAGAGAGGAAAGAGAAAGAAAAAGCGAGAAGATCGTTTGTGGAGAAAAAAAAAAAAAATCCTTCATGATAAAGATTCAAAGGGTGTAAATACAGCTCCTAATCTGTAGTGGGAAACACATGAATGAAGAGCAACCAACATTGCTTCCACAGCATAGAACAATAACGTTGCTAAGAGAACCACTGCTTTGAAGAGCAGACTGCTGCTTGAATGCAGGTGCAGTTTTGTTTGAGCCACAAGTATTTTGTATCTTTTTCCTCTTGTTGCTTTCTCTCTCCTTTGATCCTCTGTCCATATGCTGAGCCTTTTTTTTTTTTTAAGTTTTTGGTCGCACCCTGCAGCATGTGGGATCTTATTTCCCCAACCAGGGATTGAACCCGCTCATCCTGCATCGGAAGGCAGAATCTTAACCACTGGACCGCTGGGGAAGTCCCTGCTGAGTCTATTTTGAATTTATATCCTATGGAAATTTTCAGTGTATGGAACTAACAATCAAAACCTAAAGAAGTTCACAGTTTTGAGCCCTATCTTGCTAAACTTGGACTTTCCTTATTATGGGGGTAGGAATGTGGAGAAATCTGAGCACATCTTAGAAGGTCTGCTTTTAAAATAATGCTCCCAACTGATATTTTAAAAATTTAGAATTATTTCTTCTTGTATTAGTCACTAGCCTCTCCATAGCTTCCTCATTTAAAATGCATTGATTCCTGATGGTTAACAAATTTCATATTTTGCGAGATCTTCTACACAATAGTGGCAATTTGGTCAGCGCAGTTGTCAAGTTTCAGCTAGCAAAAATGAAATCTCCTCTTACCAATATTTCTGTATTATTTCACACAGCAGTAGTATTATTTTGAAATGCAACTATTTTAGACTCAACTGTGTTGGAACCCCCTAAACATTCCAAGATTAGGTGAGAGGCCATCGTGCAAGTGTTGCCTGGGAGGTGGCCAATTCCAGTTTGTGAATCAATTCCTCATCCACATTTAGGTCTAAATTCCTAAATGTCAGGTTGGATGTTGGAAGAGGATTTTTGCAGAGAACTGTCAGTATGCTTTCAACTGTCTCTCTCCCCTAGTGCCCTACCCATGGAGGAGGGATGGGGGGCCATTGTCCCCCACATCAAGAATTATATGTGTTCCCTGGAGCTTGGTGGACTACCGTCTGACTCGCATCTGATAAATCTAAAGGATAAGAGGCCATGTAACTACTCTGATGGCAGTCTGAAGAGGGCTTAAAACACGGGCAGTCTGCACTTCCAGAACTGTCGGGACAAAGGCTGCCTGGGCATTGTTTGTGTGCCAGATGAAGGGAAGCTGACCGTAAACGTGTTTGAAGAAGACTGGAAGGGCTGGAAAACCACAGCAGCTTAGCACCGTGAGAGACAGTGTGCCTCACAGGCGGCAGCAGTGGAGGGGAATGAATGGGCATTGTCCAAGAGCAGGAGGGGCCGGAGCCCATGGAATCATTGACCAGCCCAGGAAGTCAAGGCAGATTCCCAGGGAGAGCACCTGTGCAGCGCACATGTGAGACCTGCCTGGGGGCTCTCAGAAAGGATTTTAAAAGCCCTGGGAGGATTTTACAGCACTGTGCATGTCCGGAATTCTTGGCTTGTGGCAGAGGACCAGAGCAGCCAAAGTTGCAAATGTTTAAACGTAGATGGAGAGTTTGCCCAAACAGATGAAACAGAACATATAGGGCCCTGAAGACATACTTTCGTAGGCTGACTTTTAAAATCAGCGCGATCCTCCTCTTATGAAGAGTTTAGTGGGCAGAGTTAAGGATAGGCTAAGATGAAGAGCTTGTGGCTGCCTTTTCCCTGCTAAGGACAGGACAGCAAATTTTGAAGAATATAGAGTCATAAAACAGTCAGAAAATGCTATCCTTTGCCCCAAATTTAATCTCTTAGGGGAGATGCAATTATTTGGAATTAAAAATATAAAACTTAAATTTAAATGTTCTCATTGGAGCACTATTTACAATAGCCAGGTCATGGAAGCAACCTAAATACCCATCGACAGATGAGTGGATAAAGAGGATGTGGCACATATATACAATGGACTATTACTCAGCCATAAAAAGGAACGAAATTGGGTCATTTGTAGAGATGTGTATGGATCTAGAGACTGTCATACAGAGTGAAGTAAGTCAGAAAGAGAAAAACAAATATTGTATATTAACACATATATGTGGAATCTAGAAAAATGGTACAGATGAACCAGTTTGCAAGGCAGAAATAGAGACACAGATGTAGAGAACAAACATATGGACACCAAGGGGGTAAGGGGGGGATGAATTGGGAGATTGGGATTGACATATATACACTAATATGTATAAAATAGATAACTAATAAGAACCTGCTGTGTAAAAAATAAATAAAATAAAATTCAAAAATTCAAAAAGAAAATTTAAATGTTCTCTCAGGGTATAGTACCATCTTTTGACATACAATTCATACTACATTCTTTCACTAGTAATTATGTGTTAAATTTTAAAAGGAGGGGATATAAAATTGGGTATACTTCCTACCACTAGGACACACTTGGTTTTGGGTAATCACAAAAATTAAATGACTGAGAAATCTTAAAATATAGTGAGTCTTACCTGAGAATGCTATGAAGAAAATGTTCAAAGTCCACGACTTAACAATAACTAGCCTAGTTGGGGGACGGAGACAGCTGAGATTTTTAGATTTTGTTCACCTGCCTACAGGAAAGGTCTTTTATAAAAATAGCCCTTTACAGATAGCAGCAAAAGCACAGTGAAATACCCTATTTATTCTTGTTTCAACTTGGGTTTAAAATAAAAACTTTTACATAGACATCACCATTAAAGTCTGTATTTTAAAGTTGAAGCAATGGTAATTCTCTAGGATGATTCATTTGAAAATAATAATATTAATAATAACACTAATGCTACAAAACAGTAATAGCTAACATCTCTATCTGCCAGATACTATTCTAATTAACCATCACATATTAACTTGTTTAATCTTCAAACAACCTTATGCATTTGGTACTATTGTTACATCTCTTTTACAGAACAGGAAACTGAGCCTTAGAGAGCTCAAATAACTTTCCTAGAATACCAAGTTTTAAAATGCCCCATAATTTTTTATATGTACAAGTTCTGCCAAGTAAAATTCTGATTTTTTCTAAAAAAGAAAACAATTCAATAATGTCACTTGGTGTGATACCAAGTTCAGATAAGGTAATGCATAAGTAGAAAATTGTAATATGATATACAAATGTGTAATGACATTACCATCTTATGATGTAGTTCCAATCTCTGAGTTTAGGACTGATAGGAAAGGAGCTATATGGGAAACCAACTAATAAATCAATGACTACAGAAAAAGAGAATCCTTGATTCTCTTCTAGGCTAATATTGCTGTTAACCCACAAAGACTGTGGTGATTTTATCATGCTTATAGTTGATGGGCAGAGGCTGGTACTCTTAGGCCCACATTAAACTCTATTTCTTTAGGCCTAAATCCATCTACCGAAGTAGTACATGCAGTGACCTTTAATGAATCCCTGTAAGGGTGACAGATGACCATGATCTCAAATAAGCAGATGCTAATTATGTACTGCTCTCAGGGATGAGCCCCAACGGTGCCCTCCTCAGCTGTCCTAGCCCCTGGTCTGACTGTCTAGGAGACAGAGGAGAGAGCATTGCAGAAACTAACAGTAGTGCCTTAAAAATGAGAGGGTCAGACAGATGCTTGAGTTTCTGTACATATGGGGGAGGAAATGTGGCGGCAAGTGGAGAGAATGACTAGAAGCTGGAAGAAGGGGTAGATTCTGTATTTATAAAGCATGAAGGTCTTAATGGGAAGTAACTTATAAATGTACATCTTCTAACATGTTTGGGGGTTTCTCTGTAGATTAGGTCACTCATGACCACAAAAGAGACATTACTTTTGGTTCAATTAAAAGAGAATTAACACCAAGTGCACATATAGTAGCAGAGGGAGTTGAGAAATATTTAGCTTTCATTTGTTTATGAAATACATATGTACCAGACTGTGTGATATGCTGGATATTAAAAAAAAAAAAAAAAAAAAAAAAAGATGCTTAGGTGCTTAGGATGGTATTCTTACTTTCCAGAAAGTCTAGTCAGCTATTTTAGCTCTTGTAGAAAACTCATAGCAAAGAATATCTATTTATTTAGAATGGACTGCATGGGTGAATGCCAAACTATCAAGAGCCCAAAGTCATTATGGGCCTTGTTCCGATTTAGAACCTCGGTTACCAGTTTGTGTGGTGTGAAATCTTTGCTTATAGCTCGTGTCTGTAAGGATCCACATGTCTTCCAGCACTAGCATGAGTAACACAGTCTCGTTTCTGTATGTTCACACATCTCTCTCCTGCCAAGTGTAGGACAGCCTCCTTTTATATATAATGCTTTATATACACATTTTCTGCTTCTGAGTAGTGATAGACTGTTTTGTGACAGCACAAACACAAAACCTCTCCTTCGTCAAATCCCAGATACTGTACAAGGCATAAAAGAGGAGAAAGAAAAGGGAAAGGTAGCTGGCTGTTTCCATCAAACAAAGGAGAGAAATTGTCTTGAAACTAGTCAGGGAAATGCTGCAACAGCTGGCCAACTATTTTTGTAATAAAAAAAAAGCTCCCTTTGTACTATTGGAGAGATGTACCCAAACATCCTGAGTGTGTCACCACTATTTATATGTGGCCTCGAGCCTCGAGGGGCCTACTGTACAGTGTAAATTTGTGATTTTAAGATCTGCAGAATATGCAGACCTGCTTTATTTGCCTCAGCTTAGGAAGACAGGCTGTTACTGGGCAATATCACTAGGTAACCAAAGGGGAGGCGACAGTGTTCAAAACTCCTTTTCTTATTTAGGTAAAACACACAATCGTTCTGCAACCTGTTACTTGCATTGTATGCTCTTTATCAAAAGCATTTTTTTTTTTTTTTTTTAGCTATTTAGTTACTGAGATCACTATTCTAAGTAAACAATACCATGAACTATAACACTGACAAGAACAAAATCCCCAAAGCTTTAAACTAGGATGTGAAACAGTCCTTTAATGGATTTACCTAAAAGCAAGACAAATTTAGGTCAAACCAGATAGCTCTTGATATTTTCTACAACTCTTTGTGACTTATTGTCCGATTATCCATTTTGCAGCTCTCCCCCGTAAGCTGTGTGGTTTGCAAGTTGACATAACAATATTTAAGACAGAGAAATAAAATCTAAATGCCTCATATATGTACATTACTGAGACGTTGTTCTCAAATTAGGCAAAAGTAATGGTCTCAGGTTCAGATTTCCTTACAGAGAGAAGACCAAAAAAATGTCCAGAATGTTTTAGGAGATACCCATATCTTTTCTTCCCTATCAAATGTGTCTACATATTGATCTATATTCACTGTTTCATTTTTCTGGCCTACACTTATTCTTTTCACCCTAGTCTGGCTTCTGCCTTCAATACTTACTGTGATTGTTTTCTCAACTGTCAGAAAAGCCCACCTAATTGTCAGAAAAGCCCACCTAATTGCCAGATACCACTCGACCTCTCTGTAGTGTCCGACTTTGTTGTCAATGTGGTTGCCTTGAAATGCTCTTTCCCTCTTTTGCTTTCTTGTGATGGTCCTCCCTCTTCTCTAACTGAAGCAACTATGCATGTGGAGACAGACTGTGTTCAAAAGCTATGTGACTTCGGGCAAGTTACTTTAAAAATCTGTGCCTCAGATTCTCTGTCTGTAAAATGGATGTGATAATACTAATAACTGTGGCTACATGGTGCTCTTGAGAATTAAATGAGTTGATTCATGTCAAGGGCTTATGACAGTGCCTAGTATTATCTTACTCTAGATTGTGTTTTTACTGTACTTAATGAAGTTTAGTTCTGAAAAGCTATTGCTCTGAAAAGTTATTTTCCTTGAGTTTTGTATCTCCTTCCTGGTTTACACTTTTAGCTAACTTATCATGGTTCACAAATGTGACCTCTTTCCTCCTGGGCTCTACTCTCATGTCTTTAAGTTTGCCAGAACACTCTGGTGGATGTCCAACAGGGACTCAAACTCATATGCCATCACTAAGGTCATTCATTTTTTTTTATCTATTTGCTGTTTGCCAGACACTGTGCTTGGCGCAAGAGCACTGTTCAGCCCAACACTTTGTTGGGTATAATGTTCTTGTATCTCAATGTTTTTGCTCCTTAAGACTTTTGGATATATTTCTCCACTGAATTCTAGTGTTGAATAATGTTGCTGACAGTGTGTCTAAGGGCAATCTGAATGTTTTCCTCTGGGTGACTCAGGTCTTTTTTTTTTTCATGAATACTCAACAGGTTCCTTATTTTTTATTCATCTTTATTTTGTTTATTTATTTATCTATTATTTATTTTGGGCTGCGTTGGGTCTTCGTTGCTTTGCGTGGGCTTTCTCTAGTTGGGGCGAGCAGGGACTACTCTTCATTGCAGTGTGCAGGCTTATTGTGGTGGCTTCTCTTGTTGCGGAGCATGGGCTCTAGGAGTGCGGGCTTCAGTAGTTGTGGCACACGGACTCAGTAGTTGTGGCGCATGGGCTTAGTTGCTCCGCGGCATGTGGGATCTTCCCAGACCAGGGCTCAAACCCGTATCCCCTGCATTGGCAGGCGGATTCTTAACCACCGTGCCACCAGGGAAGTCCCTATTCATCTTTAGTTTTGAAGTTCTGTAATTTTACTAGGATACATGTTGGTGCCCATTATTCTACATAAAATGACCTTTTCTAAGGTGCAGTATGTTCTTTCAATTTGTAAATTCAACTTTTTTATTTCTAGAAAACTTCTAAATTTACATGTTTAAATATATTTTTTCTCTTGGAAATTTGGTTTTCTTCTTCAGACGTATTTATATTCATGTACTACCTCCTTTGACTGTCTTCCGGATCTCATATTTGCTTTATAATCCTTTACATTTTTATTTTGCTTACTCTTCTTAATGTGGTGTTTTTACCCATTTCTACATATATATTGCTTTTATTTGTGTTATGATTTGTCTTTCTTTTATACTTTTTCTACAGAGTCCTGTTAGCTTACATTTTATGTTTTCCTGTCTCATTGTTGCAACCCTGAGTTATTGTCTCTGCTGTGACTTTTCTTGATTTGTTAAATTATTCAAACTCATGGAATCATACTACTCTGTAGTAATACTTTTCTTCATCTATGGTTTATTTTTCTTGTTCTTTCCGTTATTGTATTTTCTAATGGTTTCCAGTTTATTTTTTATGATTGCTCATCTCTGAATGTGATGAGTTATAACAAGATGATTTAATTACAGAATAGTCATTAGAAAAGTGAGCAGCACACGTTCCCAGATGATGGGGATTCTCCCCAATTCACACGAAAGTTCCTTATGACAGAGCTGTATACATTTTGTAAACTGTTTCTCTTCTCTTCAGCCAGCAGGATTTGCAGTTACAGGGATCGTCATGATTCAGAATCTCTTCCCATAAGACATACGCAAAACCGTTCCCTGTGGAAACAGCAGGCTTCAGCCTCATCGCCCGTGTTGCTCAGGGTGCCACTTCGGAGCCCAGGGAAGAATGTAACACCAGTTCCATGCAATATTTTTATTGTGTCTGTTATGAATTCTGGGTGTTTCCCTTAAGGTGTACCACCTTCTGAGGACAGTTGTGCACAAGTTGATAGCTTGAGATCTTGAAATCGTTCGCTCTTGTCATCTTTTCATACCTCTTTTACCTCCACTACATAGTTTTCCGCACATTGTAGTTTGGATTATAAATGTCTTCCACTTCTCTTAAGATGAGACTTTTACTTCTGTTTCTTATTCTTCTTCTTCCTGACATGCTTTTCAAGAAGAGAATGGGACAGGACCATTTTTTCCACCATTTAAATTTCGGAAGTTAACATATACATTTAGATCTAAGGTATACTAAAAAAAATATTATTTCAGAAGGACAGAAGAATAGTCTCACCCCCCTTTATTAAGATTAGGTTTCCAGTCCGATTCAAATGTATGGATTTTTCTCCAATTAGAAATGCACAAAGAAAAAAATGTCATTGCAGCCAATGAATGCCAATAATTTGGACAATAAAAATGCTGGCATTGAGCATTTTTAAGCATACAATGAATTTAACACTTAACTGGATTTCAGACTGTAGATACTTTAAGGAATTAGAGTATCAGTTTTGTTAAAAGTAGCTGTTTAAACAAATTCAATTGCAAGTAAAGAACTCAATTGGTACTCAAAGGTTGATATATTATGATATACTAAGTGTTGTGCTGAAAAGGCAGCAAAACAAGTGCATAATTTCCTATAGTGCTAAAGGAATTTACTTTTTGTTAGACCAATATATGCACTTGTAATGTAAAGCTCTTCTATGCAGCAATAGTTTAATGCTATTCTGAGGCCAATGGGAATTCACTTTGGTATTTCAATCTCAGTTGTGTCACAAGGAGTTTTTCTTTTTCTTGGCTTCAGTTTGGTAACTATTTCATATATCTATGATGAATGAATGTCAAAAAATGATACATTTAAGGCAAATTCTATGAGTTTTTGTTTTCTCTCTTTATGCATGGGTTTGGAAGTGAGTGACTCTTTGACTATGTCATGATGGGATGAGGTCCTCTGTGCAGAATCTATAAGAGAGAATGAAGGAGTCAAAACAAAAAAGGGAGAAAATAGCTACCTGATTATTTATAAAAATAGAGAATGATACCTGGGGAAAAAATGAATTTCTGTCTGGAGAGCTTTTGTTTGGTGTGCTCCTTATCTGTTTGGGACCCACACTGTTACCTGAAAAAAACTATTCTTCTCTGAACTGTTCTTCTTTATCAACAACAGAGGGAAATTTTCCTGATAGGACAGTTCATACCAACCATGAAATTTCTACAAGAAGATCAAAGTTCAGCATGTACTTTGAGAAGCACGGTATGGTTTTTCCAAGGATCCGCTTTCACTATTCTCAGACTGAGAGGTTCTTAGTGGTTTATTGTTAGAAGGAATTTAGATAAAAACAGACCCAAAAGAAACAATGTCTGGGGACAAGCTGTCTCAAGAGATTAGTAACAGACGACATGGAAACTTTAACCTCAAGGTCAAAAGCTCCAATCTACCCCTAGTCAATAGTAGCTGGGAAGTCATTAGAATACAAATGGCCAGTATGCTAAGACAAAGAAAGAAGGCTTCCCAACCTTGCTCTTCAAATGTACTTGTATCACAAATCCCAGTTTGAAAATAAGAGGGGATTTATACACATACACAAGCACGCATAAACACACAAACCCACCCACATACATACACATAGGGGAATAGAACTGGCCGATGTTCACACATATATTAAAAATGTTTTTGAACAGTAGGATTATGAATTAAATTTCATCTTTTTGCCAATTCCTATTTTCTAAATGTTACACAATGAAATACATTCTTTTTTGTTAGGAGAAAAAAATTAAAACATTTTCCTCAGGCTTGATTTTTATAGAACTAAAAGATAATCGTATCATTTTTCTCCACATGTTTATCTCTTTAGATCCAGTCTTTAAAATGCTTTGGCCAGTAACTCTTCTGAGAAGCAATCAATCTTGTCTTAAGTAACTGGTCCAATAGATAGCCTTCCCAGCTTCTTCGTTATTTAGTACTTATGTCTCCCAATCAGCTGTCAAAATAGGTTAAAACCTATTTTGAAACCTCCAAGGGACTATCCAAATATTTTTCAAATTCAATATCATTTTAGAAAGTTTTTTTCTTTATATTTGACCTAGTTCATATTTTTATAAAAAATATACTTTTCAATGAGAGTGAGTGTGTGCTCATTAAAGTCACAGTACAAGGCTTATGATAATAATAATAAAAAAACCCAACCAGCCTCTTGCTCTTCAGAGATAATAACATTCAACAGCGGTTTATTTATTTACTCACCAGATAGCTAATGAAGGCCTACAATGTACCAGACAGTGTTCTAAGAGCTGTGAATTAGCAGTGAGAAAGCACATAAAAGTCCTTTCCAATATGGAGTGTACATTGTGTACAATATGTACAATAGGAAGACAACTAATAGATGAATAATAAATAAATAATAGATTATCCATTGGATGTGATATGTGCTCAGAAAATAAAATGGAGCAAGGAAGAATATATGAAATATTCAGAGGGAGTGAAACACTAGATAGGTTGTCCAGAGAAGACTTTATTGAGCAGTGATTTTTGTCACCTTAGGGAAGTCAGTGAGTTAGTCAAGAGGATATCTAGAGGCAGAGTTTCTGAGCAACACGTGCAAAGACCCTGAGGCAGCAGTCTGCCTGGAGACTCAAACAAACTCAATTATTCATGTCCCCCTAAAACATTTCTACATAGCTAATCAATCAATAGGGTTTATTAATATTAGATATGTTCTATTGAATCCCACCAATACATGAGTCATTGGCTCTCTGCCTCATGACGGCCCCATCCCATTTATCTTCCCTTGTCCCCTAGTACAGTAATGTTAGAATATTTGGTTAAGTTGATTGTCACTTTTTATATTATTTTGACTATGCAAATATTCATAATAACCTAATTTTTTGCATGATTTAATTTTCTAAAATTAATAACTGTCATATTCTTCATATGCCTGGCTTGTGATGGATACAACTGTGATTAATATTTTCCCAAACACTTCTGTATCCCTGTTTAATGCCCATCTGTATCATTTATCATTTACTGCCCTTAGTCTTTTCTGTCTTTCTTATTCAGTGAGACTCTTGCTTTTCAGGCCTACTGTCCTTCAGCAGGCAGCTTTTTGTGCCATTTTGCTGACCGTCTGTGTTGAATCTCTTGTTACCTGGCTTTCTTCTCTTGTTTTATTAGGATTTCATATTTCCTACTGAACTATCCAAATCAATTTTCTCTTATTCTTCATTGGTGGCTGATCTTGCATTTCTTTGTGTAATTACTTTTTATTATTTACTATTTATTTTTGAGTTCAGTTTTCTGTTGCTTATAACCCAAGGTACCATAGGACATACAGAATTTAAAAGATTATATAAGATCTCATGTAATGAGAAGTCCTGCGGTAGTTTGACTCCATGTCTGGTTAATGCAGTGGATCAACAACATCATCCTGGACCCAAATTTTGGGCCCTGTCTGTCCACTTGCAATTTTTGTATCTTCCATGATGGTCATGGCAGGCTTAACAGCATTAGGCATCACCAGAGATCAGAGGAAGAGAAAGACATATTTTTTCTTATGTTAAAGGCTTAATAACTTTTCCTCTAGGTTTAATTACGTTATCCAGAGAAGAATCATCTATTCCTCAACTGTGATGGGGAGTGATCAGGCAGTAGGGCGGTAGGAAGATGTGTGTTAAAAGCTTCCTCTTCTAGTAGAGAATGAAGTTTAAGAGTCACACAGTTCAATATATCAACTTCCACTTAATTTCTCTTCCACTTAATTTTTCTTCCAATTCTTCATCCCAGCTCATCACTACACCTAGTATTCACCAGTCCACAGCTGTTCAGAATGAAATTTTGTAGAAAATAGATTCATGATTATCATCCTGGAAAAGGGTGGGTTTTTATTCTAATTATTCAGATTTAGAGGACAGGACTTCTGGAGCCCATCATTCTGTGTAAAATGCTTTGTGTGGGCATAATTTTTCATTTCTCTCGGAAATATTCCCAGAAGTGCAATTTCTGGGCATACGCTGAGTGATTGTTTAGTCTTTAAAAAACTGCAAACTATTTTCCAGAGTGGCTGTACCATTTTACCTTCCCACCAGGGATGTATGTGAGACGCAGTGTCTCTACATCTTCACCAACTTTTGCTATTGTCACTCTTTTAAATTTTTAGCTGTTTTAATATGGATGGAGTGACATCTCATCATAGTTTTAATTTTCTTTAAATAATATCTTTAAATATTTTCTTTAAATAATTTTTTCCATAATATCCAATGGTATATATTGCTTTTAACATTTTACCAGTTCAAGTAAAACATAGAGAACTTACCACAATTTTCATTCAGTTACCTTTTCCCCTTTATATTACAATTGTCTTAAATATTTCCTCTGTATACATTAGAAACTACATCAGGCAGTGTTAAAAGTTCTGCTTTACCCCCTAACAATTTAGAAAACTCAACCTGAGGATAGTATATTACCTTTATCCATATTTCTACTCTTCCCATTTTCAAATTGTTCTTTCTTCATATCTGATGCTACAAGTTTCCTTTCTTTATTATTTTATTTCTGTTTGAAGAATTCCCTTTAGACATTATTTTAGGACAAGCTTGCTGATGTCAAATTCTCTTAAATTCCTTCACCTGAGAATGTCTTGATTTCACTTTCCTTTCTAAAGGATATTTTTGCTAGTTATAGAATTTTGCGTTGACTTCTTTGAGCAATGAAGATGTGCTCTTTCCTTCTGGCCTCCATGGTTTCTGGTGAGAAATTTGCTGGCATTCGAAATGTTGTTCTTCCATAGATAGTGCTTCATTTATTTTTTTTTCTGGGTGCTTTCAAGATATTTCATTTGTCTTTAAATTTCAGAAGTTTGGCTTCTGTTTTCTTCTGAATTTATTTGAGTTTATCCTGTTTAGGGTTTTCTCAGTTTCTTGAATATATAAGTTTTTTCCTTTTTGCCAAAGTTTTAGTTCATCAGCCATTATTTCTTTGAATACTTTTTTTTTTAATTATGACAATTTTTTTTAGAGAAGTTTTTAATTCATAGCAAAATTGAGAGAATTTGAATACTTTTTAAGCCTTGCTTTCTTTCTCCTTTCCTTCCAGGACTCATAACACAAAATGTAAAGCCTTTTGTTATAGTCCCATATGTCCCTGGGGCCCTATGCTTTGTTTTTTCCAATCTACTTTTCCTCAGTTGTTCAGATTAGGTAATATCTATTGTACTGTCTTTGAGTTTATGAATTCTTTCCTCTGTCCCTTCCATTCTTCTGCTGATCCCATCATTGGGCTCTTTATTTTGATTATTTTGTTTTTCATTTGTAAAATTTTCATTTGATCCTTCTTCATATCTTCTATTTCTTTGCTGAAACTTTCCATTTTTTTCATTTGTGTTTTTGAAACTGCTGAATAATTTCTATGATGACTGCTTTAAAATCCTTGTCAGATATTTTCAACATCAGTGATATGTTGGTATCGGTATCTGTTGATCGACTTTCCTCATACAAGTTGAGATTTTCCCTGTTCTTAGTATGATGGGAGATTTCTTATTCTGACCCTAAGAATTTGGAATTTGGGGTTTTGTTTTATGAGAACCTGAATCTTATTTAATCTTCTTCTTCTTCTTTTTTTTTTTTGTAAGAAAGTCACTGTTTTGTGTGGAGTTAAGATCTAGCGGAAGTGAAATTTTATTTTACCATATATTACCACGGTGAGGGAAGCAGAATGCCAACTGTCATCTCCCTGCACCATCTCATTCCACCTCTTTGCTGCTATGTGTGGGTAGAAGTTATGTTTTGCATTTGGTCCCACTGACACCAATCAGGTGAGGGGAAGGGGGAGGCCAACTTGCCTAGCCTTGCTGTTGTTAGGTGGGACCAGAACTTCAGCCCCCAAGAGCCCCACTGATTCTGCAGGGGTGAGGGCAGTTTTCCTTTGGTGTTTGGCTGGACTAAGGTATGTATTATTAAAATGGTGTTCTATACTTCTAGGTCACCCTTCACTGGTCCTTTGGTTATAGTGTGTAGGCTTTTCTTTGGGCTTTGTTGTTTGTCTGTGCCTCTTGGCTGCTCTAGGTCGTAGGTTCCTCCAGTGCCCCACCCAGCATACATGAAAGGCAAAAAGAAAACCTAAGGAACTCTCACCCTCATCAACATATTGTTTTTCAAGTCCTATAATTCTTATCCAGTCTATGTTCTTTTAACTTTCAGACTCCTCTTTCTATGTTTGCTTCCTGTACTACGTCCAGGATTTTCTGGGTGTGTGAAAGAAGACTAGCTAAGAATGAGTTATCCCATCCTGGCCAGAACCAGGAGTCCTGGCATTCATCTTTAAGTTTATTTCATAACATTATTCCATTCAGTTGACACGTAATGTTGAATTGTGTCATCCATCCATCCATACACCCATCCATCTGTTTATTCTTCCTTCATACCATCCTTTTATCCACAATACATTTGGTATGTGTGGAGTAGCTGTGAGGTACTATTCTGGAGGCACCTGGGGCATGGGATGGGAAACATGACTACCCAGGCTAATCATCCCCTGGACAAGTCCACACTTTATTGTAGGAGACATAATTGAAAAAAATAAACTATGTTCCACATAGGAGAAAAAAAGACAAATCATTATTGTGTTTATTTATATGCATAATATCTGTTTATAAGTAAGCCACAAACACTTTTTTTAAAAAGGTTATTTGTGAAATGTAAACATGTGCACAGATCGATGTGAAAGATTCAAAGGCCTTCCACTCACTGGCTTTGGTGATGGTGATTATGTAGATGCCCTTAAGTTCTCTCTTGGCATCAGACTACCACCCGAGTCACCCTCACCCCAGTCTCTGCCTCCAGCCCTGGGAGTGTATTTTGCAGTTCTCTGAAAGCTCTGAAACACCTGGGCACTCTTACAGTGAGGACTGCAATTCATAAATAGTATTCACAAAATGATCTGTTTACAGTTGATCTTGAATATTTCATTTTCTTTACTAGCAGATTTTCTATTGTAGGTTTGGTGTCTCCCAAAACATGGAGCACAGAGGAATGACCTTCCTTACTGTACTCCAGTGACAGCTGCCACCAGTCACAGACAATTACAAACTCTCAGGTCAGATGTAGTAAGCCAACCAGACTGTCATAAATTGCATGTGTGAATTGCCAGGGGCCCCTGGCTAAGTCTGCAACTGAGCTGAAAATAAAACTCCTGACTCTTCCCATACAACTGCCTTGCTTCTCTGAATCAAAGTCCCAATACACTGTTCTTTTATTGTCCTGGTATCTCCCCTTGCTGCACTCTTCAGCTGTCTCCTTTAATCTTCTCGGCAGGCTCAGTAACAATTTCCATTTTTTCTTGACCTTATTAACAGGTGGTACCAAAGAGATGATATGTGTCATTGTGCCATGGAAATTAATGTCTTCTTAATTTGATCTCACTCCTATTATTAATATACTGCTAACACACACACACACACACACACACACACTTTTTCTCAGTATTTTTTGGCATGCATTATGATAAAATATTACCCTTGTGTTGTGTCCTGAGGATGCTTAGTCTCTAAAGGTGGTCTATGGCAAAAAGTTTACTTACTACAGCTCTTGGAGATTAATAGTGCATATTAGTACTATCAAAGAAATATTACTCTTCGTACTATTAAAGAAGTCTTTATTTAATCCTATGTTTTTCAAACATTAACTAAAAGACAAAGTTTTAAAATATATATATTTTTTATAATATACATTTATTTATTATATTTTTGGCTGCATTGGTTCTTCATTGCTGCACGCGGGCTTTCTCTAGCTGTGGCGAGCGGGGGCTACTCTTCGTTGCGATGCGCAGGCTTCTCATTGCGGTGGCTTCTCTTGTTGCGGAGCACGGGCTCTAGGCGTGCGGGCTTCTGTAGTTGTGGCACGAGGGCTCAGTAGCTGTGGCACATGGGCTTAGTTGCTCTGCAGCATGTGGGATCTTCCTGGACCAGGGCTCGAACCCGTGTCCCCTGCTTTGGCAGGTGGATTCTTAACCACTGTGCCACAGGGAAGCCCAAAATTTTTAAATATTTAAAAAAATTATTTCGTATGAAAGTAGTATTTTTATACAGTGTGTGCACCAATCTCAAGTTTATAGTTTGTGTAGCTTTGACAAATGCAAACATGTATGTAACCTATATCTCCCCATCAAGATATAAAATATTTCATCACTGCACGTAGTGCCCTCTGCTCCCCAGTCAATCTTTGAGAGTCCTGCTGAATCCATAAATCTGTTCTTCCATTGTATATTATTTCGGACTTTTTCGTATAAATGAAATCAGACATATACATTCTTTTGTACCAGCCTCTTTTGGTCAGCATTTGTTTTTGAGATTCAGTCAAGTTGTGTATTTTAGTAACTCAATCCTTTCTATTTCTCAATAGTATTTTATTGTATATCTTAGTTTCTTTATTAATTCTCCTCTTGATGGACACAAAGATTGTTTCCACTTTTTAGCTATTATGAATAAACCTGTTACAAGCATTTTTGCACAAGCTTTCTGTAGACATATACTTTCTTTTGAATGAATCCCTAGGAGAGGAGTTTATGGGCCATAGGGTAAATGTATGTTTAACGTTGTACAAAACTGCAAATTTGTTATCCAAATTGGTAGCACAATTTTACACTCCTGCAGTGTATGAGGATTTCTGACAATAAAAAAATTTTGTGTTTTTTTGTCAGACACTTGGTAACAGACTGAAGTATACAGTGTGAAATGCTGATGTAGTTATTACAGAAATGGGTATGGTCAAAAGAGATGAGAAAATAGGAACATACTTTTGCAAGGTCTGATTCAGAGAAATCCAGCTATATTTCTTGAGTTTGTTCCATTCATGACTCAAAGTTTTTTAGGGTATAATTGATCTCTGGTGGCTGAGAAATTTTAGGTATTTCTTCATATTCTATAGAGTTTCATCACAAAACGTTCTTCAGTTAAGTTACAAAAGCTGGTGCAAAATTTCTAGTCTGTTGTATATATGTGCCACATCTTCATTATCCATTCATCTGTTGATGGGCACTTACGTTGCTTCCATGTTCTGGCTATTGTAAATAGAACTGCAATGAACATTGTGGTACATGACTCTTTCTGAATTATGGTTCTCATATATACAATGGAATATTACTCAGCCATAAAAAGAAATGAAATTGAGTTATTTGTAGTGAGGTGGATGGACCTAGAGTCTGTCATACAGAGTGAAGTAAGTCAGAAAGAGAAAAACAAATACCGTATGCTAACACATATATATGGAATCTAAAAAAAAAAAAAAAAAGGCTATGAAGAACCTAGGGGCAGGACAGGAATAAAGAAGCAGACATAGAGAATGGACTTGAGGACATGGGGAGGGGGAAGGGTAAGATGGGAGGAAGTGAGAGAGTGGCAGGGACTTATATATACTACCAAATGTAAAATAGATAGCTAGTGGGAAGCAGCCGCATAGCACAGGGAGATCAGCTCAGTGCTCTGTGACCACCTAGAGGGGTGGGATAGGGAGGGTGGGAGGGAGACACAAGAGGGAGGAGATATGGGGATATATGTATATGTATAGCTGATTCACTTTGTTATAAAGCAGAAACTAACACACCATTGTAAAGCAATTATACTCCAAGAAAGATGTTAAAAAAAAATTAAAAAAAATAAACAACAACAAAATTTGTAGTCTGGTTCATTCCTGTATTGAATTGGTAGTTATTCTGGAAATTCATATTTCTCTTCTATATTAAAGTGGCAGGTATTGAATGACAATAAGAGATTGGATACTGAAAGCAGAAAATTTTTATTTTTAATTTATAAATTGAAACTCCATGGTATTCTTACAATGCTTCTAAATATTATTTAAATCTGGACTATTTGCATTGTACCTTGGCTGATAACATTTCAGGCAGTTCTCTTGAAGCGTTTTAAAAACATGTATGTTTTGGAAGGTCATTTATTCATGACTATTTAGTCACATGTTTATGTTTTATATGAGAGAATGGTTACCCACGGAATAAGATATGGGTAGGTTGAAGACAGGTCCACTGATTTTTTTCAGCAGGGGGCTTAGTAGACAGAATGAGAATATGATGACTTGCAATTACTGAGTCACTCATATCCCCTTTGCTTGACTTCTAAGATCTTCTCAACATTTTATGATATATTTTCTATTCATAGGTGCATGTAATGGTAAGGGTAGGAAGAGTTTTAAAAACATCTAGTCAAAGCTTTCTATTTGATGCTTAAATTTCCTCTAAATCATTTCTCCAGTTGTTGTTTACCTTCAACAGCAGAAAGATTTGCTTCCTTGGGCATGAAATAGGTCTAGGGAATATCTATTTAAGGAATGGAAGTGGGTTTTGTCATTAGTTTCTCACTCGTATCAGTTATGCTTTTATTTATTTTTTTTTTTTAATTTTTATTCCAAGACAAAAGAGAACATGGAGAGTGTGTGATGACAAAAGGCACACTTCCTACCTGGTACTAATGCTCATAAAAAAAGGGGAGGCTGTTTGATGCCTTTCAAAGTAGAAAGCACAGATTAACACAACTGGAAAGCACCATGGTGTCTGCACCTACAGCCTGCAATGCCACAGCCACCAAAATGCCTCCTTTCTGAGATTTCCGAGTGTGTGGCGGTCATCAACAAAGTCTCACTGACTGCATCCTACACTTATTGCTGACTGGCTACAGCCCACTCTCCAGTTTTCAGATACTGCATTGTTGCTATTGTTTTACTTTGTTATTATCTTAATTTTTTATTGTGAAGTATTTTCTCCTTGGAGACAACAAATGGTTAGTTTAGGAATCATGAATTTAATCTACTCTCACCAACCCAAACTAATAATATTACAAATAAATGCGTTTTCTTTTTAAAGTAAGTTTTGTTTTTAAGGGAAAATGATGTGGGTTTCAGAGAGTAGGAGGCTGTCTGAGAATTTTTCCCGAAGTGTTTTTGTTAATGAAATCAGAATTTCACTTTCTCTAGATACAGCGACCACTCCTTGCTAATATTATCATTAGCCTTTTATTATCCTGGAAACATTAAGTTGTTTTGGAAAGGACAAAAGGGTGAAGTAGGAATGAAAGCAAAAATTAGAGGTTACAGGTAGCCATTTGGTTCCAGTTGAGGTTTGCTTATATAAGGTTGACTGGGGTATACTGGAGTCCACGGTCGTCATGCATCAGCCTCTTACGTGACTGTGGTGCAGAAACCTAAATGCCCCCTAAGGTTCTGAGCACCCTGGTGCACGTGTCCTGTATAATTCCAGGCACTGTGGTTATAATTCATTTCACTCTGGTGATTAAGTTATGCAATATGGTAGAGTTTACTTTAAGAAAGAGAGATTATTCAGGTGGGTCTAACTTAGTCACATGGGGCCTTTAAAAGTAGAACACTTTCTCCAGCTGGTCACAGAAGAGGAAGTCAGAGACAGCTCTGACTGACTAGGAAAAAAGCAAACATCCCTGCTGTGAACTGCCAGGCCACATGGCAAGGAACTGGGGCAGTCTCTAGGAGCTGAGAGTGGTCCCTGGCTAACAACCGGCAGAAAACTAGAGACCTCCATCTTAGAATTCCAAGGAAATGGATTCTGCCAACAGCCAGTGGGATTGGAAGGGACTCCAAGCCCCAGATGGCAGCTCCACATGACTGGAACCTTGATTTCAGCCCCATGGGACCCTGAGCAGAGAATCCAGCCACACCACACTCAGACTTCTGACCTCCAGAAACTGAAATAACACATTTGTATTATTTTAACTTGCTAATAGAAAACTAATACAGTGACGCAATCAAGATGAGTTGGTTAATTTTTATTAATTTAAGAAGATTCGTTTTTATTAATCAAAATCTTTATTTAAAGCAAATAGTCATGACAAGTGATTTAGACATATTTAAATTTTTTAAAACTAAATGCATTTGTTAATTAACTTTCTGATTTTTGTTGTAGGACAAATGAATTCTGCAATTCAAATTTCAATCGTCTTTCTATATAAATCACACTTACAATGCTTCCTCTATATTTTCTAGTTTTGTGTTCTTTAAAGTGGAGAGAGATCTTAAAGGCGGTTGCGTTATGGTCTTACAGAATCACTCTAAATGTTGTGATTCTGCTCTCACTCCTGCCCCCCAATCTTTCCAGTTATCTGGATCACACCTAGTTCTACAGCGATCATTTAAAGATTTATCTTTATTAAGTCTTTTGAAAGCATTCGACTTAATTTTCATCAGTCCAACCTTTTTCTCTACTGTTATTTCAGCATTTTATATCATAGCTGATTAAATTATTTATTTTTAGTAACATATGAAGCTAGTATAGACAGGTTTTGAAACAGACACAGATACTGGTTTGCATTTAACTTAGTAGAAGTACATATCACAGCACCCTGCTGGTGTTCCGTATGCTGTGGATCTCAGAAAGAGGATATTACAGAGGGAATGAAGAATGACAGTATGCAAACTTTTACTTACATTTGGCAAGTAAATGAAGTGGAGGTAGGTTAGAAGGCTTTCTAATAAACACAGACATATGTAATTATCAATACCATTTTTATTGCTGTATGAAGATTCACCAAAATTAGAGTAAAATAATATTAGCCCTCAAGAACCCAGCTGCCCAGAGGCTCCAGATTATTCAAACATGAACACAAAAATACTCTGTTAATACAAAAGTCATTAATTCCACGAGGGTCAAGTGAATATTAATTTTCACAGGCTCTTATTTCAAGCACAGGTAGACACGGGTTTGAATCAGGTTCTCTGGCTCTGTGGTTTTAGATGTTACACGATCATTCCAAAACTCCATTTGCTCCTCTCTAAAATGGGGTAATACAGCTGCCCCCCAGGATTGCTGTGGCGGTGAATGAGATAACCTGAGAATGCCTGCCATGTATTAGGTGCTCCTGTTAGGCCTTCCATGTCATGGTGAAATTGTCTTCAGTAATCGATTTGTAAGATGGGGGCTATAGCCACCTGTAATTCTAATTCTTCCATACTTTGATGTATTGTTATTTGCTGGGTGTGAATGGAAAGCTATTTATGGGTATCATTATGAATCTTATTTTAAGAATTGAGATAGTCCTTAGATTTAGTACCAACAAACTCGCAATACTATACCTACTTTGTTCCCAACTTTTCAATGATCATTAATGCATCTTCCTAATAACAAAACAATCATAAAATTCAAGGAAAAAATTTACCTATCATTTCCCTATCCTAATATGTTTACTCTTTCTGTGTTCTCCGTTCCGTTGGGCTCCACATTCTCTTACAAAATGGTAATTGTAATTTTTAAAAAATCAAACGTCATTTTCTCCCCGCTTTTCATCACATCATGGGACCATTTTCATGGTATATGCAGTTAGAAAATCTATAGATGATCTGAGTGTTATTCCTGTTGCTACTGTCAGTCAGTAAGATGTTTCCAACTCCCCTCCTCCAGGCCTCCTCCATTGCTCTTCCTGCTGGGTTTAGAGCACACGCTTCCAGAAGGAATTTCTGGGTGAGATGCAGAGCGGAGCTGGTACCAACAGAAAAGCTTGCTCCCACTGACTCTGAATTGAAGACTCCAACAGATCATTTGCTTCCTCTTGAGAACAGAGCATCCAAGTTGGTGTTGAGCAGAGCTCGTTTCAGAAACTGTGAGCCAAGGTAAAGCCTCTTTCCTCACCAAATGGCATACAGTGAGAACACAGAAACCATAGTGGAGGTATTCTAGAACTGGGAAAATCGGCACTTTTCAGAGAGGTAGAAAAGGTGATGTAGGTGAAGTGAAAAAGAATTGGGAAGTCAAGGAAGAAGAGGGGATAGGGATTAAAATATATAACTGAAAGGTAACAGAATCTCAAAACCAGTTGTGAATCGGGCTCTTTATTGGTTTGTGGTAATTTTGCTGCCAACTGAAGCTCCAAATGGAGGCTAAGAGTCCCAGGTCACACCTGTTGCATGGAGTGTGGTTCATGATTTATGTCTGTGTGACCTCTGAGGGCATGCTGCAGAGACATAAGTTCTATAGAAATGAGACATAAATATACTCCCCCTCTTTGACACACACATGCCACCCCAAAATCTTCTGTGTGTGAGCTTCAGACATTTGTGTTGGCACCTGTTAGGCCAGCTGCAAGGTCTTTACAATAATGTCTTTGCTAATAAAAGATGAACAAAATTGATCCCCAACTCAGCTGTTTCACAATTTAAGTTTTACTATATTATTATTTATCCCTATTTTTTCATGTATTAAAAATATGTTTTGAGCATCAACTACATGCTGTTCTCCATTCTTGGGAAAACTGTAGGGAACAGGGCAGGTATGACCTTATAGAGCTCAGCTTGTAGTTGGGAGAAATAGGCAATAAAAGTTTTAAAAAATTAATATATAGTATGTCTAGAGGCAAGGGAGTGCCAAGGTGGAAAGAAGTTGCCCTTTTGTATAGCAGAGTCAGGAAGAGCCCTACCTGATCATATGACATTTGAGTAGGTAATCAAAAGAAGTGAGAAAACAAACCATGGGAATAGCTCTGGAAAGAGCAATTCAGGCTGAAGTCTCAGTAAGGGCCAAGGCCCTGAGCCAGGTGTGTGCTCTGTGTGTGTGAGGAACAGTAAGGAAGCCAACATGGCTAGGAAAAAGAAAAAGGAGCGTGGAAGAGAAGGGTAGGAGATGAAGTTAGGGAAGCAACAGATAATCTACAATCTTAGAGACCAATGTAAGGAATTTGAATTTTTTTATTTTATTTTATTTTTAGGTTTTAGATTCTTTTCTGGGTGAGATAAGAAGCCCCTGAAGGTTCTGGCAAAGTGATAAGAGCTGACTTAGATGTTCACAGGTAAAACTACATGTTGAGAATAGAAGTTGAATTGTGCTAGTGTGACCTGCATGTATGGAAGCGAGAGAGACAGGCATCCAGGGGTCTTTCCCAATGTTTGAGAAGAAGAAGTGAACGTTAAATTCCTGAAAGGAGACAATTTCCAGTCCTTATAATAAGAATATGAATGGTGTCTTTTTCCATAATGAAAGGCAAATGTGCTCTAGAAATTAGCCTTGAAAAGTGTGTTCTTTATACAAAGACAGACTTTCTCTCAATTTTGACATGTGATTTCCTTACTTCAGTGATATTGAACTGGAAAATTCATAAAAGATTGTGCAAGAGCCTTCTGGGATTAGCTATTCTCTGTCTAGCATAAATTTGTGAGAAAACGTAGGTAATGACCTAACAGTAAGGTTAATAGCTAACATCTTTTCTTGATTCACTCAAATGAATCATTTATTTCTTCACCTTGCCTCAGCTGCCCAATTTCTCAAAAGTAAGTAAAAACTCTGTTCTGACCCACCTTGTAAAAGTCTCAAAAGCTTTCTTAATCCTTGAGCATGCATTATTTTGAAAACACTAAATCTCTAAAAATTTTCAGCTTTCAGAAGTCATTATGTAAATGGTTATAGATGGTTAGAAAAACAAAGAAATACCCAACAAATGGGCTCTTGCTACTGTGGCAGAATAATTAAGATATAAGGGGGAAAAGTTTTATGAATTATCCCATGCAAGATATGCAATATGCTAGGGAGTCACTAAAATAAACATGTCTTCTCATGAATATTGGGTATTTTTCGAAGTGACTGAAGAATATGCTAGATATTCAGCTTTTGACCAAATTTTGACAATGATATCTCCAATGTGAGGCATTAAGTTGAAATACAATAAGGAGCCGTAGTCCAGTACAGCACATTGTAGAGACCCTGTGCAGAAACCATTTATATTTATACATGCACACATACACACACATAATTATACACACATAATTTCACATGGAAGACTGCAAAAAGCTTTAGACTGCTGCCATAAATCCAGGCTTCTTCACTTACTCTTGGTTCAGATACTCAGGGACCCAACAAGAAACCAATTCTCAAGTCAAGTGGAAGGCATATTCAGTAAGTTCCCACTTAAATTATATAAGAAATATGTCTACTGTTCAAAAGTAAATTTGAATGTGGTTTTAATTGTAACAACTCAGGAATGTCCTATTCTCTAAGTTTCCTTAGCCTGGATCCAGCACCATGCTGAGTGAAGGGTAAAGTTTGAGAAGCATCTATATTCACAGACCGTCACTGGAAGTTTCTGTGTTTACTGTCTGGCAGACATAACGCCCAATGCTATGTTGGATGAGGCAACCACAGCCACTGCACTGAGGGTTTTTTTGTAAATCTAGGTCTTGTTGCCCGGACCCGGGGAAGGAGAGCTTAGGAGATAAGCCTGCCTATGTGATGTTGGTATTTTTCCCAGAACTCATGGGAAGAGAGCGTGGTGCTCCACCTCATCCAGGATGAGTTCAACAAGAAGTAGTGGGAGGTAAGGGGCTACAGCGTGGGAAGAAATGAGAGAGACTGAAGAGGGACACCATGTATTTGAGAAAGTGGCCAACGGTGCTACAAACAACTTCACTCCCTTTCTCTCTTCCCTAACTCTCCATTCCTTGCTTCTATCACTAAAATAGTATTTCCTGAACCTTTACCTATTTACCTATGTACCTGTACCTTTTACCTATTTCACTGTTTTTTTTTTTTCTGTTAGTTTGTTCCTATCAACCTTCCAACTAATCTAATCCAACCAGTCTAATAAACCTACACATGGTAATATGATAAAGCATTTTATGTGGTTTATTCATATTAGGTTCTCTCAGATAACATTTATATAAATATAAATTCAACCTCTGTGACTAAATTTTAACCAAGGAAACGATTCAAAGTTGAAACCCCATGGTAAAATGATTAGGAGATAGCACTCTTGAAAGTTCTTATTTTGGTTGCAGGCTGCCCTGATCAACCACAGAATACTTCTTGAAAGATCTAAATGAAAGATTTTTAAATGTTATAGTTCATACGAATCACCTGGAAAACTACCCAAATATCCATTACACAACTATTAAACAATTAAAACAGAATACATTATTCATACACTCAACAACATGGATGAATCTAAAATATACAATGCTGAAAGAAGTCTATCAGCTTCAAAAAGATACCATTTATTCCATTTGTACAATGTTTAAAAAAAGAGAACATAGTGGTCTTTTTCCCCTGGGTGTGTTATTACCTGAAAGGGGGCACGAAATATTCCTCTAGGGTGATGGAAATTTACTATATCTTGATTCTGAATGGAGGTTATGTGGGTATATTCATATGTAAATATTCATCCAGGCACACATCAGATTTCTGTACTTTACTGTTATACTGAAACTAACACAACATTGTAAATCAACTATACTCCAATAAAAATTTTAAAAATATATTATAATAAAATTTCATCTCATAAAGAGAAGCAATCTCCAAAAAAAAAAAAAAAAAAGCGCACTTGGAACACTTACTAAAATAGAGATTCCTGCACTCTGTCATAGGTATTTTGATTTAGCAGTCTGGTAGTCGTGGAATCTATATATATTTTTAATTCCTTTGGGGCATTATGATATTTATAGTCTATGGACCATATTTTCAAAAAACACTGGGCTAAAAGAGTGACTTTATACCTCCAGTGAGAACTCAAGGCTAGTCTGGGTTATTGAGTCCTCCTAATTTGACATTTTGTGTTGATTTATGAGCTTATGCAATTTCAACTGAATTCTTTCTTATTGTGAATCAAACCAAAATTCTATTACTAAATTTTTTTTTTTCATTCAAGTCAGCAAGATGAAACAATTTGAGGATGGTATGGAATTCTTTAGGCTATCTTCTGACATCTATCAAAAACCAAATTATGCAGCCCTTATAATCTCTCCATCCCCCACCCTCAACCCCACCTGCTATTCTCATAACCTGTTAAGCATCAAGTTTTGAGCTCAAATTCAAGGCATATCATATAATGAGGGGCTTTTAGACTATTTAAAACAAATGGCTTTCATTTATTAACTGTAAACAATTCTGTGTTTCAATATGCAACTAAATTCCAAAACTTTTCAAATAACTTCCCTTTGTTTAGAAATTGTATATCTATTTTTTTCCTTCACAGTTCTCCCAGTAATTCTCACAGGGATGCAATTGTTAAGTTAAGCAAGAATTCAAAATTTAACTACAATTATTGCAAAATTTGTATTGAAGTCTACACAGCACATTAATTTTCTTCATTTTCAATTTGCTTACAGGTAATTCAACTCAAGATAATATAATCACTCTGCTGAATTCATTTGCTGAATGTTGAAGATTTTCAAGGATGGTTGTTGTGCTAAAAAGAAATTTGAATATACAGATATTATGGCTAATTTTATTCTGTTAAATCTTCTTTAATTTGTTGAATTAAATAAATGGTGTTGGTAAAGAATTCTTTCAAAATATATAACCTGTTTGTAGGACTTTTCTAAAACTACATTGACTTAAATGGAAATACATTAAACTAAAAATATAATGCAAACACTTTGTTGAGAATATAGAATATACTGATAAATTTAATGGCCCTATTTTTCACAAAAATTTTAAAGAAGAGAAAGTGAGAGGTAAAGAAAGAGAAAGGAGAGAGCAAGCACAAGTAATAAAGATCTTAAATGTATTAAATTTAGTGTTGAGAGTGTTTATTTTAATAGACATATTTAGCAGAATAAGAATAAAGTACTGGCTAACTTAAAAGTGAAGACTGATAGTCTTTCTGTCAAATCAACCCAAGTTAAAGACCTAGTTTCACTACTTTAGTAACTATGAACCTTTTGTCAAGTTACTTAGTTTCCTGAAATAATGATACTTATGAAGTCTGCTGTAAGTATTAAGTCAGATAATACTTCAAAAATACTAAACACAGTGTCTGGTGCAAAGTAATTACTTTAATAAAACAATGTTACTTGCTGACATGTGATCATGATGACACATCCTAATAATGGTTGGTGTTGGACACTAGTTAAGACAAAGTATCCTTGTTTAGAGTCAAAAGAAAAACACAATTCAAGATAATGCTCCTAAATGCACTATTTCAGCTCTGGAACATTCCACAAATTCTAATTTGAATATAAGAGAAGATGTGTTTATTTCTGTTAAGACCTATTTTAAAACCATAGCAAACAAGGAATTTTGCCTTTCTTGGATTTAGCAGTGACCTAATATACTAGTACGTACACATGGTTCATAAATATATTGGATGTGCTGGATGACAATTTACTTTTTCACTAATAGACTCGAATAACTAAAGTCCAATAGCAAAATTGAACCAAACAAAAAATAATTTAACCAAACTAAGCCAGACTAGAGTAATTCAAACTAAATGAAACCAAACCAAAGAGAGTCTATTCACAGAAGAAATAGCAGAAAATTGAACACAAACACCATAAAATGTTTAACAAATTCTTAAAAGTACCTATATTATAATTTTGACTTTCACACTATTTCCAGTTGGAAAAGCATAGAGAACTAAAACTAATGGTATTCCCAAAGGAGATAATTCAAAGAAACAGTGTAAAAACATACATTTCATTAGCTTATTTCTGCCTTTAAAATTGTAGTATTAATTGCTCATTTCTGGAAAGCTACTTGAAATAATTAATAACAAGATAATGTATTTTATTTATCATCACATTACAATATGCTTATATTGCCTCATAAATGAGATAGGGAGATGGAAAATCAATCTCTCTCATCTCACTCTCCCCCTCCTGCTCGGTATTTCTGATGATTCACATTATCAGTCAACAAGTTTAAGAAAGTTCTTCACATATGCCTAAAATTTACAAATCCTATTTTCAGGAGCTAGACACTCTGATATTTATAAAATGCTTAAAGATGATAATTAGCGGTGACATAATTTTCTCTTAGTTAATGGGTTATGGAAGACTTTTTCTCCTTTTCACTAGGCTCTTTTGTTTCAGAAAATAACCCTGTTGCACCAGTTATCACCAGGATTAACCTGGTGGAGTTATGGTTAGGTGTAAGCACCCTTTTTTTTTTCTCACTTTTCCAAGTGTATCCCTCCCAAAGCCATGCGATTGCTCAAACATTCCCATTTTAGAAAGATGTTTCCTTAAATAGAAAATGGATGGAAAATATTTATTACAGCAGCTGGTACTATATATTACATCAGTTTTACAGATGCGGCAGTAGGCACAATGATGTTAAATACACTTCCAAAATTCAGAAAATAAGTGGCAGGGCTAGGATACACATCCAGGCAACTCCTAATCACTGCATTTAATGAGTCTTAACTATTTTTACTCTAATTAACAGCATGGTTACTTTTAAATCGATAGGATTTTATTAGGTGAGCCCTAAGCTTATTTTAGGATGGGGCGGGGCAAAGCCATGGAAGACATGGCCATTTAGCTCAGGGCACATTCAGATATGTAAAATTGGTGACAGCTGCCAGCAGCCCTTCAGCTGATGTAGACCTTGGTTTTCCACTGATGGATCTTCCAAGTGAATGCAGAGGTGGGTGCTCCTAAAGCCGTGTGCTACTCTGAGTAACCCATCTGCTCCATCAGGTTACCAGCTCAAAACAGAGAGAAATGGGGATGCTTGTATTGGGCAAAATTTAATGGGAAAAGGAAAATAGGATTCTAAAAGTGTCAACGACTAAGACATTAGAAAATCCTAAAACTCTGGTAACATGCCCACTCCTCCAGCATGCGTGCTGATTCCACCTCTACAATTGTCTCCATGCTTTATCACTCTGGGAAATAAAAAAAACTATGATTTAAAGCTTTTATTTTAAAGACCATGTTTGTAAACATTTAGTTATGCCTTACTATGTGACAAACGCCATACCAACTGTCTACAACCAGCTAATGACACTTGGAAACTTACTGAATGTTATGTTGCAAGAGAAGCAGGAAATATGCACATTTCTACCTGCAAGTAAAAGAAGGAAGTTGGCTTCAATAATCAGCAAGTAGCACTGTGCTTGCTAGCAGCCTATGGAAAACTCTCCCTAAGGTAGGTTTTTGGTGTCCTTCTCTCTCCCTTGGTTTCTCCTTCATACCATTCTATACCATAAAAGCAAAACAAACAAATAAAAAACAAAAAAGCAAAAACAAAATACCCCCAGAAAACTTTAGTGACTCTCCCTCCTCCTGCCCTCTCAATTTATAGATGAAGAAAATGACACATATAGAACCCCCTGCACCCCTGTGCCAAAAAAAAAAAGTTAAGTCGCCAGAGTGAAGTCAGACAGAAAAAAAAAATTAAAACAGAAGAAAATTAAGTGTAGGCTATTGATTATCTTAGGGAAAGTAGCACAATGTAGTCATTAGAATCTAAAGCAAAGCCAGTAAATCACAGAACTATAGAGCTTGAAATCTTAAAATTTTCTCAAATGTATCATCCAAAGTCACCCACTGCAGATCTCATGGCTAGCTCAGTGGGAAAGCCAGAAGGCAAAGTCTCCACTGATGGTCTTCCTTCAGCTTCTCAAATTCCAGACCATCTCAAATGTCTCCTGCTTCTCACCTTGACACCAACCTGCTGCTTTTCACACCTGGTAATACAGAACATCTCAAAACCCATTCTGCTTCTTATGAGGGTAGCCTATGTAACAGGAATTGGGGAAATTTAGGACTACAGAGCAAGACAAACAAGATCTCAAAGAACGAATATTTACATGGGCAATCCAACAATAAACATGTAAACAAATAAATAAGCACATTTATTGAAAAATCGAAAAAAAATGAAAATTGTTATTACCACAGAGGAAATATTTGGACAGTGAGATGGAGGTGAAATTGGCAAAGCCACTTTGGCCAAGGTGGTCAGGAAAGAGCTCTCTGTGGCTGTGATGTTTGAGCTGAGATGAGAGAATGGGAATGAGACGAATGCCAAGAGCTCAGGGAGAAACACTTAGGGCAGAGACACTGGTCTGCTGGTTATGTCTATGAACAGAGCGAAGGAGAGCTTTCTGGGGGTGAAGAGGCAAATGCAAGGGCCAGGGCAGGAAAGTTCGGGTACCCTCCAGAAATGGTAAGACGGTAACATGCATTGGAGGGAAGGACGATTCCTAGGGCTAAAAGGTAGGCAGAGGTCAGGTGAGGACCAGCCCTAAATGTTCTGAGAAGGCATGAAATGTATGGAGCCATTGTGGGCTTTTAAGTATCTTCTTTGTTTATTTTGGAGTGGATTTTGTTCAGCTGATTCAGATTTTAAACATGTCAGGGAACTCATCTTTTTAAAAGATTTTCCTCAGGGAAATCTTTTCCAAAAGAAAAATAATCAAACTTCACTTGTCATTATTAAGTTTGAAATAAACAAACTTAACTAGTTCATATTATAAATAAAGTGTGAAATGTGGTGTTTTGACTGCTTTTTAATTTGTAATCTAATTTTAAAATCTTCTAGTTTTTAAATCAGCATCTAAAATATTGCATTTATTTTCTGTAGCTTATCTGCAATAGCATCACTGTTTCCTACCCACTGACTTCTTTTAAATTAGGAGGTATTTAGGAGTACTTAACAAAGAAAATGCAAAGCCCGAAAACCACTTGTCATCTGTTCTAGGTGATTATTGAAATCACAACATAACAGTTTTGCATGGAGAGAGAATCTAGAGCAGGCAGTCTTTTAATTGTCAGTGCAAACAATTGTGAATTTTTTTATTTATGGAGCACACAGGCGGAGAAACAGCTATTTATACAGTTCTGTTACTGTGTTCTTTTCGGTTAGATACAGAATGTTTAACTGACCCTTAAACTTGGTGTCAGTAAGTCCATCAATAAACATTTATTAAAACTTTACAAAGTTTAAGGTGCTCTACTGAGTGTTTGGTGGTTATTCATAAACAAAATACAGAGGGTTACAATCTACAAGGGGAAAATTAGATACACATGGAAAGATGACCAACGAGGCTAGGTAGCACGGGGTAAATTAAAACTGGGAGGTGGAGATCAGAAAGTCATTGAGGATCAGATCAGAGAGCAGGTGTTTCAAGATAGAGTTGGAGTTCAGACTACACTTTGGGAAAAGAAAGTCTGAGACAGGTGGAGAGGAGAGCAAAAGCAGAGGAGGGCAAAGCAATGCAGGTTAAATAAAGATGGCAAATACTAAACTATTGCTCCAGTCTAGCCCTTTTGTCTTGCCAAAAATTCAAAAACAGTATAAATGAAAGCCAGATCAGTAAAATAGTATTCAGTAAGAGTTTATTGTGCATGAAAGAACAGTTTGTGAACTGGGAGTCTTCAGATTCAAAACTGATGTGAAGCTCAGAGGCATGATGTAACAGGCTGACTTAGGAAGTGAAAACCAGGAAGTTGTCTAAATGAAGGCAGAGGTTGCCTCCTCTTAATCAATCACTTTTGGAAGTAGGGCCAGCCTGGCTTGGGAGCTCTATGAACATGACCTGGGGAGGCAGGTAGTACAGGGCTGCGTTCCAGGAGTTGTGAGCTCTGGTCCCAACATCACCTCTAGACCTGTGTGATCTTAAAGGCCATCTTGTGGCTTTGGATTTCAGATTCTTTTTAATCCAAAAATAATAATAATAGTAATAGTAATAATAATAATAATAATGGGATTGGCTTCAATGTTTTTTTGTGTGTTCTTTTTCCTAATTCTACAAGTCTAAATACATATTAAAGATCATTTTTTCCCCATGTGTTTGAAGATATCAACTCAGTGTAAATAAGCACAATACTTCTATGTGGGACCCTTGAAGTTCTGTGTCAAGTTATCCCTGTTGACTAGGTAAGTATTTATTATCAAGCATATACCATACATGAATATTAATCTGCAAACTCTGGAGAGCAAGAAACAAAGGCAGTTTTAAATTTTTCTTTAAATCAACACAGAATTGCCTCCAAACCTCTCCCTTGTTCACTCCTCTACCCTCTGGAAGGAGATTCTATTTTAATCAGTGTCAGGGCCCTTCTTTTCAACAAAATAGCCCCAGAGACTGGGAAGATTAAGTAAATTCTGAAATATGGGCAGGACCTTCAGTCTCGACCTGCATTATGACAGCTGTTGCTGTCTCCATTTTCAATAACTGGCAGGCCTCCACTTCTGAGCCATTCGTGGGCATGGGCATCTTTGCAGAGGTGGGTGGCTCTGTCCAGGGTCCAGGCTCCCCTAGTGCAACATGCTTCCAGCCCCCTGAGGTCTTGCCTTCTCCCCAGGACATTCCCACACAGCAGATCACCGGCGCTCGCCAATGATGGCAGGGTTCACCGATCTTTGTTTCTTCCTAATTTCTAGGAATTCTCTCCCTTTTCGTTCTCTACCCATAGTCTTGTCAATGTGTTGGGCGTTTACTGAGCAGAGGAAGAAGCTGTCATCTGATTCCTTGCCTATGAAATTATCTGAGGCAATGAATCTATAGGCCTGGTTACCTGCTTGAATGGGAGGAGAAGAAATTAAGGAAAAACCAAACACACTAATATCTCAATAGATTATCCTGCTTACACCTCCTGGCTTTAGAGGTAAAGGTAAATGATTCATTTAAGTAGCATAAAACAAGGATGAAAATCAGCACTCACTTGAGGTAAATCGAATCAAGTTTATGGGTGCCCTTTTGCTGGTTTTAAAATTGACTCTCAGTCAGGAAGGTAATTCCTTCCAGTTCATATTGCCAAAAAGAGAAGACAAAACAAAATAAAAACCTCCAAAGTCTAAATGAAGACAATTATATCAAGTTCTTAATTTGAAATTACAAGTGCAAATTTCAGAATAATCAGAGTAAACTGCCTAGATTTGCCTCTTTTCTATCCAAGTACAATTTCTTTCTCCAATTAACTGATATTCTCTGCCTGTTCCCATACTTGAGTTTTGGATTATCTTGTTCAGAAACAATGTCCTGCCTTGGATGGGAGATGCCTTAAGAAAGCTCTTGCTGAAGGTTGCCCCAACTATTGTTTCTTTGGTGCCATTGCCTAGTGACTGTTCTCCTGCCTCCCTTTACAACTTCCAGGAGTGTCCTCTGAGCTCCTACTTCCTCATTCTAGATGACCAGTTTACCCTTTATCATTTGTGAGTTTCGGCTTAGGTCTGACAGATTCTGCTTTTGACTCTTGGGTGTTTCTGAGCTCTGCCCCCAGGTCTTGCTGCTGACAGGACCTTCCATCATTCCCAGTTTTCTACCTACATACATGACACCAAATGGACTTGAGCACGCACTTTGACAGAGCTACATTATCCCCGAAGCCTGTGATCATGCAGTTTCACAGAAAGGTTTTTATGCAATGTTCAGCACACTCCAAACATTAATAATAACCCAAGAAGTACAGCTTGCAAAATGAGTGATTATACAACTTAATGACTCAGATTTTCTCTAAAACATATTTTCCATTTGCCTGGGAACCTGTCAACACATTCAAAAAATGGGGGAAGGATCAGCCTTTTTCTTCACAGAAAAATAATTTGATGAATTTTTTGATGGTTACATATTTGATGGTTCTAGAACAGTGCAAGAAATATAGAAAAGGAAGCGCTGACTATTTTGTTAATAGTGTATCACTTTAGTTGAAGTGTGGCTCTGGATACCCTGCTGCCACCGGCCCAGCAAAGCATTTCAGACTTAGCTCTTTAATTCTCACAGAACTGACATTTCAATAAGTTATGAGGAAGTGATATAATTTCACTTTGTTCCATGTGACTAGTTGTTCTAAAACCATATATTGAATAGCCCATTCTTTTCTCACTAGTTTTTAATGTCATTTTTTTTATATCTATATTTAATTAGTTTCATTTCTGCACTTTCTGTTTTGTTCCATTGGTTAACTTCTTTACACCTGAACCTATACTAGACTATTAAGTTTTGACATAAGTCTTGCTATCTAGAAAGGTGTTTCTGCATGGTAATGTTAGCTAGTCTTTTTTATACTTTAATGTAAATTATAGAATTTACCAGAATTTGTGGAGAATTCACATTTCTACTATGTCAACTTTTCTTTTTCATAAATATTTACTTATTTAGGGTCTTTATTTAAGTCTCCTCCACTTATTTAGTTCTTATTTAATGTCTCTCAACACAGTTTTATCATTTCTATCATAAGAATCTTGCATAGCTTTTTTCATCCATAAATGAATCAAGACTGCAAATTATAGACATATTATGTTAAGTAACCAAAAGGCAATCCTTCTCAAGGATTAAAATAGCTTTGCAAAAATATGTAAACATAATATATAATCATTGTCAGGACTTCCTTGGTGGTCCAGTGGTTAAGACTTTGCCTTCCAATGCAGGGAGTGTGGGTTTGTTCCCTGGTCGGGGAACTAAGATCCCACATGCCTCGTGGCCAAAACACCAAAACATAAAACAGTAGCAGTATTGTAACAAATTCAATAAAGACTTTAAAAAATGGTCCACATCAAAAAAAAAAAAAATATATATAAAATCATTGTATAAGAGTCAGATAATACAGAAAGGAAATAAAAACTACCCATGATTCCACTGTCCTGAGGTAATACCTAGTAACATTTTATTGAATAGACTTCTAGTCATTGTTTCTATAGACATGTGTAGGCACACTGATCTTTACCCACATTGAGACATACCCACGCAATTAAGACACACACAATGCTCTGTTAAATGACTTTTTCACTTAAAACATATCATAGTCCTCTTTTGGAGTCAAATTGCTCAATAGAGGTTTTTACTCAATGTATTTTCAGTTAGCAATTATTTCTTTGACAATTTGTAGCTTTCAAAATATCCTTTAAAAATCTACAATATTGTAGAAATAATCACCTAAATTTTCCTTTAGTATTTATGTGGATTTACTTTTATATTTAGTCAGTTAATTCCATCTGGAGGTTTATAATGTTTTGCCCCAATACTTGTCACAATATATTATACTGAATAACCACTAATTCAAAATATTAAAGTTTTACAAATTTTCTATTTTGGCATTCTCTATTCTATTATATTGAACCATTTGTTTCTTCAGCAGTATAGCAATATTTTGTACACTAGAAATTTATAATATATTTTAACATCTGAAAGAATAAATCCTTCTGCAATGATTTGAATTTTTTAACGTTTTATTAACTGTTGTTAAAAGTTCATACTTCTAGGTAAACTTCTGAATCATTTTCAGGTGAAGAATTCAAGTAACAATGTGGAATAATTGACAACACTTTTTATTCTGTTGTCACCAAGTTAAAAAAATGTTTTTCCAAATGTATTTGCACTTATTTTCTAATTTTTTTTAGAACCTATTGAGATGATTTTTAGCTTGAATGTTAACACACTAACACTTGTTAATATGAAAAATCATGAATAGATTTCAAAATTTTAAACTATCTTTATATTCAAGAAAAAACTCCATTTTGGAGCTTGGATATATTCTTGTTACTATTTGGAATTGTGATATATTGTTACTTTTAATGTCATTCTGGGTTCTGTTTGCTGATATTTTATTTAGCATTTTTGCTTCTATATATAAGCGAGATAGTTCTGTTTTTTTTTTTCCTTTTTGTGATGTTGATTAGTACCATCTAGGTAAAAAAAGTTGGGGAATTCTCTATATATGAATATATGCTCTCAAACTCACTGCTAAATATTCTGATCCTTTCTCAGATTTCCCATAGGTTCAAGCCCAAGAAAAATATATTCTAAAGCAGTAAAACATGGAAGTGTAGTGGATCCAGTTGGTTGGCTTACTCAGTTCTAAACTTTAGCATAGCTTCTTGTGCTGAAGAAGCTGTAAAGCTGAAAATACAAATGAAATCATTCAGATTCTCCTTAAAGTAAAAGAAAAAAATAATAAAGTTTTTATTTCATTTCGTGAGAGTCTTCCCCTTCAAAAAAGAAAGAAATCTATATTACTTTCACAGGGGTTTATATTTTTGTGAAAGTTACATTAAATGTGGAGGGAAAAAATAGGTCTGGGGTTTAAGTGGTGCTTGAGGTAATCATCCCTGTGTTGCAGGTGTTGTAAATTCTGCTTTTCTTTCTTTCTTCTTTTTTTCAGAGCATTTTCATTTACATGAGACCTAGATGGAACGGGGGGAGATATGGTTCACACCATATGAGAGATGTTTTAAAATTTAAATCGTGTTACTTGGCAAATAATAAAAGTTAAAAGTGTGATTCTGTAAAGGTTTAAACAGGACCAGCCTCAGGGACTTGCAGCTCTTTTCAAAACATCATTTCAGAAACACGAAGATGCAATATGATTGAGAAGAGTGGATTTTGTAGTCAGACTTGGAAATGAATCCCACTTCTGCTACTTACTGACTTTGTAACCTTCAGTAAATTGCTTAATCTTTCTCAGACATTGTTCTCTATCTGTATATGAAAAAGCATCATATCTAACCATGAGATTACTGTACAGATAAAAGAAGATAATACATGTGAAAACTCCTTTCACACTATCAGGCACACACTGTGCATTCAATAAATATTAGGACTGTTCCCTCCCAACTGGATTTAAAACCTGCAATTTTACCTACTTAGAGACACAAATTTAACTTATGTTTTTCCTTTTGATTTGACCCACTATATTCTAATAAATCCTTAAGTGATATCAATTATTTACATATTTGAAGAAATATGTTATCGGTCTTTCACAAAAAAAGACCTTCATCTGCAGAGGGGAGCGGTGGGGAAAGCAGTGTGTCAGAGAAAGCCTGGTTCCCTGGGATCTGAGAGGGTTGAGAGGGAACAGGATTGGCAGGATATTAAAAATGGATATAAGAAAAGGTAAGAGTCAAGGAAGAGAAAACTTGGGAAAAAGATAAATGTTAACTGCATCATAATTTTTTCCAGGGACAATGCTAATGAAGTCACTGATTTGGGGAAATGACTCCTTCATTGGACCATTATTAAGTAAGTAGAGAGTAGAATAGGCCAGGAAGATAAATTTTTCCCAAATTCTCCAGGTGAAAGAAAGTGCTGAGCACTTAGTAGATTTTCAATGAAACTCACCAAGTAATTATTATTCAAATCTGTGAGCCAAGAGAACGTAAACGTGTGCTTTAATTTTTTTTTTCTAAGAACTCCTTGTAATGATTTCTTGCAGTAGGCCAGTGTTATTTTAGCTATTTTTCAAAACACTGTGGAATATAGGAACTTGCTCAGGATGAGGAAGTAAGTTTATAACAAAGGGAGAATAAAAATCTAGGTTTTAATATTGCACTTCACCTCATGGCCCTTGAAAATAACCTTAAAAATCAGAGCTCAAACAGTGAAATTTTTCAAGTGGTATTACTGAGAGACACTATGATTTAGGATAATCTCCTCCGAGTTCATTTAACACATTTCTTGAGGCTTCCAGTCCAATTCCTTAAATTATAACGATGCATCCTTAAAACCATATTAAGTATAATAATCATCTTTGCTCTTAAAGTAGGGAGTAAAATTTTCCTACTGCTGAGATATCATCTAATGGTTTCAACATTAAAGTATAACATTTTAAACCACAAAGGTTATTAGAGATTATTTTTCCAGCACCTTTATTTCACAGACAAGGAAACAGACCTGCAGACAGTAGTTGACTGGGTCAAGGACACACAGCTAGCATGTTCACAGTCAAGCTCACCCATATGTCTTCTGACTCTCAGACCTCTGCTCCTTCTATTATTATTATTATTATTATTATTATTATTATTATTATTATTATTACTCTTATCTCAGCTTTCCTAACCTTCAGCCATTTTGTGGGTTGGAGAATCTAAATCGCTAACGTTATTCATTGGTACTCGAGGCAAGAGACTTAGGAATCAAATCAGGAGAAAAAGGAATCAGGATTTCATTGTTTTGCTAAGGTATACTTAAATTTAAACGCATATGTGTATATATACATTTTCAACATCACATACACACATATATACAGTGGAATAAGGAGTTCTCTCTTTTGGGAGCTAGGTGCATTAAGCAGGGTATTGAACCTCATTAATCATTCTGGCTTTCTAATGAAGATCACAGTAGATAATATGTATGAATAGTCTGTAAAATTCTAAATGGTTAAGCAAATGTAAAGGATGATCCGCTCCTCACACAGTGAGCGCCAGAGTAGTGAGAGGAGTGAAATGTGTTACGTGTTTCTAAACGAGGTGTGGAAGGAGACCTTCTCCAGGCTCATTTTCCTCTGCTCACTGAAGGAATAGGTTGCCTATTTTATTAGTCAATGTAATTAACACCAAGCAACTGCAATAAAAAAGCCTTAAGAAATCTCAGTGGCTTAGCACAAAGGTTTACTTCTCCTTCTTACAAAATGTGATGCAGATTGGTGGGAGCGTTTTGACTTAGAAAATAGGATTCACCCGGCTGTGACACAATCATCTCAACACATGACCTCCAAGCCAGAGAGAGAGAGATGGAGGAGACACACTGGCTCTTAACTGTCTTAGCCCAGCAGTGAAGCTCATAGTTCTTGGGCACAATCCACTGGTCTCCGCTTCACTGCAAGAGAAGCTAGAAAATACAGGCGAGCCCTTGGAGAATTTAGTGAGCACTATCTGTCTCTAGCACATTTATGGACCATATTAGAATATCAGTCTCTTTGTTCACTAATGGTGGCAAATCTTCATGAGATGGAGCCCTACATCCAAGCTCCTACAGAAGTAAGGCGTAAGTGAATAGAATCACAAAACGACCGCATTGGGGGAAACCCAAAAGAAAAAAAATTCATAATGCTGGATTCTATCTCTACAGCCACAAATGAGGAATAGTATGCTTATTTAGTTTATAATTAATTGCTTATGTCTTGATAAACCCACTGTAAGTTGAAAGTATTGTAAGTCGAAAATGCATTTAATACACCTAACCTACCAAACATCACAGCTGAGCCTAGCCTACCTTAAACACACTCAGAACACTTACATTAGCTTACAGTTGGGCAAATCATCTAGCACAAAGCCTATTTTATAATAAAGTGTTAAATATATCAAGTAATTCATTGAATGCTGTACTGAAAGTGAAAAACAGAATGGTTGTGTGGGTACAGAACGGTTGTGTGTCCATTGTTTACAATTGCTTTCGCATCATTGTAAAGCTGAAAAATCTTAAATTGAACCATTATAAGTCAGGGATCATCTCTATGTAATCATAATATATAATATGTAATAAATATTATATATAAATAATATCATAGAATTATAGAATGTAATAAGCACTAATCATAGACTGTAACTTTCTTGCTTAAAATCCGGTACAGGCTTTCCCCTGAATCTAGACAAGACTTCTCGTGGTTTGCCCCTATCTTACCTCATATTACAATCCCCTGAACTTGTTATACTCTAGCAACTTTAGACTTACTTCTATTCCTCAAACATAACAAGTTTTATTTTTGTCTCAGGGGCTTTATCCTTCCTGATCATTTGGCCTTGAATGCCCTTCTTCTAGGTCTTTTCTTGGTGGCTCTTTCTCATTCATTAAATCTCAGTCCAGGGGGGGCAAGATGGCGGAAGAGTAAGACGCGGAGATCACCTTCCTTCCCACAGATACAGCAGAAATACATCTACACGTGGAACTGCTCCTACAGAACACCCACTGAACGCTGGCAGAAGACGTCAGACCTCCCAAAAGGCAAGAAAATCCCCACGTACTTGGGTAGGGTAAAAGAAAAAAGAAATAACAGAGACAAAAGAATAGGGACGGGACCTGCGCCAGTGGGAGGGAGCCGTGAAGGAGGAAAGGTTTCCAGGCACTAGGAAGCCCCTTTGCGGGCAGAGACTGCAGGTGGCAGAGGGGGGAAGCTTCGGAGCCGCGGAGGAGAGCGCAGCCACAGGGGTGCGGAGGGCAAAGTGGAGAGACTCCCGCACAGAGGCTCGGCGCCAACCAGCACTCACCAGCCCGAGAGGCTTGTCTGCTCACTCGCCGGGGCGGGCGGGGGCTGGGAGCTGAGGCTCGGGCTTTGGTGCTAGCCGGGAGGGAGTCCGGGAAAAAGTCTGCAGCTGCCGAAGAGGCAAGAGACTTTTTCTTGCCTCTTTGTTTCGCGGCGCGCAAGGAGAGGGGATTCAGAGCGCTGCCTAAACGAAATCCAGAGACGGGTGCGAGCCGCGCGGCTATCAGCGCGGATCCCACAGCAACAGGGGCGCAGAGGGAAAAACGGAGAGATTCCCGCACAGAGGCTCAGCGCCGAGCAGCGCTCACCAGCCCAAGAGGCTTGTCTGCTCACCCGCTGGGGCAGGCGGGGCTGGGAGCTGAGGTGCGGGCTTCAGTCGGATCGCAGGGAGAGGACTGGGGTTGGCGGCGTGAACACAGCCTGAAGGGGTTGGCGTGCCGCGGCGAGCCGGGAGGGAGCCAGAGAGGAGGTCTGCAGCCGCCGAAGAGGCAAGAGACTTTTTCTTGCCTCTTTGTTTCGCGGCGCGCAAGGAGAGGGGATTCAGAGAGCCGCCTAGACGAACTCCAGAGGCGGGCGCGAGCCGCGGCTAACAGCGCGGACCCCAGAGACTGGTAGGAAACGCTAAGGCTGCTGCTGCCGCCACCAAGAAGCCTGTGTGCGAGCCCAGGTCACTCTCCACACCGCCCCTCCCGGGAGCCAGTGCAGCTCGCCACTGCCAGGCTCCCGTGATCCAGGGACAACTTCCCCAGGAGAACACATGGCGCGCCTCAGGCTGCTGCAACGTCACGACGCCTCTGACGCCGCAGGCTAGCCCCGCCTCCTCCGTACCGCTCCCTCCCCCGGCCTGAGTGAGCCAGAGCCCCCGAAGCAGCTGCTCCTTTAACCCCGTTCTGTCTGGGCGGGGAACGGACGCCCTCAGGCAACGTACATGCAGAGGCGGGTCCAAATCCAAAGCTGAACGCTGGGAGCTGTACAAACAAAGAAGAGAAAGGGAAATCTCCCCCAGCAGCCTCAGAAGCAGCGGATTAAAGCTCCACAAACAACTTGATGTGCCTGCATCTGTTGAATACCTGAATAGAAAACGAATCATCCCAAATTCAAAAGGTGGACTTTAGGAACAGGATATATTAATTTCCCCTTTTCCTTTTTTTGTGAGTGTATATGTGTATGCTTCTGGGTGAGATTTTGTCTGTATAGTTTTGCTTTCACCATCAGTCCTAGGGTTAGGTCCGTCCATTTTTTTTTTTTTTTTTTTTTACTTAAAAAAAATTTTTTTTTCCTAATATATGCTTTCTTAATAATTTTTTCCATATTTTCTATTTTAGAAATTAAAAAAATTTTTAATAAGTTTTTTCATATTTTTTATTTTAAAAAATTAAAAATTTTTTTTAATAAATTTTTTTCTTAAAAATCTTTTTCTTATTTTTTACTATAAAAAAATTAATAAATCTATTTTTAAAAATTAAAAAAAATTTTTTCTGAATACATTTACTCTTAATAATTTTTTTTCTTATTTTTTATTATAATAGCTTTATTTTATTTTATTTTATCCTCTTTTTATCTTTTTATTTTTTTCTCCCTTATATTCTGAGCTGTGTGGATGAAAGGCTCTTGGTGCTCCAGCCAGGCATCAGGGCTGTGCCTCTGAGGTGGGAGAGCCAACCTCAGGACACTGGTCCACATGAGACCTACCAGCTCCACGTAACACCAAACGGCAAAAATCTCTCAGAGATCTCCATCTCAACATCAAGACCCAGCTTCACTCAACGACCAGCAAGCTACAGGGCTGGACACCCTATGCCAAACAACTAGCAAGACAGGAACACAGCCCCATCCATTAGCAGGGAGGCTGCCTAAAATCATAAGGCCACAGACACCCCAAAACACACCACCAGACGTGGACGTGCCCACCAGAAAGACAAGATTCAACCTCATCCACCAGAACACAGGCAATAGTCCCCTCCACCAGGAAGCCTACACAACCCACTGAACCAACCTTACCCACTGGGGACAGATACCAAAAACAACGGGAACTACGAACCTGCAGCCTGTGAAAAGGAGACCCCAAACACAGTAAGATAAGCAAAATGAGATGACAGAAAAACACACAGCAGATGAAGGAGCAGGGTCAAAACACACCAGACCTAACAAATGAAGAGGAAATAGGTAGTCTACCTGAAAAAGAATTCAGAATAATGATAGTAAGGATGATGCAAAATCTTGGAAATAGAATAGACAAAATGCAAGAAACATTTAACAAGGACGTAGAAGAACTAAAGAGGAACCAAGCAACGATGAAAAACACAATAAATGAAATTAAAAATACTCTAGATGGGATCAATAGCAAAATAACTGAGGCAGAAGAAAGGATAAGTGACCTGGAAGATAAAATGGTGGAAATAACTACTGCAGAGCAGGATAAAGAAAAAAGAATGAAAAGAACTGAGGACAGTCTCAGAGACCTCTGGGACAACATTAAACGCACCAACATTCGAATTATAGGGGTCCCAGAAGAAGAAGAGAAAAAGAAAGGGACTGAGAAAATATTTGAAGAGATTATAGTTGAAAACTTCCCTAATATGGGAAAGGAAATAGTTAATCAAGTCCAGGAAGCACAGAGAGTCCCATACAGGATAAACCCAAGGAGAAACACGCCAAGACACATATTAATCAAACTGTCAAAAATTAAATATAAAGAAAACATATTAAAAGCAGCAAGGGAAAAACAACAAATAACACACAAGGGAATCCCCATAAGGTTAACATCTGATCTTTCAGCAGAAACTCTGCAAGCCAGAAGGGAGTGGCAGGATATACTTAAAGTGATGAAGGAGAAAAACCTACAACCAAGGTTACTCTACCCAGCAAGGATCTCATTCAAATTTGATGGAGAAATTAAAACCTTTACAGACAAGCAAAAGCTGAGAGAGTTCAGCACCACCAAACCAGCTTTACAACAAATGCTAAAGGAACTTCTCTAGGCAAGAAACACAAGAGAAGGAAAACACCTACAATAACAAACCCAAAACATTTAAGAAAATGGGAATGGGAACATACATATCGATAATTACCTTGAATGTAAATGGATTAAATGCTCCCACCAAAAGACACAGACTGGCTGAATGGATATAAAAACAAGACCCATATATATGCTGTCTACAAGAGACCCACTTCAGACCTAGAGACACATACAGACTGAAAGTGAGGGGATGGAAAAAGATATTCCATGCAAATGGAAATCAAAAGAAAGCTGGAGTAGCAATTCTCATATCAGACAAAATAGACTTTAAAATAAAGACTATTACAAGAGACAAAGAAGGACACTATATAATGATCAAGGGATCGATCCAAGAGGAAGGTATAACAATTGTAAATATTTATGCACCCAACATAGGAGCACCTCAATACATAAGGCAAATACTAACAGCCATAAAAGGGGAAATTGACAGCAACACAATCATAGTAGGGGACTTTAACACCCCACTTTCATCAATGGACAGATCATCCAAAATGAAAATAAATAAGGAAACACAAGCTTTAAATGATACATTAAACAAGATGGACTTAATTGATATTTATAGGACATTCCACCCAAAAACAACTGAATACACATTTTTCTCAAGTGCGCATGGAACATTCTCCAGGATAGATCATATCTTGGGTCACAAATCAAGCCTTGGTAAATTTAAGAAAATTGAAATCGTATCAAGTATCTTTTCCGACCACAACGCTATGAGACTAGATATCAATTACAGGAAAAGATCTGTAAAAAATACAAACACATGGAGGCTACACAATACACTACTTAATAATGAAGTGATCACTGAAGAAATCAAAGGGGAAATCAAAAAATACCTAGAAACAAATGACAATGGAGATACGACGACCCAAAACCTATGGGACGCAGCAAAAGCAGTGCTAAGAGGGAAGTTTATAGCAATACAAGCCTACCTCAAGAAACAGGAAACATCTCGAATAAACAACCTAACCTTGCACCTAAAGCAATTAGAGAAAGAAGAACAAAAAAACCCCAAAGCTAGCAGAAGGAAAGAAATCATAAAGATCAGGTCAGAAATAAATGAAAAAGAAATGAAGGAAACAATAGCAAAAATCAATAAAACTAAAAGCTGGTTCTTTGAGAAGATAAACAAAATTGATAAACCATTAGCCAGACTCATCAAGAGAAAAAGGGAGAAGACTCAAATCAATAGAATTAGAAATGAAAAAGGAGAAGTAACCACTGACACTGCAGAAATACAAAAGATCATGAGAGATTACTACAAGCAACTCTACGCCAATAAAATGGACAACCTGGAAGAAATGGACAGATTCTTAGAAATGCACAAACTGCCGAGACTGAACCAGGAAGAAATAGAAAATATGAACAGACCGATCACAAGCACTGAAATTGAAACTGTGATTAAAAACCTTCCAACAAACAAAAGCCCAGGACCAGATGGCTTCACAGGTGAATTCTATCAAACATTTAGAGAAGAGCTAACACCTATCCTTCTCAAACTCTTCCAAAATATTGCAGAGGGAGGAACACTCCCAAACTCATTCTACGAGGCCACCATCACCCTGATACCAAAACCAGACAAAGATGTCACAAAGAAAGAAAACTACAGGCCAATATCACTGATGAACATAGATGCAAAAATCCTCAACAAAATACTCGCAAACAGAATCCAACAGCACATTAAAAGGATCATACACCATGATCAAGTGGGGTTTATCCCAGGAATGCAAGGATTCTTCAATATACGTAAATCAATCAATGTGATACACCATATTAACAAACTGAAGGAGAAAAACCATATGATCATCTCAATAGATGCAGAGAAAGCTTTCGACAAAATTCAACACCCATTTATGATAAAAACCCTGCAGAAAGTAGGCATAGAGGGAACTTTCCTCAACATAATAAAGGCCATATATGACAAACCCACAGCCAACATTGTCCTCAATGGTGAAAAACTGAAACCATTTCCACTAAGATCAGGAACAAGACAAGGTTGCCCACTCTCACCACTATTATTCAACATAGTTTTGGAAGTGTTAGCCACAGCAATCAGAGAAGACAAAGAAATAAAAGGAATCCAAATCGGAAAAGAAGAAGTAAAGCTGTCACTCTTTGCAGATGACATGATACTATACATAGAGAATCCTAAAGATGCTACCAGAAAACTCCTAGAGCTAATCAATGAATTTGGTAAAGTAGCAGGATACAAAATTAATGCACAGAAATCTCTTGCATTTCTATACACTAATGACAAAAAATCTGAAAGTGAAATTAAGAAAACACTCCCGTTTACCATTGCAACAAAAAGAATAAAATATCTAGGAATAAACCTACCTAAGGAGACAAAAGACCTGTATGCAGACAATTATAAGACACTGATGAAAGAAATTAAAGATGATACAAATAGATGGAAAGATATACCATGTTCCTGGATTGGAAGAATCAACATTGTGAAAATGACTCTACTACCCAAAGCAATCTACAGATTCAATGCAATCCCTATCAAACTACCACTGGCATTTTTCACAGAACTAGAACAAAAAATTTCACAATTTGTATGGAAACACAAAAGACCCCGAATAGCCAAAGCAATCTTGAGAACAAAAAATGGAGCTGGGGGAATCAGGCTCCCTGACTTCAGACTATATTACAAAGCTACAGTAATCAAGACAGTTTGGTACTGGCACAAAAACAGAAATATAGATCAAAGGAACAGGATAGAAAGCCCAGAGATAAACCCACACACATATGGTCACCTTATCTTTGATAAAGGAGGCAAGCATATACAGTGGAGAAAAGACAGCCTCTTCAATAAGTGGTGCTGGGAAAATTGGACAGATACATGTAAAAGTATGAAATTAGAACACTCCCTGACACCATGCACAAAAATAAACTCAAAATGGATTAAAGACCTAAGTGTAAGACCAGACACTATCAAACTCTTAGAGGAAAACATAGGCAGAACACTCTATGACATACATCACAGCAAGATTCTTTTTGACCCAGCTCCCAGAGAAATGGAAATAAGAACACAAATAAACAAATGGGACCTAATGAAACTTAAAAGCTTTTGCACAGCAAAGGAAACCATAAACAAGACCAAAAGACAACCATCAGAATGGGAGAAAATATTTGCAAATGAAGCAACTGACAAAGGATTAATCTCCAAGATTTACAAGCAGCTCATGCAGCTCAATAACAAAAAAACGAACAACCCAATCCAAAAATGGGCAGAAGACCTAAATAGACATTTCTCCAAAGAAGATATACAGATGGCCAACAGACACATGAAAGAATGCTCAACATCATTAATCATTAGAGAAATGCAAATCAAAACTACAATGAGATATCATCTCACACCGGTCAGAATGGCCATCATCAAAAAATCTACAAACAATAAATGCTGGAGAGGGTGTGGAGGAAAGGGAACTCTCTTGCACTGTTGGTGGGAATGTAAATTGATACAGCCACTATGGAGAACAGTATGGAGGTTCCTTAAAAAACTACAAATAGAACTACCATACGATCCAGCAATCCCACTACTGGGCATATACCCTGAGAAAACCATAGGTCAAAAAGAGTCTTGTACCAAAATGTTCATTGCAGCTCTATTTACAATAGCCAGGACATGGAAGCAACCTAAATGTCCATCGACAGATGAATGGATAAAGAAGATGTGGCACATATATACAATGGAATATTACTCAGCCATAAAAAGAAATGAAATGGAGGTATTTGTAATGAGGTGGATGGAGTTAGAGTCTGTCATACAGAGTGAAGTAAGTCAGAAAGAGAAAAACAAATAAAGTATGCTAACACATATATACGGAATCTAAGGGAAAAAAAAAGCCATGAAGAACCTAGTGGCAAGACGGGAATAAAGACACAGACCTACTAGAGAATGGACTTGAGGATATGGGGAGGGGGTGGGGTGAGATGTGACAGGGTGAGAGAGTGTCATGGACATATATACACTACCAAATGTAAAATAGGTAGCTAGTGGGAAGCAGCCGCATAGCACAGGGAGATCAGCTCAGTGCTTTGTGACCACCTAGAGGGGTGGGATGGGGAGGGTGGGCGGGAGGGAGATGCAAGAGGGAAGAGATATGGGAACATATTGTATATGTATAACTGATTCACTTTGTTATAAAGCAGAAGCTAACACACCATTGTAAGGCAATTATACTTCAATAAAGATGTTTAAAAAAAAAAATTAAAAAAAATCTCAGTCCAAATGTTGGCATCCTAACCTTTCTAAAGTTGTTGCTACACCTTGCATTGTGCTACTTTGTTTTATAGTGAATACAATTGTTCAAATGAATAGATTTTCTGCCTCATGACATAATTATTTATTTGTCTTAAAACTACCCAATTCACTGTCAGCTTCATTAGGGTAGGGACTGTACTTTATGAACCTTCTCATTTTACCATAATGTCTAACACATAATAAAAAGTCAAATATTTGTTGCACTAAACTTGTCAGTTAGAAGACCATTTAATAGTTTAGGCACTTGAGCCTGACATCATAATAAAAAGGATATGAGAACATGTACCATATTATGTGAAGTGGAAAAGGGGATATGATCATTATGAAAAAGCAGCACCACTTCTACCTGTTGGTCAATTTTTCTGAGCTCTTCTCCTTTTCAAATCTCTGAATAAAAATTAATGGTCAGTATAGTCTAAGCTTACAGAGTCAAACTCACTTTTGTCTAAATTTTGCTATGTAAAAGTTACAAAAACTGCTAAATATCCTCAACTCATTTGGGAAAAAAATTGCTCAAGGAGTTCATTTAAATAAAGAGCGTCAAGTTGGTACTGTGTCAACAGCTAATGTGAATCAGTATTAATGTAGGGCTATTTTGACCATTTAGGCTAATCATTTCCAGTTAGAATTGGTATATGACAGAAAGGGATAAAGAAGGAATTAGTATTATGAAGACAAACAGGTCACTGAAGATACCAAGGAAGAGAGGCTAGGGTATGGGTGTCTTTCTAGAAAGGAGAAGCCTTACCTGTGGCTTCCCAGAAAATATCTAGTGCATGTGAGAATCTCTGTAAAGAAGTGATTCTAAAATGGAGTTTTGTAGAAACCACGTCTTGGCAGGAAGGAGATAAAAGGCAATCAAGATATGAAGAAAGATGTACAAAGTATAAAACTTCAAAAATTAATCAGATGATTGGTGCCTGTGGATTATTTATTAATTAATTCAACACAGATTAATGCATTTAGAATCTCCAAAAGCCCACTGATATTTGTAGAGGTTTTCTTAATCCACCTTTATGTAACCTACTCTTTGTAATCTCAGCTCATCCCATTTCTATAAGCATTGTAAATTCTAACAGATTATAGGTTAATTTCTATAGTGCCAATGTACTTAATGACTTGAAGTGTATTTTACCAAGAGTCAGTCCTAAACTTGTTTAAGAATTACCTATGCAAATAAAATGTGACTGCAAAAAAACCAAAAACAAAACAGTGCCAGTTTCCATGAAAACTCCTTGAATTCTTGGGACAGTTTGGGTAAAGCTGAGTTGCTAAAGCATTGTTGTCAAATCAGGTGTAGGAAAACAACTATAAAAGATTGGGGGAAACATGGATTAAAACTTAGATGCACCCTGATATCAGGTTGCAAAAGTTAAAAAGGCAGAATTCCAAATACAGCAAATATAAACTAAAAATTATGGCCCCTAGTTCAAAGGATTGTGATTGTATGTGCCTTTTTTGTTGGGTTTTCTTTTTACATAAAAATAAAATATATAGGACATAAATAAATCATTGCAATTTTTTCCCTTTAGGGATTTTTCTTTAATGACCAGTACCATAGCTTTAAATAAGAGATTTTCAACTCTAATATCCTCATTTAATTGACTGAAAAAGTGGAGTTGAAGAGGAGCTGAGTGGCTTGGACAACTGGTAACAAGCAAAGCACAGCTTTCCTGACTTCCCGTCTGATGTTTTTCTATCATCTTAAACTGTATCCCCTAATCTATTTGTTACTGACCTTATGTTTTATGGCCTGTTCTAATTCTGAGAATGACTCTATAATGTAATTTCTAAGAGTTAAAAAGTTAATGCTGAATGTGGGGGACATCGTTTTGTTCTTCACGTGTGCTCTCAGGAGAACCTGATGTGGGTGACAACTCTGGCGGCCATACCTCAATAGTAACCCCAAAGCACTCATCAAGGCTACCCAGGCTGTTTCCAGCCAATGACAGACCACGTAGGGGATTTTAGAGCTGGACCATTACCACTGCATGTGACACTACTGTAAGGGGTCAAAACGTTGACCAGAACCATGCTACGATCTGAGGCTCTTTCTGTCCAATCCTTCCTTCCCCTCTTCTCTCACAGGCATCAGGTGTGCATAAAAGTCAGGATGTTCCCCCTTCCCACTCTTGCTCTCTCCCCCTTAATCCTTCACAAGTGTTTCCCCTGATAAATTGTTTGCACATCTAAATCCAGGCTTGACATCTGCTTCTTGGAGTACCCTGACAGATGCAGATGGTACTTGTAGTAGTCTAAGGAAATAAATGGTAAGACGGGAAGTAGAAATTTCTCACTCACCATCTAAGTGGTAAGGAGGACCACATTTTGAGTGCAAAATGGGGCATGGTTAATTCCTAACATGAGGCAATGATCTGGTTGCTGAAGATTTCATCACTGGTGATTAGAAAATATGTCCTAGTAGAGGAGAACACTCTTGCCAGCTAATTCTTGCAGCTTCTTCAGGGCATAATCTCTTCATAGGGTCTGTATATTCCCAATTATGCTGAGATTTAACCCTAGGTATTGGCCTGGTTTTGAGAAAAATAAACAGAACAGTTCCCATAGCAGAAACCTGTTGCCTTGAGAGAGGGAGAGAGGTCGCTAATTGTCTTCTCACATGCCAGCTCATAGTACCAAGTGGTGAGACATCTCTGAAAGCTTTGAAAGTTTATAGGGGCCCGCAGAGCCAAAAATCTCAGTGCACACACCCAGATAACAATCCTTGGCATAACAATCCTGCCTTAGCTAAGCATTTACTAAGTTCTGTGACCCCAATGATCACATCTGAGGTTTCTCATCAACTGTGTCGCCCTCTTCCACTACAGGAAATAAGGACATTTTTGTCACCTAAAGAAGTCCTTAGCTCTCGTGGTTAGCCTTTGATTCTTGTTAACAGCCCTCAGTTTTTCATTATCCCTCTACTTGGCATCAGTAAAACTTAGTAATAAACAGCCATTTTCACTGTCCTTGTAGACACTGCTTCCCCATAAGGGTACAAGAATATACCACAACAAAATATACCTTTTTTTGGCATACGGATTATTCTGAACTAAAGGCCACTGAGAACCAGCAGATGCAGGAAAAGCTCTAAAAACAGGACACATGTTTTCCTTTTATAAAAGAAATTTATATTAATAAGGGAAATTTCCATTTGTAAAGGCATCTCCCTCTTCAGTACCAGGAAGAGGAGGATTCTTAACAACTCTTATCAATGGAGAAGGTATGAGCTTAAAGTAACAAATGTTGCTAAACAGAACAACTCTTGTTTACCATACTTTTCCCAGTCACCTTACCATAGCTGGCTTCACTTGCCCAGAACCCCAAAATTCCTTTTTTTCTCTTTAGCCTAAGATAGGATATAAGCCCAAGTTGTAACCACCCCTTCGAGTTACTCATCACTGGGTGCTTCCATGTGTATACCTAGGCACATGTTAATAAACTTCTGTTTGTTTTTCTCTTGTTAAGATGTCTTTTGTGTCACCTGGTATATGGGTCTGATCACAATTTTTAGGTGTGCAATGTGTTGCCTTCTTACAGAGGCCATAGTGATATCCCTTGGATTTGATTTTGACAGCACTTGATCAGGTGCCTTGAACATAAGACTGAACAAATAAAGATTCATTGATTTGGGGGACATAGGATTTAATAACCTTCCAGGAATCACAGGGGATTGGGTGACAGGGTACTGTGGTAGCTCTTAAGAGCCTAAAGAAAGCATGGCTCATGCTGAGAGAAGTGGAGAAGCCTGGGTTTCCCTGGCATAAAGAAGAAAGAATAAAAACTTGAGGAAAGTGGTCATGCTGATTTGAATATATTCCGTGAGACCAGAAAACCCATGTCAACTAAGAAAAAAACACACACACACAACATGAGATCTGTGATTTCTGTTTTATTTGGGGCTTAACTGACTGAGTACTATGGCCTGGGAGACAGCCCCCAATGAAAGAATCCCCACCCAGGCCCCTGAGTTCAAAAGGAAGACATACCATTCGTAACAGAATTATATGACTTTTGAGAACCAGCTTCCAGCCTTTAACTGCGCCCTCATAGAGATGAGACACATAACCATGTGGTATTTTTTTTTTTTTAATAAATTTATTTATTTATTTATTTATAGCTGTGTTGGGTCTTCGTTTCTGTGCGAGGGCTTTCTCTAGTTGCGGCAAGCGGGGGCCACTCTTCATCGCGGTGCGCGGGCCTCTCACTATTGCAGCCTCTCTTGTTGCGGAGCACAGGCTCCAGACGCGCAGGCTCAGTAATTGTGGCTCACGGGCCCAGTTGCTCCGCAGCATGTGGGATCTTCCCAGACCAGGGCTCGAACCCGTGTCCCCTGCATTGGCAGGCAGATTCTCAACCACTGCGCCACCAGGGAAGCCCAACCATGTGATATTAAGTGATTGTGCTTCTAGAATGTCCATCAGAAAGCCTATCATCTTGAGCTGGCCTTGCTATATCATAAAGACAGACAGACATACCAGCAGTCCATCCTAAGATGGAAATGGTACATCTGCCATTGCACTCAGGACTAGAGGGTACAAGTGAGCTGCACAACAGCTGGTACAGACCCTCACACTACCCATCATCAGAACACACTTACCTCTTCCCTATAGCTATATGGAAAAAGAGTCTCAGATAACCAGCTGAAGGAGGTTAAAGGAAAGGAAAAAATCCCTGCTTTGTTTAAGAATGCATTGTTAAGAATGCATTATGTGCGCACAAGCCAAAAATGAGTGGTGTCTTCATTGCAGTAATTTTTTTTTAAGATTTTTTTGATGTGGCCCATTTTTAGTCTTCATTGAATTTGTTACAATATTGCCTCTGTTTTATGTTTCGGTTTCTTGGCCACGAGGCATGTGGGATCTTAGCTCCCCGACCAGGGATTGAACCCACACCCCCTGTATTGGAAGGCAAAGTCTTAACCACCGGACCACCAGGGAAGTCCCCCTGATTGCAGTAATATTGAGGGATGGTGTTGAAAAAGAGTAGAGCAGGGCAAATTTCCCCAATGAGCAAAGTTGCAAATGGCTCACAGGGTTCACCCCACTTTGGAAAAACAATGGCTGGAGGTGAGAATATATATGGATTCCTGAACAGGGGTCAAAGGCCTAGTTAACTATTCAGGGGCCTGGAAGGCAAAAATTGGAAGATTGATGTTAAGGAGGTGTGGGAGAGGAATGTGGATGGATACACGGGAGTGCACACAAAGTGTGAACAGTTTGGTACACATATAACACCCACCAAAAGCACCCACCATGGAAGAGGCACTGAAAAACCGAGTAGACAAATGATTTGACCAGTTGACATCGATCAGTCCTTGTCAGTGGCCTTCTCCCGCCTTCCTTCTAAAGAGGAAATAGTGATTCCGATGAGTGAGTTTGGGAGAAAGATCAGTCTGCCTGAAGAAAACATGTATAACTCTCCTGCTCTGGACCAGGCAGTAAGTTTTCCAGTATCAAATGATTTTGTGGGGTGAGGCAATGGGGAAGTGGGGTGCTCTGAGATGCCAATGACTGTGACTGAAAATGAATGGCTAATTTAGGAGGAAGCTCTTAGCAGGCCCATTTGGCTAATAAGCCTAAGACACACACTTCAACAACTCTATCAGTAAAGACACAATAGTTTATTTCCATCTGCCTGACTCTTATGCCCATCTCGCCTTTGGTTCCTAACGTGAGGTCTTATCATTGGCCCCTCAAATCCAAATAACTCACAAAATGGAAAGTAAAGATTATTTAAGAGTGTTTTATATTTTCTTCAAAAAGATGATTTTGTATCAGAAGAGTAATTTATGAGAAAAAGCAGCCGAGAGTTCATTTTGTTTCTTTCATTATTATCTTGTAGGTGGTTGGGTGTATCTTTCCTTTCCCTTCCCTATTTAAAATTTTATTTTTAATAAGATGGGGATTTAAATTATGCAAAAATCATAGTCTATGTCTACATTTATTAAGATTTAAATGTCAGGACATTGGGCTCTAACAATCTGCTTAAAGCAAGGAAAGTCCAGGGTATGCACTTAGTTGGCAGTAAAACTAAAGAGAAGCTCCCACATTCCCCAGACCAGACAGAGTCACCTATACTGTGCCAGGTAGGACTCAAGCAGGGTGCGGAAGCTGCTTTCCCAGCCACTATGAGCATTTATATGCTACTTGGTCATGTCCTGCCCTTGAGGAAATTTTGTACTTAAAGTCAGCCTCCATATGTTATTCACACAGATTTATTCATATTACAAATGGAGGACCTTCTAGAAATCATCTCGTTTCAAACCTGCTTTTCTTAAAATCAGTGAACTATATTTTTTTTCACCAGGAAGATCAAACATAAAGCAAACCAAAGAGGAGCTATTCTGTTTAAAAGCTGGGGGTACCACGACTGCACACTGTCTACCCTAAAGCAACTCCATGAAAGTCACAGACTTCGGGGTGTGGCAGAGATGGGGCACTGATTGATAGAGCATTCCCTCCTCACTCTAAGGGTGAGGAAATTCCAAGTTGTCTTGTGTATACCACAGTGTTGAGTGCTAAACAATATTGTTAAATAGATTAATGTAACTATTGTTTAATTTAGTGCTCCTGAGTTTATAATGGTATATCTCACCTTCGAAAATGGCATGAAGAGCATAAACTTTAGAGGCCAACAGATCAAGGTCCAAGTGTGTTAGCTCCTCTTTAGTCTTTTCATTTGTAAAATAAGAGTATAGACCCTACCTCCTAATGCTTGTCCTGAGAATTAAATTAGAAGATATATAATACCACCTATTGTTGCAGGGTCATATTAAAAACTTGAAAACTGTTAACTTCCTTCTCCCAATTAGTTTTAATTTTGCCTCACATAATGTCATAGTAAACCTGGATTGGAGCATAGGAAAATCTAGAAGTTGATCAATGTAGATGAAAGGCCTTGGACCACCCAGATCCTCATTTTCCTGTTTGTCAGTTTATGTATTTATTAGAATGACAGTGGCATGACATCAAACACATTATAACAGATGCTCTATTAATAAAAAGTTGATGGCTGATAACCATTTGTCTGGATGGCAAAATATTGATTTTCCTATTTCATATATAGTCTTACAATGGGAACTACAGAAAGAATGGAGCTGCGGCCTTGATGAAAAATGTGAAACATGTCTATACATACTCTTGAATGAACATTTTAATAGATATTAGTTTCATTTTAAAAGTATATATTGAAAGTCTTTCTCTTATTTGCCAATGAAAGAAGTAAGAAAAAATGAAACAAAACTCTAAAGTGCCTGATCCACGCTGACACTTTCAGAAAGGCTTTTTAAAGTCATTAACATTTCTCCTTGCATATCCTATCGATGCTGCACAAGCACCATGATTATTTTATTTACTTTGAAAATGTTTTCATTAATAAAAAGGAGCCAATTTATCTATGTCAAAAATGTCAACATGAGCCAATACAAGAAATTGATTTAACTTTGTTACTCCTAAATGCTTTCCAACACTTAATAAGAAATATATAGACTAAATACAATTAACACACAGTACATTACCTCTTAACCTTGAAAACACTTAATGGCTTACTGGCATAGTGTGAAAATACCTCCAACTATGAAAAAAATGGTTGTTATTTCAAATTTTTTATTTTGTGTAGAAGGTTAAAAAAAATTAGAAGCAAACATTTTCTTTCAAGAATGTGAAACATAATATTTCAATGGTCAAATAACTATGTTCTATATTTTTAATATTACAAAGTTCACGTTTCATACTGTTTCCATCTTTTTCTTTTCCTTATTGTCTTGCATTAGTTTGCGGAGGCTGTCATAAAAAATACTACAGACTGGATGGTTTAAACAACAGAAGTTAATTTTTTCATAGTTCTGGAGACTGGAAGTCCAAGATCAAGACAGGTTTGTTGGTTCTCCTGAGGTATCTCTCCTTGGCTTGCTGATAGCTGACTTTTTACTGTATCCTCACATGGTCTTTTCTCTGTGCATGTGTATTCCTGGTGTCTTTTTCTCTTCTTATAAAAACTGCAGTCATACTAGATTAGGACCCCACCCTACTGGCCTCATTTTAATTTAATCATTTCTTTGAAGGCTCTTTCTCCAAATGCAGTCACATGGATTAGGGCCTATACATATGAGCTCATTGAGCCTCAACTATCGCTTTAAAGACACTATCGCCAAAAACAGTAACCTTCTGAGGTCCTAGGACTTCAACATATGATTTTGCGGGGGGTCACAATTCAGCCCATAACACTTCTCAATTCTCAAACTTACAAAGTTGCTAATTTAGTATTCTGAGTTCCACAACTGCTATAGGATTTAAACATTTTAGACTAACATCACAAAGACTTGTTTGTGCAACTAAGTGAGTAAACTTCTGTCTATGCCCAAGGAAAATTTCTATCTATCCTGTGGAAATGTATCCATTTGCTCATGGTCTGAGGATGGGCATTTATCTCCATGCCCATGTTCCTTTCTTTCTGGTTCTGCATCACACCATACCCTGTCAAACACCTATGGATAAGAATTTCCACATTGTCTTACTTCTCCAAAGACAACTTGTTAGTTCAGAGATGGAACAGGGTACAATCTGTGTGTGTGTGTGTGTGTGCATAGGTACATGCATGTGTGTGTAGTGGTGGGAGATTGACAAGCACACGAATACTTCTTTGCTCAAACTCAATCTCTCGCCACATTTTCTCATTGGTTTTCTCCTAAAGTCCTTTTTAAAGTTCTTTCTATGTTGTACTCTTTTTCTACAGGACACACAACCTCTGCAAGGATGAGGCCCTGTTCCATCATGTTCTTGCAACTTCTACAACCATGGAGGTCAGCTAATGTTAATGCAGTTTCACTTTGTCTATTGCTTAGTCTACTTAGGATACTGATATGGGTGACAGAGAGCTCTATTTCTTTTCTCTGCGTGAGGATGTGTTAATAGAAACAGTTGGTTCTTAAAATATAGTTATTTCATCACTAGCAATGCTACAGCAATAGTAGCTTTCAGCCTTTTTTGATCATGACCCACATTCAGATTCAGCACCCAGATACCTATATATATGGAGTGCTCACTTTACTGGCAGTGGTTGTCTTGAATTCAGATTGATAGTCAACTCAGGAGGCACCAATGAGGTTTCACCCAGCATTGTCTACTTATATGTAAGAAAGGATACTGAACGGGACCAAACACAATATGCACAGGAATGGCAAAGTGGCAGTCTTATGATCCCTAGGCCCAACTTCTATTATCATAATTATTCAGTGCATGGGGCAGGCAAAGTTAAGAGAGATAAGGCTGAATGTGTACAGGAAAACTTAGGGAAGGCATCAGCCCTGAAGTTTCTTAAGGTTTTTTTTACTAGCTTAGTCGCGTAGCCCCTCAGGTGCAGGTGACTAGCTAATTATGTGGACCCCTGAGGGGTGCATGACTAGTGACCATTCTCTGGAGCACTTGTATCTCAACAATGCCAGTTCTCATTAATCAGTCTTGACAGCAAGCTACAGGTGCTTGGTCTGGTACATTTCTCTTGACCACTTTCTAGTTATCTTAGATATAGTGTTGTATCCTCCTATAAATTCCATGAGTTAATGTTATAAGGTAAATTGATGAATCCTCAAATCCTCAAGAGTTCCTGAGTCTAGAAAAATAAAAACACCCGCAATCTAGGAGAAAAACTACAAAACAGTTACCTTTCTCTATATAAAACTGTAACAAAATTTAATGAAGCAATATTTTTTTTTACATGTGGGGTACTTTCATATTTTCTGTTTCTCTATTTTGTCTCATTTAAAACTTTTTGGTTGTAATTCACTTCATGAATTCACCCACTTCACTTTGGGTCTCATGAATATATTTTAACCTACAGTATGATTACTGGAGTCTTAACGTATTTAAACGTAAATGTACCTCATTATTTTGAGCATAATTCTTCCCTAAAAATATCTAGTTAAGTCTATATGGAGAATGCATATTCCTCCAATCAGCATGACTTTGATTCTATTCCTTGAGAGATACTAACCCTAGCTTAACTATGCCAAATATACATCCACTTCTTTCCATGCCTGGTAACAAAAGCTCTCCGCCCTAACTGAATTCGACCCACACTGCACTGTGAATCTCAGATTGCTACCCTCCCTGAAAGAAGCAGGGTTCACTACATTTTGCTTCACTTGGTAACTTCTTTATTTCTTTTTTTATTTATGTAAAAAGTTAATAAACAGAAACTCCAATTAAATAGAGTTGGGAGACAGAAGGGGGAGCTCTCATGCCTTGTGACTATCGCAGAGCCCAACAGGAAGAAGAAAGACTCCTCTTCTTTCCTGGCAAAGACTCAGCCAATGAAAAGCCATGGACTCTATTTACTACAGCCGTCCCAGCTTCCTTTTCCTCCCCATAAAAGTGTTAGCCTTCCCGTGCCGTGGGGGGACATGCATGTGGCTCACCCTGGTTGCAGACCCTGAATTGCAATTCTCTGCTGATCCCAAATAAACCCATCTGTGCTGGAGAAATATCTGGCAGTCTATTTGTTCCGGGTCAACATTTAGAAATTATCATTGAAAACTAGAACAGAAAGGTAATCCTTTACTAAAGTATTTAGTGACTGATTTAGTTAAAGAGGCACTGTCTACTGCTTTCTCACTTTATGAATTATCAAGTTAGTGTCCATTACTGGAGAACTAGCTAATGAAATCCATTATGGCTACATTGCTCAATGTGTTTTGTAGAAAGTCACAGAATAGGAGTCAGTATATGTGTTTTTTTTGTTTTTGACAGACAACCACATTTTATCACAGAAAACAACCTAGCAAATTTGGGGCATATCTTTTTTTTTTTTTCAACATCTTTATTGGAGTATAATTGCTTTACAATGGTGTGTTAGTTTCTGCTTTATAACAAAATGAATCAGTTATACATATACATATATTCCCATATCTCTTCCCTCTTGCGTCTCCCTCCCTCCCACCCTCCCTATCCCACCCCTCTAGGTGGTCACAAAGCACAGAGCTGATCTCCCTGTGTTATGCGGCTGCTTCCCACTAGCTATCTATTTTACATTTGGTAGCATATATATGTCCATGCCACTCTCTCACTTTGTCCCAGCTTACCCTTCCCCCTCCCCATATCCTCAAGTCCATCCTCTAGAAGGTCTGCGTCTTTATTCCCGTCTTGCCCCTAGGTTCTTCATGACCATGTTATTTTTGTTTTTTAGATTCCATATATATGTGTTAGCATACGGTATTTGTTTTTCTCTTTCTGACTTACTTCACTCTGAGTGACAGACTCTAGGTCCATCCACCTCACTACAAATGACTCAATTTCGTTTCTTTTTATGGCTGAGTAATATTCCATTGTATATATGTGCCACATCTTCTTTATCCATTCATCTGTTGATGGACACTTTGGTTGCTTCCATGTCCTGGCTATTGTAAATAGAGCTGCAATGAACATTGTGGTACATGACTCTTTTTGAATTATGGTTTTCTCAGGCTATATGCCCAGTAGTGGGATTGCTGGGTCATATGGTAGTTCCATTTTTAGTTTTTTAAGGAACCTCCATACTGTTCTCCATACTGGCAGTACCAATTTACATTCCCACCAACAGTGCAAGAGGGTTCCCTTTTCTCCACACCCTCTCCAGCATTTATTGTTTGTAAATTTTTTGATGATGGCCATTCTGACCGGTGTGAGGTGATATATCACTGTAGTTTTGATTTGCATTTCTCTAGTGATTACTGATGTTGAGCATCCTTTCATGTGTTTGTTGGTCATCTATATATCTTCTTTGGAGAAATGTCTATTTAGGTCTTCTGCCCATTTTTGGATTGGGTTGTTTGTTTTTTTGATATTGAGCTGCATGAGTTGTTTGTATATTTTGGAGATGAATCCTTTGTCAGTTGCTTCATTTGCAAATATTTTCTCCCATTCTGAGGGTTGTCTTTTCATCTTGTTTATGGTTTCCTTTGCTGTGCAGAAGCTTTTAAGTTTCATTAGGTCCCATTTGTTTATTTTTGTTTTTATTTCCATTTCTCTAGGAGGTAGGTCAAAAAGGATCTTGCTGTGATTTATGTCATAGAGTATTCTGCCTATGTTTTCCTCTAAGAGTTTGATAGTGTCTGGCCTTACATTTAGGTCTCTAATCCATTTTTAGTTTATTTTTGTGTATGGTGTTAGGGAGTGTTCTAATTTCATTCTTTTACATAGTATATGTGTTTTTAATAGCAAGCTCTCTACCTAATATCTTTGTGGATTTTAGTTTATTGATGCTATTGATTTGAAGTAAAGCATAGGTTGAATTAGTTTTACGTCACATATCTCTTCTAAAATCAAGAAAGTGCTAAAGGTGGTACATGAGGAGGTAAGGGTATGCATTTGACTCCTTTTTAAAAAAATCTAAATTGAAATCTTAAAGTTAGAAGCCATGTCTATAAAGAAACTACTAAAGGGATTTTAAAATTGAGAATACAGTAATTAGTTTGAAGCATAAAAATTTGTTTTTGTATAGGACAAAAACAATCAGATATTAGCAACTTTGTATAATCACACTTATTTTTAAATTATTTAATTAAAGGTTTAACCTGGGGAAAAACATAGAAAAACATTTGATGTTGCCTTTATGTAAAGCCTTGTGTACTTTGTTATAAGGTGAGGTACGTAAGCAATTTATCCTTACTTAGATAAATATCTTCAGGAATAAACTAAGTTTGCTCAATTAGCAGGGATTTCTGAAGGTAATCTTCACTGATACAGACATTTGTCTTAGTCAGTTTAGGCTGCTATAACAGAATACCATAGATAGGGTGGTTTAAACAACAAACATTTATTTCTCACAGGTCTGGGAGCTGGAAGTCTAAGGTCAAGGTGTAGGCAGATTTGGTGTCTGATGAGAGTCCTTTTCCTGGTTGCGGATGGCCAACTTCTTGTTGTATTCTAACATGGCAGAACAAGGGAGAGAGGACTCTGGGTTCTCACTTATAAGGGCACTAATCCCATTTGGGAGGGCTTCACCCTCCTGACCCAATTACCTCCCAAAGGCCCCACCTCCTAATACCATCAGATTGAGAGTTGGGATTTCAACATGTGAATTTGGCAGCAGCGGGCGGGGTGGGGGGGGGACGTAAACATTCATTTCATTGCAACATGTAAGATGGGAAATTTAGGAACCAAAGAATTGAAAAACTAAGTCTTTGACCCTCTGTTAAGCTTTTCAAAGAATAAGCATTTCACTTGCAACAAGATATTTCTAAAACGTATAGGAGTTTTTGTTGCAAGAAATGTTTTAAATGTTATCTTAAAATTAATTTTTAAAAACATTGTTTTCCATGTATTCAGAGCAAGGTATGGACAGAGGAAAAGTGAATTTAGATGATTAAAATAAAAATAGTAAATAATGTTATCTTAAATGGTGGAATTGGAGTTGATTCATGCTACTTTATGTTGGTTCTTGTTGGCTTAGAGATGATTAACATGATTGACCTTCTGACCCCTCCTCATCAGCCCATTATCATCACTCTCACCATCTATCACCATTATCATTACTGTCTCTAACTGACTATCCTCAGTGCACTACTAAAGCTCAGAAAATCCAAGTGTAGAATGTGTGAATGAACTGTTTTTCTATTTCCTATTGTCCTTTGAGATGGTTGACTCAAATGATATACATATGAATTTTATTAAAAGGTTTGACATGCTCTGCTTTTGAATTCTCATAAATCTAACAAATTATAGGGCATTAATGAAGAGATATATTTACAAAGAAGAAAGGCATCTAATATTATTGTCCAGAAAACAATCCATATCCAAATTAGGTATCCAATAATACACACCCAAAATAATATAATAAGCCAGCCATATCCAAGACAGAAAACTGAACAATGAAGTAGAAAATATTTCTCTCCTAGGGGATGGTGAATGGAGACTACTGTATTATCTACAGAGAAGATCATTGGCTACATGGTGAAATTTCAGGGTTGGCATATTTAAAGTACTATTCCATAATGCTTAAAGTTTCTATCATGAGAATGATACTTCTGTGTTAAGATGTGTGTACACATGTGAACATAGCACACACACAGTTCTCAGAGTTGTTTTGGTTAAGGTGAGATATGGGCTTTCCCATATAGATTGCGGGCGTATCTGAGCCAAGGTGAGGAGGGCAATGTGTACCTTGCCCTAAATGTGAAATAAAAGTGCTTTATTCCCTCTCGGATCTTTTTTTCTATCAATAACTCTGATTTTAAACCTATATGTTTGTAACTGTTAACGTTATGTGTCAATTTGGCTGGGCCATGGTTACCAGATATTTGGAAAAATATTATCCTAAATGTTTTCTGCAAAGGTGTTTTTTGGGTGAGATTAACACTTAAATCAGTGGACTTTGTGTAAAGCAGATTACCCTTCATAATGTGAGTGGGCCTCACTCATTTCCTTGAAAGTCTTAATAGAACAAAGACTGATCTCCTCTTGAGCAAGAAGGAAGTCTGCCAGAATATTGCCTTTGGACTTGAACCATAAGACTTCCCTGAGAGTCCAGCCTGCTGGCCTACTCCATCAGATTTTGAGAGTTTGGATTTACCAAGCCTCCACAATTGCACGAGCCAATTAAAATCAATCTCTCTCTCTCTCTCCCTCCCTTCCTCCCTCTCTCTCTCTCTCTGTTGGTTCTATTTCTTTAGAGAATCCTGACTAACACATATTTTGTTACCATGAGTGGTTCTATCAGCAGAAGTTCTTTGTAATACAAGTTTCATTTTTTTTTAATTAAAAGTTTTTGCAATTGTGAGAAAGGTGTAAATTCTTCTGTCAATTTTTCTAATTCAAAGGAAAACCTGGTTTTGCTATGGAAAAAGGGTGAGGCATTTGTAATTTCCTTCCTTCCTCCCTCCCTCCCTCCCTCCCTCCATTTCTAAAGAACAGTGCAATGATGGTTCAGTTGGATTGTTGCAATTCAGAATTGAAGAATTCCAAGAAGCAAAGTTATAAGGGATGCTTGAAATTCACAACATATGGCACTTACCATGGGTGGTTAAACCTTAAAAAAACCGAGTTAGAATAAAGTTTCTAAAATGCTGCTTTGAAAATTTAGCCTACTGTCTTCACTACCTTTGTGAATGGGGTCATAATGCCCCGTTTGCCAAGATTTTATTAATTCTATACACTGTACCTTGTTTTTAAACACCTAGCTTTCACATCACTTTTTTAAAATATAAAATTACAGCTGCAAGGCAAACAAAAAAAGAAACACATTTTCCTGTGGTCCTCAGGACCTCATTCAATTCCTTTTTTAATTCAGGTATTTGAAAATGTTAGTGGCACAGTGTGGAATTGTTGTCCTTAGTGATAATAGATAATCACCAGGGATCCAACCATAAAAACATAATAGTGGTGACATTTCTCAATATTAATAAAAATAAAAATCTCAGAGGTTTCAAGGTCTTGTAAACCATAGAAATCCTCTCTCAGGGAAAGCAATAAAGCACACATTTATGGAGTGACTAATTGTGAATTTCTCAAAGGGCAGGATACTTTCTTTACATTTCTTAATACTGAAGCAAGAGTCTGTACTATGTACCAAAAGAGTCTGAGAAACTTTTATTGATATGACTACTTATTACAAAAAAAAAATATGTCTTGCTTCTGTCATATTAGAAATGGAGGACTGAATGGTGTCAAGTACACCCCCAATGTTGCTTTAAGGCAGATAAGCTGTGGAATCAAACTAAGCTTAGTATAGAAGGTAGAAAAATCTCATGTGTCCAACTCAAATGATATTCCAACAATGATTTTCTCTTTACTGGAGTATCTCAATAATTAGACCTTGATTCCTACTTGTATATTGTGTGATTTTGCATCCTTGTGGCAGGTTTAGTTACATGACCTGGTGATCCTCCTATTTCACATCTATTGTTTTGTAGCTTTGATGGTGGCTTCCTTCCTTTACTTGACTCTGGACCCAAGGCTCACATCTACTCAGCTGTACCCAATACATGTCTTCTAAGGTTCTCAGAAGTCCTTTTTTTCTGCACTAAGCCACCTTGAAGAAGGAAAATGGCATGAGTTAAGGCATTCAGGAAAACCTCTTTATTGCTTATTTGTTATTTATGGAACAATTTCCTTCTCTGTCAACATCCTTAAGCTTCTTGGCGTTCTCCATGTTTTTCGAAAGAGGAATAACCATCAGGTAACAAAGCCAAAATTATTTTGAAGTTTCTGAAGAAGGTAGGTTAGGAGACATTAGAGGAAAAAATGTATGCATAGATGGATGAGTGACCATTTGTTACATGATATTTACAACAGCTGAATAACATATAAACTTTTCCAAGTCAGAAACAAGGAAACAAAAATTGAGGGAAACCATAGTTTTCATATTCTTAACAAGTTGCTTATTCAAAGTCTTCCTGTTTCTACTTCCTTATTCATCCAGGCTCCTCATTACAAGAAACTGCTAACCCAAAGGGTGCTATCCCCACTTTTAGTCTTAGTGAAGTGGCAATTTATTTGGTTACTGAGAGTTGGTGAGGTATTAGAAGTTGTAATGAAGACAAAGAATTCTTCTTATCCTTTTGAAAACTTGGATATTTTTGAAAAAATGTATATGTTAAAATGAATGTAGCCTGGGATGGCACTAAGAGAGCTGTGCTCTGCTGGCTATGTGACACAGCTATATGATGTTGTGTAAATCACTTGTATTTCTCTGTCCGAATGTTTCTCCTTGCTTATGGAATGAGTCTTGGACCATTTCATTTCTAAAGTGCTTTCCAGTTCCAACATTTTATATTTTAAATATTTATGAAATTCTACCTCTGAGATTTTTTTCCAGGTATCTCAGAACATTTATTCTCTCAATAACCTTGAGGATTATTACATTTTTAAGAGGCTAGAGAGTGGTACAGCAAGGCCAAGTGTTTAAGGCTACACGATCTTCAAAAAGGCTAAGACTGGAATCTATTCTGTTGTATTCACTTTGCTATTTTATCAACAGATAATGATGCATCCTACACTGAATGTATAAACTAGAATACAAATGTTCTCAAAATATTACCCACGTTCTAAAACTATAAGTCTTAGAAATAGAAGAGTCTTTTCAAATCTGCCAATGCATATTAAAAGTATCAGCCTTGTCAAGGTAATAGGAGAACAGTGTAGTATACAGAAGACAAAGCAATGATGTGAATAACTCTTTGACGTCCTATAAACCAAGGTCAATCTATACGCAATCAAACGTTTTGAGTTACATTAGGGGTTTGGGCTGGGTTTGGGCTTCCTGGGAAACTTGTTGCACTTGGAATGAGGTACTGAGGGGTTTTCATCAATTTGGGAAACAGTTTCTATGAGCTGTTCGGTTGCTCTTCAGAAAAGTCAAGGAGACACTGAGAAAACTTTGGTCTCTAACTTTCATCCAAATATGCAGAGGTCAGAATCTTCCCTGATCTTTGGGACCAGCAGAAATCTGAGGATTGGGTCTCCCCGGGGCAATAAATCCAGACTAATGACATAATGCATAAGTTTTCTATCGTTGTGTTGCTTTGCAACCTCCTCTGGAGCTTCCCAGGTGTAATCTGAAACTGGCTCCCCATACACAGAGGACAGGGAGAGACAGAAGAAAAGGGCAGACCACTTCAGATCAGTAGGTGGCAGGTTTATAAGAAAGGGAGCTTGGTTATGAGAGTTTTCATGGGCGGCCACAAAACTAGTAGATTCTGTGCCTGCCTGCCTGCCAGAATCTTAAAAGTTTATATAGAGGTCTTAACTCGGTTCAGTCACATACACAGTCCAGATAGCCTCAACTCTACATTTCCATTTCAAGGCTGTATCCTTAAAAAAGCTTCTGGGAATGGGGAAGGCAAACAATATACATTCCAAGGACGAGAAACGGGTAAGCAGCCTCTAATTGCCCGGGTCCAGCTCAAGGGTCAACTGGTGGTCACCTCTTCTTGATGACCTCCTCCAACTTGCTATTGTAACAATTACCCCAAAATTTGCAGTTTAAAACAACACAGATTTATTCTCTTATAGCTATAGGGGTCAAAATTTCCAAAATCAAGGTTCCTTCTGGAGGCTTTAAGGGAGAATCCATTTCCTTGCCTTTTTCAACTTCTAGAAGTTGCCTGCATCCCTTGGTTCTTGGCTCCTTCCTTCATCTTCAAAGCCAGCAACATGCACTTCAAATTTCTCTCTTTCTGATTCTGACCCTCCTACAACCCTCTTAACAGGACCCTTGTGATTATATTGGGCCCACCCAGAATATCCAGGATAAATCTTCCAACTCTACATCCTTAATCATATCTGCAAAGTCCCTTTTCCCATGTAAGGTAACATATTCAGAGGCTCTGGGGATTAGGATGTAGGCATGTTTGGGGGCCATTATTCTGTCTACCACATATACTGGTCCATCTGGATCCACGCTACTTCCAGAAATGGTGTTTGGTAAGTTGTTAGAGGACCTTCAGTTGGATGAAAGCAGATTCCCAGTTGTCTACTGGGAATTAGAGCATCTGAGCCATACAAAGGGAGAGATACTGCAAAAGCTCTAGGGGGATAATGGACATAACACAGATGACTAAAGTAAGCACTAGGCGCAGCCACTGAGAAATCAGAGGACTCAGGAAGCCTTGATAATGCACACGTATTCTTTAACCCTGAGGCCAATTCAACACAAAAGCGCATCGAGCCTCTTAAGGTTAAGGCCATGCTTCTGCCACAGGGCATACACTGGAGGCCTCTTCTGCCTGGGACAGTATTTCCTCAGATATTCACATGCTAACCCCCTTACTTTCTTCAAATATTTGTTTAAATGTCATTTTCTCAATGAAGTTTGCACTGATCATTTTAAAATTGCAAACTGTCCTCCTCCTCGGATGTCTAATCCACATTACCCTGTTCCAGTTAAAATTTTTCCATAGCACTAATCACTTTCTTATAATTATATAATTTACTTATTTATTACGTCCACAGGGCATTATCTTCTCCTGGCCCTCAACCTAGAAGTTAGGTTCTAAGAAACCTGAGATTGTTTTTTTCACTGAATTATCCCAAGTGCTGGTAATAGTGCTTGGCATATAGTAGGTGCTTAATAAAGATTGTAAATTAATTGAATGACTAAAGATAAACCTCAGGTACTCCAGCTAAGTGTACCCTAATTGGCTGCACCCCAATTTTAATTGATTAACTGTTCCAATTTTAATTGATTAACTGTTCCAATTTTAATTGATTCCTAAACTTTAGCTTGTTAAGTGATTTTGGCTCTTCTTGTATTTTTGACATACAGGTCAATACTTGTCACTCATAAGGAATCAGGTTTCGACTCATCTCTCTAGTTATTTCAACCGTGGCTGTAACCAGAAGGAAAATCCACTGTAGCTCTGGCCTTGGGACACAAGTTTACCTGGCAGATGCCTCAACTGGGCCCATATAGCCTGAGATCAGGATTAGTCAGATAGCTTCTATAACAAATGCTTCTCTGAAGTACTCTCATATTGGTTCCACAAAACTGTTAGAATCTAAAAGGAATGGATTTGCTGTCCAAAAGTAATGGAATCTGGCTTTATTAAAAAGGGTATAACTCTTTTCCTCTTGACTATTTCCTAAGCTTCCTAGCTTTGTTTCCTTCCTTGGATAAGAAGTGAAAATGTTCTTCATTCCTCCAAAGTGATTAATTTCCTCTGAGGCAATTCTGCAACATAGGAGAATCTCATGGGTTTGCCAGCATGGCTTTGAGGCCAGCGTTAAATTTATATGAAACAAAACCCTGCGTAAAAGGAAACAGTTTTAGAGGTGGCATAACGGTGCCAATTTGTGAAACATGCTAGTAACAAATATTGATGTTTGCCCAATTTGATGACTGGCTAACCTAGCACAGCGATTGGTCACATCTTTTAGACCAAACAATCTGTGCTACACATACTGTGTTTCCAAAATATGACCAATAAAAATACATAGTTCTTTTGACAACTACCATGTCATAAGATAGTTGGGATGTCAGAAAGAGTCACTAAACTGTTAATAACCAAGGGGATGAAAATATTTAATTTGGCACGTCATGTGGATCCTCAGGAAGTAAAACCCCTTGTGCAGTCCAAGCACAGTGATAAACCCTTTCTTTAAGTCTCCCTCTGCTGGCTTCACCATTCTGCATGCTGAGCTCACTACTTGCATGTCATATTCTGTTGAAGAGAACAGGATGACAAGGCTTGATCCATGTCTGCAACAGCACAGCAGGTGAGTTTTACTTCGATGAGCCAAAAGCCATTCTCAGCCAAAGAGATGTCTTATTAGCAAGCATGAAACGATGAAACAAATTCAACTAAAACATAGTTTACAGGAAAAATTTTGCAAGAGCATCAGAAGTCCTGTATATCGGGGGTCCCCAACCCCCGGGTCATGGACCAGTACCCATCTGTGTCCTATTAGGAACTGGGCACAGCAGGAGGTGAGCAGTGGGCGAGTAAACGAAGCTTCATCTGTATTTACAGCCGCTCCCCATCGCTTGCATTACCGCCAGAGCTCTGTCTCCTTTCAGCATTTTGGTGAGTTGTATAATTATTTCATTATATACTACAATGTAATAATAATAGAAATAAAGTGCACAATAAATGTAATGTGCTTGAATCATCCCGAAACCATCCCCTCCCCATCCGCGGAAAAATCGTCTTCCATGAAACTGGTCCCTGGTGCCAAAAAGGTTGGGGACCGCTGCTCTATATTCATTTGTCAATTCCTTTATATAGAAATCATTTTGCAGTTTAAAATTACTTATGGAATAAGATTCAGCTATAGCTCTCCAGACATTTCACATCATCAAAGAAACTAAAGGTTTCATTTATATGAAAACATATGTAGAGAGATCATAATTATATCTAAGTCTTTATTATCTGTGTAGTGAATAAATTACTCAATGCCTAATGCCAAATTTGAGGCCAAGTTTTTGTCCTGAGACTTTCCATCTTTCACTCATGTCATCAAATTTGTGATAACTCTAATTTTTCCAACACCAATTTTAAAAATGGATTAAACTTAAAGGAAAATAGAAAATTTGCATGACTGCGGAGAGTGACATGGGTGTTGCCAGTAAAGTGGAACTCATCATATTCTTTCAAATGCAGTTCTCTTCCAAACACCCTTACTTCTTTCACTCCTTCAATTTTCCAGGGTGCCAGAATAAAAGCCTCAGATGCTTCTCTAATCATTTTCCTCCTTTACCTCATATATATAATATCTCTTACCTAGCCATCTCCCCAAAATTTCCAAATTTTTTCTTGTCTGAGACCCTCAATTTCCATTCATTGATTTTCAGACCTAATTGAAGGTAACACAAAAGGGCCTGATTTTGGCCTCCTAACTAGTCTTTTGAATGGCAGTTACAGCCACTCACTTGCCCTTCCCCAAACTCCTCCACCTCCAACCTACACTGTCTACCCTTTTTCTTACTCAGAATCTCAAAAACCACTGAGCTCATGCACCACAACTACTGAGCCTATGCTCTAGAGCCTGTGAGCCACAACTATTGAAGCCTGCGTGCCTAGAACCCGTGCGCTGGAACCAGAGAAGCCACCGCAATGAGAAGCCCGTGCACCGCAAAGAACAGTAGGCCCCGCTCGCTGCAACTAGAGAAAGCCCGCGCACAGCAACGAAGACTCAAGGCAGCCAAAAATAAATAAATAAATAAATTTCTTTAAAAAAAAAGAATCTCAAAAATTTTGTGTGTTATTAGTCATTCCCTTTTGTGGGAAACTCTCTTCCTTTGGATTCAATAACCACATAGTTTTCCATCTGCTTTTCTCTCTATTGCTTATCAGTTTCTTTTACCGATTCTTCCTTCTCTACTGGGCTTTAAATGCTGCCCCTTCAAAGACTGTCCCTCAACTCCTCTCTTCAGACCCCATGCACACTACCTACTAAAGTCCATGCCCCTGACTCTAATTAGGATTGCTACATTGACTTTCTCAAATTTATTTCTCAGGGCTTCCCTGGTGGCGCAGTGGTTGAGAATCTGCCTGCCAATGCAGGGGACATGGGTTCGAGCCCTGGTCTGGGAAGATCCCACATGCCGCGGAGCAACTGGGCCCGTGAGCCACAACTACTGAGCCTGCGCGTCTGGAGCCTGTGCTCCGCAACAAGAGAGGCCGCGATAGTGAGAGGCCCGCGCACCGCGATGAAGAGTGGCCCCCACTTGCCGCAACTAGAGAAAGCCCTCGCACAGAAACGAAGACCCAACACAGCCATAAATAAATAAATAAATAAATAAATAAATAAACCCAAAGTTTAAAAAAAAAAAAAAATTATTTCTCTAGTTCAGTTCTCCTCTTATCCCCGTAACCATGCATACAGTTGCTACTCAACACTGCTATTTAATTCAAATACACCTCAAAATTAGCACATCTTAATGTGAATTATCTCCCACCCCTCACTTACGCCTCCTCTAGAGTTTCTTATAGTAAGCAATATCACCACCATCCAATTGCTCAAGTTGAAATCCTGAATCTCACACTTGCTTTCAAGCACTCACTTTCCTTCTATACCCAGTCTTCTTTATCTCTTAAATATCTCTTAAAGAGTTCCACAACCACTGTAGTCTAAGCCAACATCATCTCTTGCTGGGATTACTGAAATGGCCTCCAAACTTGTTTCCTCATGTCCACTCTTTTTACCTCTTTCCACAGAGCATTTTTTAAAAGAAGTGTTTCAGGTCGTTTCTCACATGAATTCTTTCATTAGTTCTTCAGTGTTCTGCAATAACGAGCAATATTCTTAATGTGGCTTTACAAGACTTTGCATCGCCTACCCCTACTCTTTCTCTGCACTTCATTGGCCTTTGACTTCATTTAGCTCTCAAAAGTTCCATGATCTTCCTATGTCAGAACTCTTGCCTATGCACCTCATTTTCCTGGGACATGCTTCTACACCCTCCTTGTTTTATGTACTTCCCTTCATCCCTGAATTCTTAGCTTAAATGTCACTTCATCAAGGGAGCCTTCCCCACATCACATCCACCTTCCCCGCACCACATACACACTTGCTCTACTACTATTTTGTATCTCTCTTTAGCACTTTTCCAATCAACAATTACATATTTATTTGTATTTATAATATCTATCTATATATAAATATCTAAAGATATATACATATATTTGTAAATTATCTCCATGAGGCAGAAATATAATTTATCTTATTCAATGACATATTAGTAGTGGCTATAAGCGTGTATAGTACATAGAAGTCTCTCAGTAAATTTGTTGAATAAATGAAACCCAGATAAATTCACTTAAAATTGAGTCTTCATCATGTCCTCTTGTAGTTAAAAAAAACAAAACAAAACTAAAATGCTTTAAAACTTTACTACGTGGCTTTCAGGACTGCATAAGCCTGTGTACTTTATGTTTCACAAGACCTGGCCCCCATCAGTATTGTGTGTATGAATGTGTTCCTAAAGCAGAGTCTGGGAGATGATGTGGAATAAGTTGCATATGCATGATTGGTTCCAACGATGTATTAACCCAAGTTCAATAAGGGAATGTAATTCAGAATTGTGGAACTGAATGAAATGAGACAGAGCAGAATACACTTAGGCGCTTTAGTGCCATGTGGGTATGAGCCCTGTAAGTGAAAATCTAACTTATTCTTAGTAAGTCTGAAACAAATAACTGTGAGAAGTAATGATGTGCAGTGATTGTGTGGGGGGAGTACTTCAGATTATGATGACTATGGAACAGAAAACATAATGCCATGTGGAAACTGAATTTAACATATATAAGTATTTGAAGCAAGAGAAGTTTCTAGGAGACAAAATGTCTTCAGCAAAATAAGGAAGGTTTGGTAGATCCATTGTGGTATACTGCATTTTAGTCACATCCCACCTCTTACTCAATGATTTTGAAACAGCCCATAACAAAGGACATATATACAAGAAAGTTAATAAAATCAGAGTCTTGAACAGAAGGAGGAAGCAAGTAGATGGAAGGTTGAATCACTCAGAATTCTTGGTTGCAACCAAGAGAAATAGACCCAAACTAATTTAAGCAGAAATGAGCTCAAAGGAACTGCTATTATGTGGTCCAATCCTCTCAATTTTTAACTGACAAAATTAAGGCTGGTTTAAGCTACTTCCCTGAGGTCTCATGGCTCAATTGTATTAATGCCACTGGTCATAATTTCTATTTATATTTTCTTATTCCTTTAAATGTGTTTTATTTTACTCCTTAAATAATTTATTATGATTCTTGGGTATAAGCACTTATATGAACCTACATTCACTTTTTTCCTATTCTCTTGACTTATAAGAATACATGATGGATAAATGAAAAGAGATTAGGAAAAAATGCACTTTCTCAGTAAAATGTATAAGTAAGTGCAAATTTATCATTTGTATTTTGAAGTAAAAAGATGTTAGAGGTCATTTCTCTAAACTTTAAGATTATGAGAGAGAAATGCAAATATCCAATTGGCATTTTCTTGCCATGATCTGCTATCTTTGCCAAAGCTTTGTCATTTGTGAGCAATCCAGACCAAAAAAAAACAAAAAACAAAAAAAATCTTTTGCCAATTAAACTTTGATATTGTACAAATATTTTATATGTCATGTATTTAAATTTGTATTTACAGAGAAATACCTTCAGTGCTATAATAAAAACATTTCTCTTTGATTTGTCATGAAAAATATTTCCATTAAATATCCCTGTGTTTCTACATGCAATATAATGAATTCTCTTAGCTATGAATTTGAGTCAGTAGCATCAAGTATAATTTTTGAAGTTAGTTTGTAAAACAGACATTGTCCAAATAAGTAGTCTTACTTCTGCTTTTCACCCAAGGGCCCTTTCTTTCTCCCCACCTACAGTCTGTTATAATTTAAGGAATTAATATGAAGAGATTTGGTACTTATATGGTACATTTAGTTGTTAGGCTAATGGAGAATTTTAAAAACAGATATGCATAGTTAGAATCTACCCTTATTTAGACATAAGAAATCTTTTAGTGAATTGGGTCTTAGATCAGTTAATCAATTAAACAACTCAACTATTTTTTATCAATTTTTTGACAACAAGATAAATAATATACTCTAAGAGTAAACCTAGCAATTCTAATGATATAGATGTAATTCCTAAAGATATTTTTAGCTAGTATTTATATAAAATGCTAGCTGTTTTATACGTATAATCTAAATTGATTTTTACAACAGAGCTATGAGGACTTATTATCATTCTCCTTTTCCAGTGATGAACCTGAAGCTTACACAAGATAACTAAAGTCAAACAGCTAGTATATTAAAGGAGTTACGATTTGAACCCCCAAACTCATGACTTCAGAGTTCACGTATATAATCACAAAATTACATTCTCTTTCAATGTTTTATCACATCTTTAATTTGGAATTTTAAGCTTGGTAGTCAGATATTTGTCAAATATAATTTTTACAAATGTTATAGGGTTGGTAATTACTATTATTCCTAGTTGGAATATTGAACTAGTGAGACTGCGGAAGTAGGGATGATCTCATTAATAGCACTCAGACAAATCTTTTCAATGTTAGGGATTGATTTGGCAAAATGTCTAAGAAAGTTATACATCATTTTACAGTGACACAAAGGATAGTGTAGAATCCTATAAAGAAATCTCAATTTCTCTGGATGGCCAAAGTATCTGCAGTTATCCTGTATTCTATATTTCTAGTTGATTTTCTTCAAAAGTGGCTTCACACCACTAAAAATTCCAAAGCTATTTATTAAGCGTGAGCCTGTAATTCTGCTCTATCCTATTAAGAATGATTTTCAAATTGATAGTTATTACAGTTTATTGCTGTGGTGACTGCTAATGGTCTGAATGTTTGTGTCCCCCCCAAATTCTCATGTTGAAGTCCTAATGCCCAATGTGATGGTATTAGGAGGTGGAGCCTTTGGAGGTGATATAAGATTAGTGCTCTGCAAAAGGGGTCTGTGACAGCTCCCCTACCCCTTCTACCATGTGAGGCCACAGCAAGAAGTTTGAAGTCTGCAACCCCCAAAAATACCCTCACTAGGCCATGCTGGCACCCTAATCTTGGACTTCCAGCCTCCATATCTGTGAGAAATAAATTTTTGTTTGTGGTATTTTAATATAGCAGTCTGAACAGACTACAACAGTGACTTTAAAACATGTCACAGTCCTTCCATGGAGATATAGGGCCTAATAGATATTGGGCTGGGGGTGATTGATGAGCTTGGCTGGTTGAAAAACCCCAGTGTTTCAAGAAGAGCTTGGGTTGGTGGCAGTGGTTTTCTATGTGTCCAAGGTAAGGTCTTGCTGATCCTTGGACCAGCCCAATAGAGAACTTCCTAAGACTTTACATACCTCACCATATTCCCTAAAATCATATCATATTTGTATAGTTGCAGAAACCACGTTTACCAAGCTATGTCATTTGAAGCCAACATTGAGGTTTCAGGCACAATATTTCACTGTGCCACCAGAGTCAACTTGCTCTATAATCCACAGGTTATATAAAAATGAGGAAACGTCACACATGTGCATTACACGTCACCACTTAGGTGAATGACAGGTAGTTATCCACCAAGGCCAGACCCAGGGAAGGTCTGTGGGCAGCTGGTCTACAACAGTAGTCAAGTATGACTGAAGCTTAGGAAAATATAATTTCACATGTACCCCATATTTTCTTATAATACTTTGACACATATCTGAAAAAATATGACATGATACTTCTTCCTGGTTTGCAAATTGATCCATCACTCATTCACTTATGTTCTTATTTATTCAATCATTCAACAAATGCTGACTGAGCACCTGTATAAGACCAAATGCCTGCTTCTTAACACTCCCCATGCTGTTTAGTAAGAAGAATGGCTTAAACACTTTTGGATGTTCTAAAGCATGCATTTCAAATTAGAATGAAGGACAAATTATGCAATTAAAGGCTAGTAAGCAATTGGTTGTTTTGGGGAAAAGCAAACATAATTCCTATATTATACTATAAATTTATTGTCTTCAAAATGAAACAAACCCTTAACTCTTTTTCACAACCCTTTCTCTTTTCACATTTAGCTTTCTTTCTCTTTCCATCCTCCTTAGCAGCTAGTAAGCCAAATAAACTGAGATAATTTCAAGTTTTACTTCACAGAGGAATTAGATACCATCAAGTGTAAATTCCCTGCCTTCAAATTTATAAATATATATTCATTTACATCAATCCATACTACCGCCCTCCTCTTTGTTACAATAGACAACATGTCCCTCCCCATTCTGAGTCCAATCCCTCCACTGGTGCTCTGGTCTCATCATTTTTTTGCTTCATCGTGATCCTTGCACTATTAACCATGCACTATCTGTCTTGTATGTCCAATGTCTTATTCATTGGCTCTGTCCTATCAGTATTTAAGCTCTGTCATATTGGCTCCTTGGTAAAATACTAACAAAAATTAAACAATAGTTATCTCATCTTCTACCATATTGCATCTCTCTCTTTCTGCCTGTCCCTGTCTCTGTCTCTGTCTCTCTGTGTCTCTGTCTCTCTCTGTCTCTCGCTCTCTCTCTCTCACACACACACACACACACACACACAATGAGTTTGTTATTTCCACACTCATTATCTCCATTTCCCCGACCTCTTATAAACTTGCACTAGCCTGGTAACATGCTGTGAAATTTATCCCCTTGGTAAAGTTACCACTGACCTCCATTTTGCCCAGATAATAGCAATCGTGCCCAATTGACCCTCACACCTCCACTTTCCCCTTTACAAACCTTTCTCCACACTGAAGCTGAAATGAGATTTTTAAAACTATAAATCACATAATGTTAATGCTGCTTTAAACATCAGAGTCAATCCTTCATCTTTCAGAATAGGGCTCAAAATCCTTCGGTTTATGAGGTCCTCTACTAGCTGGTGCCTGCCAATATTGCCAACCTCACTCCTCTCTATTCCTCACCCCCATCCCCGTTCCTCTAGGCTCTGGTCATATTGAACTTCCTTTAATGCAACATGTTCTTCTTTGCTATGAGCCTTTCTATGTACTCTTTTTCCTCCTAAGGGTCTTCTCTTTACCCTTTAGCTTTCACCTTAGACATTAATTCCTATGGAAAGGCTCTTTAGCTTTCAATGTCTTTCCAGTGGCTTTCCATGTCACCATGAATTTCTTTGTCTTAGCGCTTATCACACTCTATTTAATTACTTGTTCATTTGTTTGTGTTCCCCATTAGACTGTAAGCCCCATCAGGTTTACTCTTCAAGAATCCAGGACTTATGCCTGAATAAGTGAATGAAAAATAATCATTCGATACACAAATAACAACTTCCAAATGGACGGAATATTTAAATATACAGAACAAATTTGCTAAACAACTAACAAAGGATAAATATCCATCTGTTTTTGGCATGGGAAAGCCTATCAAAGCCTACAAGCAGATGTATATATTATCAATAAAGCAATTGATTATAGGTCAGTTAGCATAAAAGGAAGAAATATATGGCAGTAACAAAAAACACCATCAACTATATTGGAAGCCAAATGGCAAGTTGGGGGAAAATATTTGCAAGCTATATCAAATAAGTGGTAAATATCCATACAATATTTTAAAGCTCTTAAATATCGATATGAGAGAAACAAATCCTTCACTAGAAAAGTACACCACAATATGAAATGTATACTGCAGAGGAAGAAACACAAATGACAGATAAATATATGTAGTGAATACCAACCAGTGAATGTTTATTGTGTTTATAATTGTGTCAGGCATGTGCTAAGCAATTTACAGTGTTAACCCATTAATTCTCAAAATGAACTAATGAGTTAGATGCTATTATTATTCTCTTATTTATCTTACAGAAGAGGAAACTGAGTCACAGAGAGGTTAAGTAACTTTCCCCAAATCTCACAGTAGTAGTGGAGCCTGGATTTAAACCCAGACAATCGAATCTAACAGCTCACACACTAAAAGCTCGGCAATCCCTTGATGCTGTAATGATGTTGGGGAAAATATTTCACCTTGTTAACAACAAATCAACATAATAAGGTGCAAGACTTGCTTGATTAAATTGGGAGCTTTATATACCATTAACAATATGAAGAACTGAGTAAAAGGGACTTTCATAAATTGCTGGTAAGAAATAGGTCCAAAAGAAAAAAAAAAAAGAAAAAAGAAATAGGTCCAAACTTTCTGGAAAACAAAACTTAAAATAGTGCCTTTGCTTCAACCCACTCACTGTATTGTGGTTGACTGGTTCAAAGCTTTAACATCAATTATATTCATTACAGCATTGTAATGAATAAAAGAGAGAATAAAACCTTAGTTACTTAAATGACTAACAATAGGGGAGTAAATAAATTATGCTAAATGTGTAAAACGTGTTTCTATGCAGACATTAAAAATTACATTTAGAAGACTGTTTAATAATAAGAAAATGTTCCCAAGAAATTGTTAAATAAAAAAATCACACAGTAATATTCCAATATTATAAAATGAAAAATATTTTAAAATCGAGGGCTATGCAATAATTAAATAAAATGATCATGTTTGGCTAGTAAACTTGTAGATATCTTTTTCTTATTTTGTTTGCTTCTGAATTTTCTAAGAGTTCTATGTTGAAAATATTTTCCTTAGTCACGAAAATTAATATGATAAAACCCTGGACTTTAGGATTTGACTCCTGGTTTTGAAGTTTGATAGCTTTTATGTATTCTCACTCTTCTGTATAACTGGGCAAGTAAGCATACCTCACAGGACTACGGTAAGGATTAGGTATGAATAAAGTGCCAAGTGTATAAAATATGATCGAAACATGAAAACTCCCACTTTCTTGGTGCTTGAGAGGTCTTGGCATAGTACTTAAATTTGTTCAACCAATTTCTAAAATTTCCACAGTCAGTTGAATTAGATTATAAGCCAGGGACTGTCGTGATGTTGAGGGTACAAAATACCATGGCTGCTGGAGATTTGGGCCAATACAGGCAATTTGTTCCCAATACAGGCAATCAGTAATTCCAAGTATGCTGCCTAACATATGTTATACACACGGGGGCTTTATTCAAGTGAATGCCAATTTCAAAGGAGTCTAATCTGGTTGGTGCTGAAAGGCAGCATGAATCTTCAGTGAGCAGGAGTATTTGGAGAAAAATAGGTGACTGCCTTTGATCTAGGTGATGAGTTTAATCTGGAGCATGTTTTCAATGAGTGCCATAGGTTATGTGTAAATATGATCATTCTTCTCAGTAGAAAATTCTTGCAAAAGGTGAACATCTGCAGTTCAAGACATTGACCCAGCCCCTAGAGAGTGTAGTAGAGAACTAATGAGAAATCTAAGGCAGGTTTAAGCTGACCAAACATGGCAGGGTTCCAAGTAGTTTCCAAGGCTGGTACATTGGGTACCAGCCTTAGATTTCACTGATGGAAAAAGGATTCTTGGCTTGGGATTCTAGCATGGCTAAATCTCTCAACTCACATATTGGTGGCCTGGGGTCTACATTCCATCTAACACTACAGAGTTGAAGCAAAATTAAAACTTAGTTTCCAGTATTTAAATATTGGGAGACTTCATGGCAAAATTTGGATTTTGGATTTTTTATGAGACATGGGAATAATTGGCAACACTGGGGCTGTATTTCTATCTTGCAAAAACTGGCTAGAGCCAAGTAGATGCTACCCGCCAGATGAGGCATGCAGCCTCTGATTGTCCATGTTCCTCACTTTCCCTACCCAGCCTGCTTCACTCATAGTCATTACCCGCTAGGCCCCTATAGTGATTTGTTTACAATTTCTCCTGGTTTGCAGTGCTGTCTGCTTCCAAGAGGAAGTCAAAGGCTGCTAAGACTGATGTGTATGTCAAGCTGATAACAGGATACCCTTTGGTCTAATCACAAAATTTCAAAACCAGAGGGTTAAGTAGAGATGTATACTGGCTTACTGCTCTCCCATGTACATAAAAGGAACCAGGAAGTGTTAGGCAAGCAGTCAACTTGAAACTAGGAACTCATTGGAAGTTACAATTTCCAGAAAAAATAAAGATCAGCTCTGTGCTTTGTGACCACCTAGAGGGGTGGGATAGGGAGGGTGGGAGGGAGGGAGATGCAAGAGGGAAGAGATATGGGAACATATGTATATGTATAACTGATTCACTTTGTTATAAAGCAGAAACTAACACACCATTGTAAAGCAATTATAATCCAATAAAGATGTTAAAAAAAAAGGAATAGTTTAATGGAAACAATATTTAACAGAGAAAGTAACTTAGATATATGTGTGAGAGTGACTTTTATATGACATGCATGAATATATATAAAACATTTGAATTCTCTAGGCCTTAGTTTTCAATATGTAAATAAAGGAATTTGAAAATGAGACTCTCCAGTCCTTTTAACCACTCCCATTCTATTGTTCCATGCAAAATCTTGCTATCCTTAATTAGGAGCTATCATATTCTCAACAGGGTCTAGCCTCCTAGCTCTTAAAGGAGGATCTATGGAGATGATGCTACATCAAACCAATACAGTGGCTTCCTGATGTGTTTTTCTGTTAAAAGACCAACAACATTACCAAAGCGAGCTCTTTATCTAGGAATCTGAACCTACAGCTTTCAATACAGAAATCCGTGAAATTCGGTAGACATTTTCAGCATTAGTTTCCAATGCCAGATAGCAAGATCTGCTTCAGCACTTATTTTATAAGTGCCATAAATCAAGTTTTCTAACCAGATAGTTTCCATCCAGAGCATGTCTTGTTAGCATTATTTCTTTGCACGGTACTCAGAATTTTCTTTTATCATGGCAAGGGTTAGAAAACGTTGCTTAGCTTTTGTTTATTTTCTATCATAAATGTGCTGATAGATGTAATTTCTGTTTAGCCATTTCCAAAGTACTATTTTAGTACAGCAAGAAAATATACATTTTAATTCTGTCTAGACAGAACTTTTGCTCCAAGTCAACACCAGAAATGATCTAGGATGTGTTGTCCAAGGTCTAACATTATGTATGACTTCCCCAGTAGAAAATATAGTACGACAGCCATCAGGCAAATTCCAGCATTCAAATCCCAGCTCTACCATTTCCTAGAGGTATAAGATTGCACACATTACTCAATATCTCTGAGACTTTTCCCCTGTTATAAATTGGACTGATGTTAAGATATATTAGCTAATTTATAAGTTTCTAGATTGTTAAATGAGATAATATATTATTTAGCTCAGAATTAATACTGGTTGTTAATAAAAACAGCACTATTATTAATACAAAATTATGGAAATTTATCAATAAAAATGCATTTTGCTTCTGAAAATTGTCATCAACAGATGTGCCCAATATATAAAACAACCAAAAAGTATTCTTTAGTATTTTTAGTCCCCTAGGGGGGCTAACTAATGAGATGCAGCTGCCTCAACTTTCCTTAGGCAAGACCATGACATCTGGCACCTGGCTATACAAAATCCTCTAGAGGTCAGTCTAAGTTACAAACTATGCTAATCAGATATTCTTGCATAGTCAATGAGCCAATGACAAGAATGAAGAAAGCTGATGATTATTACTAAGTAACCACTACTGACTCTGAATGAAATTGGAAAAAATTGACAAATAATAGGGGTAAGAAAAAGTTTAGTATGGCTTCAGTATATTTACATTAGATAAAGAATTCTTAGAGAATAATCCTTTGCAATTTATGCTGATGACTTCCAAAAACTTTGTTTCTATACTGTCAAAGGATTTTTTTAAATTATGAAACTTCTTGTATATTTACAAACTGACTTCTAAAGATTTTCATCTTAAATTTATATAATTCCAAATGCTGTACTATTCCACACATTGTACTTATTAAAGTTTTTAAAGTAAAACAGTTATATTGCATTTCTAAATTATTTCAGTCCTCTAAACACTTAGCAAGTTCACATTGCCCTTGATTTGTTTAAAAATACACAAACTGTTTTTCCTTAATCAGACAGAAATGTTCTTTCTCTTCTTGAACTTATATTTCTATTCCATGTACAAACAGAATATTATCTCTAAGTACTGTTTTTGATCACCTAACAATATTACTCTGCAGGAAAATTTGTATATTAATTAATCCTAATTTTTAAAAGTTCTGATAATTATAAATTTCTGTTATTTTTTTCTTTTTTTTTGAGCTATGTTACAATTATTATTTGTTAATGCAGAATTATTCAAAATAGCATAATATAACCCAGATTTTTATTAGTAACAAACATATACAGTAAAATATTATTAGAAATATATTTCTTAATAATTAGTTCATTTATATATGAATTAATAACTAATTATTGCTATATTGAGGCAATGTCAAATTTATTCTAATTTTTCTATATACATGTATGAAAACTTATTCATATAAAAAAGTAAATGGGAATTTGAAGGTGGTTTTACAAAAACACTGTCCCTTAATTCTTAAAACTCCTTTATATTTTAAAATTCACATTATGATCTAGCATTAAAATAATTTTTAGTGATTTATCAACATCAAGAACTATACATTGTCTTCCTGCACATTTTTAGGCAGCAAAGAATTATATATAATCTAGTTTTAAAAAATAATTTATTACATAGTCATTAGATTTCTGGAAAGTAAACTAAAAATGTTATCAAAAGTTGTTAAATGACTATTTAGGTGCATTATAGTTTTTCACTTGGATATATGTTATTTAATATGATATATGCAAAAGTTGTGAAAAATTACAATAGTAAATTTAAATATATCTTTGACAGTAATTTTTTTAATATCATGGTTTTATCTTAACAGGCACTTTAAGTATACTTTGGAGCTGCAGACACAGCTGAGACAAGCATGTATGGGAGTATTCACCAAGCTTTTCCTCATTTCCCAGAGTGGTGCAAATGCAGAGTGGGGAGCAAATTGCTATTGCACTACATCTGATATTTTCTATGTATATTCTCTTTGCTTTGCATATTCTTGTTCCCTTAATTCTTTACCAATAATCCAAGGTTGTGAAATAAAAATTAGTCATGCTGTCCACTCTACAGTATGTCCTAATTTATAATACCCCAACATGAACCATAATGCAGTTTCTAATATCCCATTACCACCCAAACATAAATATGTATAAGATTGCAAAAGACATGAAGCAGTATGGTGCTTTAATCAAAAGATATTGGACTGCCACTAATAATTTGAAATATTTATTAATGTGGTATGCAGAGACTTCTATACCCTCAAGTAGTCATAGTAAAATATAGAATGATGGAGAAGCATACTTTTCTTCTATACAGTGGAAAGAGAGTGAGTATGAAGGGGAACATGGGATAGAAAAGGAAATACTTCATTGTCTATGGATGTGAAGTAAATACAGAATAGAAAATTTGGAAAGTGATAATTTGTTCTATTAAAACTAACCAGGGGGACTTCTGCTTTCCAGTCTGGCATGACAGAGATTAGAAGGTGCCACTCCATCCTAACAACAAGAAAAATCTGAATAAACTGAAAAATCAACAACTATCCTTAGATTCATCAAATAAATGAAGTCACAGGGCAAACTGCTGCCTCCCATATTGGAGGGACAGACAGGCACAGAGAATTACAGCTTACCAGAGCAGAAACCCAGGAGCAGAAACACCCACAGGAACGAGTACTAGGATAGGAAAACTTGAACTGTAAATAATGAATTGCTAGAGGCTCAGTATGGACAACTCTGAGAATTAAAAACTCTAAGAAGACCCAGGTATGAGGGTAGAGTACTTTTGTGAATTTTACTTCTAGGAGTTCTACTACATCCTCACAGTGAAAAACCAAGTAATTTTTTTGGTGCTTCTATAAGGGGAGAAAAAAATAAACCATTTTGACATATGCCAGAGCATTCTGTTTGTCTTAAAAGACCTGGCCTCAGGAGAAACTATTTTCCCAGAGGCTAACCAGTAGGGGTTTTATTAGAGCCTAACCTACCGGGGGGAAAGGAAATACCTAGCTTCAGCTGGCTTCTAACTGGGGGAAGGGAAATACATAACTCTTAACTCCCTCTAGTCCTCATGTCAACCTAAGCGGAGAGGGAACTGAGAAGCACCAGTAAATTTCACAATCCAGGGGCACAGGTTCACCAAAAGACTGATATCCAATAGGACCATAGAACACTTTCTCTTCCCTCACATCTTACCACTACATTACTAAAGGTCCATTTACCACAATTTCTTTTATATAGTATATCATGTCTGCATTTCAACAAAAAATTGCAAGGCACACTAAAAGGCAAAAAATACAATTTGAGGAGATAAATAAGCACCGTAACCAGAGTCATATAAGGCAGGAATACTGGAATTATCAGAACAGAGATTTTTAAAACTACTGTATTACTAATGTGCAAAGGACTTTAATGCATAAAGTAGAAAACATGAAAGAACTAGATGGCTAATGTAAACAGAGAGATAGAAATTCTAAGAAAGAATAAAAAAGAAATGCTAGAGTTCAAAAACACTGTAATGGAAATAAAGAATGCCTTTGATGTGCTCATTAGTAGACTGGAAACAGCTGAGGAAGGAATCTCTGAGCTTGAAGATGACAATAGAAACTTCCAAAATTGAAAAGCAAAGAGAAAAAGAGAAAAAAAAAAGAATATACAAGAACTGTGGAAGAACTACAAAGCATAAAATATGCATATAGAAAATACCAGAGGAGAAGAGAGGGAAAAAACCCAGAAGTAATATTTCAAGCAATAATGATTGAGAATTTCCCCAAATTAACGTCAGACACTAGATTGCAGATCAGGAAGCTGAGGGAACATGAAGAAGGATAAATTTCAATAAAAACTATATCCAGACATGTCATATTGAAATCTCAAAAAATAAAAGGTAAAGATAAAATTTTGAGAGAAGCTAAAGGAAAAAACACCACACCTATAGAGGAACAAAGGATTACATTTGACTTCTCCTCAAAACCATGCAAGCAAGAGCAGAGTGGAGTAAAATCTTTAAAGTGTTGAGAGAAAAAAACCCCACCAACCTAGAATTCTGTACCCTGTGAAATTATCCTTCCAAAGTGATGGAGAAGTAAAGAATTTCTTGAACAAAAATTGAAAGAATTTGTTGTCAGTAAACCTGCCTTGCAAGAAATGTTCAAAGTTGTTCTTCAGAGAGAAGGAAATATTGGGTTAGAAACTTGAATCTACATAAAGTAAGAGCATTAGAGAATAAATAAGTGAAGGTAAAATAAAACTTTTATTTTTCTCATTTTAATTGATAACAATTTGCTTCAAATAATAGCAGCAATGATATATTCTATTCCCTTCTTCCCTCTGTGTGTATGTGTGTATATACTTTTATACTATATTATATACATATATTTATTTATGTAAAAGTGAGTTGAATTACAATATGATGCAAAGGATGGTAGAGAGGAATTGGGAATATTTTATTCTTGTAAGGAATAGGTACCCATGAGCGGTATAGCGTTATCTGAAAGCGAACTTGGATTAGTTGTAAATGTATATTTCAAACTCTAGGACAACCAATAAAAAAGGTTTAAAAAAGGTATAATTGATATGCTAAAAAAGGAGAGAAAATGAAATCATATAAAAAGCACAATTAAAACCACAAAGGACAGAAAAAGTATGGAAGACAAAAATAGGAATACAGAACAAGAGCAACAAATATAAAACAATAACAAATATGGTAGATATTCATCCAAATATATCAATGAACACCTTACATGTCAATTGTCTAAATACACCAATTAAAAGAATGATTTTTAGAGTGGATCAAAAAAACAAGATCTAACTAACTATATGCTGTTTACAAGATATCCATTGAATCTCTCAGAAATGGACAGATCCTGCAGGGAAAAATCAGGAAGGACAGGGCTTCCCTGGTGGCGCAGTGGTTGAGAATCTGCCTGCTAATGCAGGGGACACAGGTTCGAGCCCTGGTCTGGGAAGATCCCACATGCTGCGGAGCAACTAGGCCCGTGAGCCACAACTACTGAGCCTGCACATCTGGAGCCTGTGCTCCACAACAAGAGAGGCCGCAACAGTGAGAGGCCCGCACACCGCGATGAAGAGTGGCCCCCGCTTGCCACAACTAGAGAAAGCCCTCGCACAGAAACGAAGACCCAACACAGCCAAAAATTAAAAAAAAAAAAAAAAAAAAAAAAATCAGTAAGGACAGATTTGAACTCAGTGGTACCATCAATCAACTAGATATAATTGACATCTATAAACTATTTATCCAACAACAGCAGAATACACGTTCTTCTCAAGCTCACATGGAACATTTACCAAGACAGACAATGATAACATTCTGGGCCTTAAAAAACATCTTAACAAATTTAGAAGGATAAAAGTCAAACAATTTCTAAATAACACATGGGTCATTGGGGCAGTTCAAGATGGCAACTTGGGAAGAGCCTGAACTAATCTATTCCCACAGACACAACAAAGATACAGCTACATATGGATCAATTCCTTCAAAAAAGAACCTGAGAACTAGCTGAACATCTGCTCCACAACAAAGGATAAAAAGGATGACACTGAAACAGGTAAGAGAAGCAAAGAAATACTTTCACCAAAACCCTACCCATGGTGAGGCAGCACACAATTGTGATGGGTCTTACCAGACAGGTTTTCCTCCCAGAGGAGCAAGGGGTGGCACCCCACAGCAGGCACTCCTGCCCTGGGATCTACACCAGAGAGATGAGCTCTCAAAAATCTGGCTTAGAAAACGAACAAGGCTGATGTCTAAGGGTCACAAAGGCCTGTAGGAAACTGAGACTCCTCTCTTAAAGTGCTCACATATGGTCTCATTTGCCCCAAGACACAGCAAAATAATAACAGTTTGTAAAGTGCCAAGATTATATGTGAAAGAGAGCCATTTGTGAACCTACAAGCATCAGCTGAAAAGGGGAGGAACTGGTGGAACTGCTCTCTGGACATGGAAGCACTGGCAGATGACATTGCTGTGCTCCTCACCTAACCTGCTAGCACAGGTGCGTGAGCCTGGATGAGGGGGTGACCAATCACAGCTCTATCCCACAGCATTGCTGAAGCTAATGAGGGGTTGGACAAGAATAACCATCACCTACACAAAGCCACTCATTTAAGACGGAGAGAGGTAGCACTTTTGTCTGGTACATAGAAACAAACAGAGAGACAAGCAAAATTAGGAAAAGAGAAATATGTTCCAAATGAAAGAACAAGACGAAACCTCAGAAAAAGAACTTAATGATATGGAGACAAATAATCTACCTGATAAAGAATTCCAAGTAATGGTCATAAATATGCTCACCGAATTTTGGAGAAGAATGGAAGAACACAGTAAGAACGTCAACAAAGAATTAGAAAATATAAGAAAGAATCAATCAGAGCTGAAGAATACAATAACTGAAATGAGAAATACACTAAAGGGTATGAACAGCAGATTAGAAGATGCAGAATAATTGATCAGCAATCTGGAAGACAGAGTAGTAGAAATCACCCAATTAGAACAGCAAAAAGGAAGAAGAATTTTAAAAAATGAGAATAGTTTTAAGGGGCATTTGGGACAACATTAAGTGTACTGACATTCACATTATAGGGTCACAGAAGGAGAAGAAAGAGAAAAGGAACAGAAAACATTTTGAAGACATAATGGTTGAAAACATTTCTAGCCTGGAGAAGGAAACAGACATCCAGGTCCAGAAAGCACAGAAAGTCCCAAACAAGATGAACCGCAAAAGATCCACACCAAGACACATTATAATTAAAATGTCAAAATCTAAATATAACGAGAGAATTTTTAAAGCAGCAAGAGGAAAACAACTAGTTACATACAAGGTAACTCCCATAAACATGATCATTTATGAGGCCAGAACTACCCTGACACTAAAACCAGAAAAAAACATGACAACAAAAAAAAAAGTTACAGGAAATCTCCCTAATGAACTTAGGTGCAAAAACCCTCAACAGAATATTAGCAAACTGAATTCAACAAGACATAAAAAGAATCATGCACCATTATCAAGTGGGATTTATTCCAGGGATGAACAATGATTAAACATTCAACAAATCAGTCAAAGTGATACATCACAAAGAATACATTTATAAGATTATCTAAATAGATATAGAAAAAGCATTTCACAAAATTCAACATCCATTTATGATAAAAATCTCAACAATGTGGGTATAGAGAAAACATACCTCAATATCATAAAGACCATATATGACAAAACCACAGCTAACATCATAACAGTGAAAAGCTGAACTATTTTCTAAGGTCAAGAACAAGACAGAATGCCCACTCTTATCACTTTTATTCAACATGGTACTGGAAGTCCAAGCCACAGCAATCAGAGAGGAAAAAGAAATAAGTCATTCAAACTGGAAAGAAATAAGTAAAACTATCACTATTTGCAGATGACACGATACTACATATGGAAAACCCTGAAGACTTCACCAAAAGACTTATAATAAATGAATTCAGGAAAATTGCAGGATACAAAATTAATATACAGAAATCTGTTGTTTTTTTATACACTAATAAGAAACTATCAGAGAAATTAAGAAAACAATCACATTTACAATTTCATCTAAAATAATAGAATACCTAGGAATAAATTTAACCAAGGAGATGAAAGATCTATAGTCTGAAATCTATAAAACATTGATGAAAGAAATTGATATGACACAAATAAATGGTAAGATTCACCATGCTCATGGATTGGAAGAATTAATATTGCTAAAATATTCCCAAATACTACAAAAAGCAATCTACAGATTCAATGCAATCCCTATTCAAATACCAATGGCATTTTTCACAGAACTAGAAAAGGAATCCTAAAATTTAATGGAACTACAAAAGACCCTGAACAGCCAAAACAATGTTGAGAAAGAAGAATAAAGCTAGTGGTATCATGCTCTCTGATTTCAAACTACACTACACAGCTATAGTATTCAAGACAATGTAGTATTGGCACAAACACAGACACATAGATCAATGGAACAAAATAGAGAGCCCAGAAATAAACCAATCAATTAATACACAACAAAGGAGGCAAGAATATGCAATGGAGAAAAAGCAGTCTCTTTAATAAATGGTGTTGGGGAAACTGGACTGCTACATGCAGTCTATCTTACACCATATTCAAAAATAAATTCAAAATGGATTAAAGACTTGAATATAAGACATGAAACCATAAAAGAAAGAATAGACAAATCGATCAATGAAACAGAATAAAGAGCCCAGACATTTACCCACATAACTAAAGTCAACTGATTTTTAATGAAGGAGCAAAAACAATACAATGGAGCAAAGATAGCCTCTCCAATAAACAGTGCTGGAAAACTGAACATCCACAAGGCAAAAAAAAAAAAAAAAAAAAAATCTAGACAATAGTATTACACTTTTCACAAAAGTAACTCAAAATGGTTCATAGACCTAAATGTAAAGCACAAAACTATAAAATTTCTGCAATGTAACATATTAGGAAACCTAGATGACTATGGGTATGGCTGTGACTTTTTAGATAAAATACCAAAGGCATGATACATGAAAGAAATATTTGATAAGCTAGACTTCATTAAAATTAAAGACCTCTGCTCTAGGAAAGACAATGTCACGAGAATGAAATGACAAGCCAAGAACTGGGAGAAAATATATGCAAACAAAACATCTGAAAAAGAACTTATCCAATATATAAAAAAACTCTTAAAGCTCAACAACAAAAAAATAAAAAACCTGTTAAAAAATGGGCAAAGGGCGCATCATCAAAGAAGATATACAGATGGCAGAAAAGATATCATCAGGGGATTGAAAATTAAAATAATGAGATACCACTATGCATTTATTAAAATGGCCAAATTTAGAACACTGACAACACTAAATGCTGGTGAGTGTGTAGAGCAACAGGAACTCTCATTCACTGCTGGTAGGAATTCAAAATGTTACCATCACTTTGGAAGGCAGTTTGACGGTTTCTTACAAAACTAAACATAATCTTACCATATGACCCAGAAATCATATTATTTGGTGTTTACCCACATAAATTGAAAAAAAACTTAATATGGCTATTTATACCAGTTTTATTCGTAATTGCCAAAACTTGGAAGCAAGCAAGATGTCCTTTAGTGAATGAGCAGATAAATAAGCTGTGGTACATTTAGGGAATAGGATATTATTCAGCACTAAAAAGAAATGAGCTATCAAATCATGAAAAGACATGGAAGGAATCTTAAATGCATATTATTGAGTGAAAGATGCCAAACTGAAAAGGTTACTCTATGACTCCAACTATTTAACATTCTGGATAAGGCAAAACTATGGAGACAAAATATTAGTAATATCCAGTGATTATGCAGGAGAGAGGGATGAATTTGTAGAGAACGGAGGATTTAAAAAACATTTTTTAAACATCTTTATTGGAGTATAATTGCTTTACAATGTTGTGTTAGTTTCTTCTGTACAACAAAGTGAATCAGCTATATGTATACATATATCCCCATATGCCCTCCCTCTTGCACCTCCCTCCCATCCTCCCTATCCCACCCCTCTAGGTGGTCACAAAGCACCGAGCTGTTCTCCCTGTGCTAATGCAGTTGCTTCCCACTAGCTACCTATTTTACATTTGGTAGTGTATATATGTCAATGCTACGCTCTCACTTCGTTCCAGCTTACACTTCCCCCTTCCCCATGTCCTCAAGTACACTCTCTCTGTCTGCGCCCTTATTCCTGTCCTGCCCCTAGGTTCATCAGAACCTTTTTTTTTTTTTTTTAGATTCCATATATATGTTAGCATATGGTATTTGTTTTTCTCTTTCTGACTTACTTCACTCTGTATGACAACCTCTAGGTCCAACCACCTCACTACAAATAACTCAATTTCGTTTCTTTTTATGGCTGAATAATATTCCACTGTATATATGTGCCACATCTTCTTTTTTTTTTTTTTAAACATCTTTATTGGAGTATAATTGCTTTACAATGGTGTGTTAGTTTCTGCTTTATAACAAAGTGAATCAGTTATACATATACATATGTTCCCATATCTCTTCCCTCTTGCATCTCCCTCCCTCCCACCCTCCGTATCCCACCCCTCTAGGTGGTCACAAAGCACTGAGCTGATCTCCCTGTGCTATGCAGCTGCTTCCCACTAGCTATCTATTTTACATTTGGTAGTGTATATATGTCTATGCCACTCTCTCACCCTGTCACATCTTACCCCTCCCCCTCCCCATATCCTCAAGTCCCTTCTCTAGTAGGTCTGTGTCTTTATTCCCGTCTTGCCACTAGGTTCTTCATGACCTTTATTTTCCCTTAGATTCCATATATATGTGTTAGCATACTGTATTTGTTTTTCTCTTTCTGACTTACTTCACTCTGTATGACAGACTCTAACTCCATCCACCTCACTACAAATACCTCCATTTCATTTCTTTTTATGGCTGAGTAATATTCCATTGTATATATGTGCCACATCTTCTTTATCCATTCATCCGATGATGGACACTTAGGTTGCTTCCATGTCCTGGCTATTGTAAATAGAGCTGCAATGAACATTTTGGTACATGACTCTTTTTGAATTATGGTTTTCTCAGGGTATATGCCCAGTAGTGGGATTGCTGGGTTGTATGGTAGTTCTATTTGTAGTTTTTTAAGGAACCTCCATACTGTTCTCCATAGTGGCTGTATCAATTTACATTCCCACCAACAGTGCAAGAGGGTTCCCTTTTCTCCACACCCTCTCCAGCATTTATTGTTTCTAGATTTTTTGATGATGGCCATTCTGACTGGTGTGAGATGATACCTCATTGTAGTTTTGATTTGCATTTCTCTAATGATTAATGATGTTGAGCATTCTTTCATGTGTCTGTTGGCAATCTGTATACCTTCTTTGGAGAAATGTCTATTTAGGTCTTCTGCCCATTTTTGGATTGGGTTGTTTGCTTTTTTGATATTGAGCTGCATGAACTGCTTGTATATTTTGGAGATTAATCCTTTGTCACTTGCTTTATTTGCAAATATTTTCTCCCATTCTGAGGGTTGTCTTTTCATCTTGTTTATGATTTCCTTTGTTGAACAAAAGCTTTTAAGCTTCATCAGGTCCCATTTGTTTATTTCTGTTTTTATTTCCATTTCTCTAGGAGGTGGGTCAAAAAGGATCTTGCTGTGATGTATATCATACAGTGTTTGTCTATGTTTTCCTCTAAGAGTTTTATAGTGTCTGGCCTTATATTTAGGTCTTTAATCCATTGGGAATTTATTTTTGTGTATGGTGTTAAGGTGTGTTCTAATTTCATTCTTTTACATGTAGCTGTCCAGTTTTCCCAGCACCAATTATTGAAGAGACCATCTTTTCTCCATTGTGTATTCTTGCCTCCTTTATCAAAGATAAGGTGACCTTATGTGCATGGGTTTATCTCTGGGCTTTCATTCCTATTCCATTGATCTATATTTCTCTGTTTGTGCCAGTACCATACTGTCTTGATTACTGTAGCTTTGTAGTATAGTCTGAAGTCAGGGAGCCTGATCCTCTAGCTCTGTTTTTGTTTCTCAAGATTGCTTTGGCTATTCCGGGTCTTTTGTGTTTCCATACAAATTGTGAAATTTTTTGTTCTAGTTCTGTGAAAAATGCCATTGGTAGTTTGATAGGGATTGCATTGAATCTGTAGATTGCTTTGGGTAGTATAGTCATTTTCACAATGTTGATTCTTCCAATCCAAGAACATGGTATATCTCTCCATCTGTTTGTGTCATATTTAATTTCTTTCATCAGTGTCTTATAGTTTTCTGCATACAGGTCTTTTGTCTCCTTAGGTAGGTTTATTCCTAGGTATTTTATTCTTTTTGTTGCAGTGGTAAGTGGGAGTGTTTCCTTAATTTCTCTTTTAGATATTTAATCATTACTGTATAGGAATGCAAGAGACTTCTGTGCATTAATTTTGTATCCTGCTACTTTACCAAATTCATTGATTAGCTCTAGTAGTTTTCTGGTAGCATCTTTAGGATTCTCTATGTATAGTATCATGTCATCTGCAAACAGTGACAGCTTTACTTCTTCTTTTCCGATTTGGATTCCTTTTATTTCTTTTTTTTTTTTTTTGGTCTGATTGCTGTGGCTAAAACTTCCAAAACTATGTTGAATAATAGTGGTAAGAGTGGGCAACCTTGTCTTTTTCCTGATCTTAGTGGAAATTGTATGGTTGCTTGTAGTAATCGCTCATGATCCTTTGTATTTCTGCAGTGTCAGTTATTACTTTTTCAATTCTAATTCTGTTGATTTGAGTCTTCTCCCTTTTTTTCTTGATGAGTCTGGCTATTGGTTTATCAATTTTGTTTATCTTCTTAAAGAACCAGCTTTTAGTTTTATTGATCTTTGCTGTAGTTTCTTTCATTTCTTTTTCATTTATTTCTGATCTGATCTTTCTGATTTCTTTCCTTCTGTTAAGTTTGGGTTTTTTTTTGTTGCTGTTATTCTTTCTCTAATTGCTGTAGGTGTAAGGTTAGGTTGTTTATTTGAGATTTTTCTTGTTTGTTGAGGTAGGATTATATTGCTATAAACTTCCATCTTAGAACTGCTTTTGCTGCCGCCCATAGGTTTTGGGTCACTGTGTTTTCAATGTCATTTGTTTCTAGGTATTTTTTGATTTCCTCTTTGATTTCTTCAGTGACCTCTTGGTTATTTAGTAGCATATTGTTTAGCCTCCATGTGTTTGTATTTTTTACAGTTTCGTTCCTGTAATTGATATCTAGTCTCATAGCATTGTGGTTGGAAAAGATACCTGAAACGATTTCAATTTTCTTAAATTTACCACAGCTTGATTTGTGATCCAAGATATGATCTATCTTGGAGAATGTTCCATGAGCACTTGAGAAGAAAGTGTATTCTGTTGTTTTTGGAAAGAATGTCCTATAAATATCAATTAAGTCCATCTTGTTTAATGTGTCATTTAACGCTTGTGTTTCCTTATTTATTTTCATTTTGGATGATCTGTCCATTGGTGAAAGTGGGGTGTTAAAGTCCTCTACTATTATTATGTTACAGTTAATTTCTCCTTTTATGGCTGTTAGTATTTGCCACATGTATTGAGGTGCTCCTATGTTGGGTGCATAAATATTTACAATTGTTATTCCGTTTCTTGGATTGATCTGTTGATCATTATGTAGTGTCCTTCTTTGTCTCTTGTAATAGTCTTTATTTTAAAGTCTATTTTGTCTGATATGAGAATTGTTACTCCAGCTTTCTTTTGATTTCCATTTGCATGGAATATCTTTTTCCATCCCCTCACTTTCAGTCTGTATGTGTCCCTAGGTCTGAAGTGGGTCTCTTGTAGACGGCATATGTATGGGTCTTGTTTTTGTATCCATTCAGCCAGTCTGTGTCTTTTGGTTGGAGCATTGAATGCATTTACATTTAAGGTAATTATTGATATGTATGCCATTTTCTTAATGGTTTCGTGTTTGTTTTTGTAGGTCTTTTCCTTCTCTTGTGTTTCCTACCTAGAGAAGTTCCTTTAGCATTTGTTGTAAAGCTGGTTTGGTGGTGCTGAATTCTCTTAACTTTTGCTTGTCTGTATCGGTTTTAATTTCTCCGTCGAATATGAATGTGATCCTTGTTGGGTACAGTAATCTTGGTTGTAGGTTTTTCCCTTTCATTATTTTAAATATGTCCTGCCACTCCCTTCTGGTTTGCAGAGTTTCTGCTGAAAGAAACTCTGCTAACCTTATGGGGATTCCCTTGTATATTATTTCTTGCTTTTCCCTTTCTGCTTTTAATATTTTTTCTTTGTATTTAACTTTTGAAAGTTTGATTAATATGTGTCTTGGCATGTTTCTCCTTGGATTTATCCTGTATGGGATTCTCTGCGCTTCCTGGACTTGATTGACTATTTTCTTTCCCATGTTAGGGACGTTTTCAGCTATAATCTCATCAAATATTTTCTCAGACCCTTTTTTTTTTCTCTTCTTATTCTGGGACCCCTATAATTCAAATGTTGGTGCATTTAATGTCGTCCCAGAGTTCTCTGAGACTGTCCTCAATTCTTTTCATTCCTTTTGCTTTATTCTGCTCTGCAGCAGTTATTTCCACTATTTTATCTTCCCAGTCACTTATCTGTTCTCCTGCCGCAGTTATTCTGCTATTGATTCCTTCTAGCGAATTTTTAATTTCATTTATTTTGTTGTTCATCATTTTGTTTGCTCTTTAGTTCTTCTAGGTTCTTGTGAAATGTTTCTTGTATTTTCTCCATTCTATTTCCAAGATTTTGTATCATCTTTACTATCATTTTTCTGAATTCTTTTTTTTTTAAATTAATTAATTAATTAAATTTTTGGCTGCATTGGGTCTTCGCTGCTGCACGCGTGTTTTCTCTAGTTGCTGAGAGCGGGGGCTACTCTTTGTCTTTGTGCAAGGGCTTCTCATTGTGGTGACTTCTCTTGTTGAAGAGCACAGGCTCTAGGCACACGGGCTTCAGTAGTTGTGGCACATGGGCTTATTAGTTGTGGTTCACAGGCTCTAGAGCACAGGCTCAGTAGTTGTGGTGCACGGGCTTAGTTGCTCTGCAGCATGTGGGATCTTCCCGGACCAGGGCTCGAACCTGTGTCCCCTGCATTGGCAGGCAGATTCTTAACCACTGCACCACCAGGGAGTCCAATTCTGAGTTCTTTTTCAGGTAGACTGCCTATTTCCTCTTCATTTGTTTGGTCTGGTGGGTTTTTACCTTGCTCCTTCATCTGCTGCATATTTCTCTGTCTTATCATTTATTTAACTTACTGTGATTGGGGTCTACTTTTCTCAGGCTGCAGGTTCATAGTTCCAGTTGTTTTTGGTGTCTGCCCCCAGTGGATGAGTTTGGTTCAGTGGGTTGTGTAAGTTTCCTGGTGGACGGGACTGGTGCCTGTGTTCTGGTGGGTGGGACTGGATCTTGTGTTTCTGGTGGGCTGGGCCACATCCAGTGGTGTGTTTTGGGGTGTCTCTGAACTTAGTATGATTTTAGGCAGCCTCTCTGTTAATGGGTGGGGTTGTGTTCCTGTCTTGCTAGTTGTTTGGCATGGGGTGCCCAGCACTGGAGTTTGCTGGCTCTTGGGTGGAGCTGGGTCTTAGTGCTGTGATGGAGATCTCTGGGAGAGCTCTCACCTATTGATATTACATGGGGCCGGGAGGTCTCTGGTGGTCCAATGTCCTGAAGTCAGCTCTCCTACCTCAGAGGCTCAGGCCTGACACCCGGCTGGAGCACCAAGACACTGTCAGCCACACAGCCAGGTATGTGGGGATTTTCTTGCCTTTTGGGAAGTCTGAGGTTTTCTGCCAGTGTTCAATGGGTGTTCTGTAGGAGTTGTTCCACATGTAGATGTATTTTTGATGTATTTATGGGGAGGAAGGTGATCTCCATCTCTTACTCCTCTGCCATCTTGAAGGTCCCCCCAGAATAGAGGATTTTTAAGGCAGTGAAACTATTCTGTATGGTACTATAATTGTGGATACTCATCATTATACACATGTTATACCCATAGAATGTACAACACCAAGAGTGAACCCTAATGTAAACAATGGTCTTGGGCTGATAGTGACATACTGGAGTAATTTTATCAATTGTAATAAATGTAGCATTTCTGGTGCATCTGGGAGGGGGGAGGTTGTGCATGTATGAGTACAGGGAGTGTATCCTAGACTATTTCCTTCACAGAAATTATGCATTGCCCATGTTGAAGACTGCTAAATTATATTACAGAATGTAGTTCCAATTTTGACTGGGGAGTCAAGGGCACATTTCCCTTGTGCCTGCTATATGAGGATATGATGGATTCATCAGAAATAAGATTCAGCCTCTGCCTCAACTGAGAAACAATGGAGATGGCAGCTTCACTGGACAGGATGACTCCCAAATGACTGTCTGACTGTAGGAGTCCATGTATGACATCTTGTGGAATATCATGAAACTAGTTAGCATGAGTTTGAAAAGGACTGCAATTTTAAAGAATGAATGGAGACAGAGAAATAATGTTTTCAGTGGCTATACATGAAAAAGAATACAGACTACAGAATTGTTCAGAAAAGTCACTAAATAAAGAATAACAAACTATGGGGAGGGGGAGAATTTGATTTCCATAGTTATCACATTATATTATTTAAAATGTCCAGTTTTGAACAAAAATAATTATGAGACATAGAAAGAAACAAGAAAGTAAGGTCCATTCACAAGGAATAAAGCAAACACTAGAAACTGTACCTGGTGAAGCCTGGAAGTTGGATTTACTAGACCTAGACTTTAAATCATCTACTTAAAATATGTTCAAAGAACTAATGGAATCCATGTCTAAAGAACTAAATGAAAGTCGGAGAATAATTTATCCTTAAATATAGAATATCAATAAAAATGTACAAATTATGGAAAAGAACCAACTAGAAATTCTGAAGTTGAAAATATAGTGACTAAAATAAAGAATTCACTAGAGGAACTCAACAGCAGATTTCAGCAAGCAAAGGAATCAGCAAACTTGAAAATAGGTCAACTGAGACTATCCATATAGAGGAATAGAAAGAAAAAAGAGTGAAGGAAAAATGAGAGCCTCAGAGCCCTGTGTGACATCATGAAACATACCATCATGCTCACGGGATCTCAGAAGAAGGTGAGAGAGACAAAAGGGTAGAAAAAATATTTTAAAAAATAATAAAAACAATCTACACATCTAAGAAGTTTATAAGCTCACAGTAGGATAAACTCATAGATCCACAGCTAGACACATCATAAAGAACAGCTTTCAGGAAGAATTTATATTACAGATAATTATTTTTTTTCTCATGAAAAGTCTAAACACATTTAATATATAACATAAAACAGTGCTGGTGGTTGCGGTAGAACATTAGAGCCAGAATTTAATTTTAAGGGTAATAACAGATATGATTCTATTTTATGTTATTTAATTTCTCCATTTTTCTTTTTCTCCTTCCTGTTCTTATCTGTTAAAGTAGGGATCAAAGTGACAAGATGAATCTAAAAGAGGATGGGAAAAGGTCTTCAGAATAGCAACCACTCGCTCATGAAATTCCAGATGGAATTTCATTACCAAGAAATTGTAATTTAAATACTGATGTTAAATGAGAAAAGTTGGCATTCTTCTCTCAAGACACACTGTGACATTTACCATTACTTAATAAGTTTGGAAATGCAAGGTCAGCCTTAGAGAGAATGTTTATGTCATCCTTGGTACTCCCTTAAATATGAGTAATGTTAGATGAAAATTGATTCCTGGGGTTGGGTGGTTTATTTTCAGAGATATGGGTTTCTTCAGATAAGAATAAGTGAGCCAGGTACAAAATTCAAGAAACATTTTTTGAGCACTTACTATTTACTTTGGTATACAAGATAGACAAAGTCTCTATTCTTATAAAGATTACATTCTAGAAGGGAAGACAAAATATAAACATGTAGTAGAGTAAATAAGGTAATTTTATATGGAGACAAGTAGGACCAGATCTATAATTTGTGGTACCCAGTGAAAAATGAAAATGCAGGGCTCTTGTTCTAATATTAATAAGAATTTCAAGATAGCGACAGCTGAGCATAAACGAAGTGAGAGACCATTTTAATCTTAGGGCCCTATGTGACTGCACAGATTGCAAACCCATGAAGCCAGGCCTGGATATAAATGTTATAAAGAAAAGAGTACAGGTTAGATGGGTTGGGTAGAATTAGATAACTTGGTTAAAAGACTGTTAAAGCTTTAACAGTTGAAATACTTAAAAATACAACTCTATCCAAATAACTGTATGCTGTGTGCTTTACAACATAAGTTATGGTATTTTAAAAATGTAGCTAGCATGACAGAGTTTAAATGCATGCTCTCATTAAACTAATAAAATGTAGTACTTTTATGAAGGAATAAATTCAGCCTTTGAGTTGAGCAAGGTCTGAGTGCCCTTCAAAAATCTAGCATTGAAGTTGCTTTTGGGATTAAGTATGATTATCTTAATATTTGGTCCTTCGCATGGTGCCAAGAATATAATAAAAACTTTAAAATGTTAATTATCAGTAAAAGCAAATGTTATCATTGTTGCTTACTTTCTTATAGATTTTTTGTATTTGCAGAAAAATATTTCACTTTCTTCTACCAGTGTTTCTATGGAGATATGTTAATTATCTTGACTATTTATAGCCACTCATCTAACCCTGCCTGGCACGTAAAAGAAAAACAGACATTGACAAAACAAACAAAAATTTTCATTACATTATTTGTGTTTGCTGTTGGTAATTGATGATTAATGATACTGTAGAATTCTCACTCAATTACCGATAACTAGCCAGATTTTCTCTGAAAGAAGAATTTACTTGTTTACCTGTGGGAAACTTTCAAACTCTTGTTGGAGCTCTTGTCCGTATACTACTTTGTTGTTCCCTCTTATATGTAATAAAAAGGGAGGAATTATGATCTTTCTTTATATAGGTGATACAGCAATAACTTTATAGATATAGATATATCTCCTACTGGATGTTTCTTCTCTGTAGAACCCTGACTAATAATGATTTTGGTATTGAGAGTGGTTTATGAGGAACAGAATCTTAAGGATGACTTTTCTGGAAGTGGTTCTCTAATTCAATTAGATTTATATTTAAAGGCACTTTCCCAGTGGTAAAGTGGGAACTGGCAGTCCATGCCATGATGTGTCAATAGAGATGAAAATATCACCTATAAAAGGTAAAGTTATGGGTGGTGATCTAGTAGATAGTTTAGAGCATTTTAGTCAAATTGAGAAGTATCATGAAATTGGTTAGTTGCTCCTAACTGCACTGGAAAAAGAAAAAGATGAGCTCAGAGTTTCAGATTCCCATTTCAGGGTCCACATAAATGATCTGAAAGTTGCTATGTGTGTCCTGCAAGAAACCTATAGCCACAGCGCTGAAATTGCTGAAAACCAAGTGCAGAGCCTCATCAAGTGAGTGGCTAAATTACAAAACAAACTGAATTCCTAATCTCATAGGGTACCTGATATTAAGGTAAGGGCATTGATTGTGAAGAAATGAGACCCTTAAAACAGCAATGAAGACAACTGGGCATATCCTGATGAAGCTGTGGCCATTGAACACGTAAATTCTACTGAGTCTTCTGTGTCAGTTGAAGCAGCTCTGCCACTCTTGTCTACGAAGATTAATACTGCTTTGCCTGAGGAAACTTTAATGGCCTCTCTGAGGTAGGTGCTTTACAAGATACTTCTGTCTCTCCTCTGGACCCACTCCTACCACCCTTCTTTGTTTCTATACCTATAACTACTCAAGTCCCAAGAGCTCCTAAAGATGAGGTGCACAATGTGACTCATGAGTAGGTACACTACACTTCCAAAGAGTTGCATGAGTTTTTCCATTTATACAAACAGAAATCCAGGGAATATGTTTGGGAATGGATATTAAGGATGTGAGATAATAGTGGAAGGAATATAAAGTTGGATCAGGCCTACTTTATTGATATGCACCTACTTAGTAGAGATTCTAGATTTAATGTTGCAGCTTTGAGGGGTTACAAAGTCCTAACAGTTTGTTTGGTGGGCTAAAACATGGACCAAAAGCTAGCCTACATTAAATGAAATTCCAAAGGCAGAACGGCCTTGGTATACTGTAGAGAGAGGTAGCTAAAGGGTTAAGAGGACTGTAATGTTAGAGAGGATTTATCATGCAAGATGTGCTTATTTTCCCTGGGAGAGTCCAGATGACTTACTTTCACCAAGACTTTGAGAAATACATTTGTGGGAGAAGACCCAGGATCCATGAAGTTCTCTGTTCTTCTCTGTAGGTCAGAAATTACAGTGAGAACTGCTGTCACTGAATTGGGAAACCTAAATATGATGCAAATAATTGGATCCCAGGGTAACAGGGACAGCATTTAGTCACCAAAGACAAGGTAGAAGTGGTTACTATAATGGACAGCAGAGTCAAAGCAGTAATCAGATTAGTCTGACTTGCAGAGACCTATGGCATTGGCTAGTTGATCAAGGAGTCCCTAGAAGTGAACTAGATGTACAGTCTACTAAATTCTTATGTGTATAAGCAGAAGAGTTCTAGGTCAAGTGAACAGAAGTCTAATTTAAGTCATAAAACCAAAGTCAGACCCTCAATTCATTCCTAGACTTGAGACAGTTTACAGACTCAGAACCCCTTTAATGAAGGGGAGGCTGGGTTCCCTTGAGGAAAGACCTTGCTTCACTGCCAAAAATTATAGTGTTAATCTTCCTCTCAGCTTTTACCAAAGGGACCTATGGCCTTTTATCAGGCTGACGTTGCAGGGGGAAGGAAAATGATCATAAGTTTCAGGGATTACTGGACATTACCTCTGAAGTGACATTAATTCCCTGAGACCCAAAATGTCTCTGTGGTCCACTATTCAGAGCAGGGACTTATAGAGATTGGGTGATCAATAGTATTCCAGCTCAGATCAGTTTCACAGTGGGTCCAGTAGGTCTCTGGACCTATTATATGTTTATTTCCCAAGTTCCAGAATAGATCATTGGGATAGACACACTTAACATCTGACAGAGTCCTCCACGTTGGCTCCCTGACCTTTGAAATAAGGGCTTTTATGATAGAAAAGGTCAGGTGGAAGTCAACAGAACTGCCTGGACTTGGAAAAAACATTAAACCAAAAGCAATACTGCATTCCCGAGGGCATCAAAAAGATTAGTGCCACCATCAAGGACTTGAAATATCCAGGGGTGGCGATTCCCACCGTATCTATTTGATCTGTATAGAAAAACAAATGGATCTTGGAGAATGGCAGTGGATTATTGTAAACTTAACTGGATGATGACTCTTAATTGTAGCTAATTGTAGCTGCTGACATGACTTCTTTGCTGGAGCAAATTAACACATCCCCTAGTACCTGGCATGCAGCTACTGATCTGGAAAGTGCTTTTTTCCAGTACCTTCTGACAACCAGAGAAGTTTGCTATCAGCTGGCAAGGCCAGCAATATACCTTTACTGTCCTATCTTAAGAGTAAATCAACCCTCCATCCTATGTCATAGTTTAATTTCCAGAGACCTTGATCGTCTTTCCCTTTCACAAGACAACATAATCATCCACCACATTGTTATGCTAACTGGACCTAGTGAGCAGAAGTAGCAACTACTCTAGCATATTGCAAGTCATCTGTGTGTCCCAGGGTGGGAGATTAATCCAACAGAATTCTAGGGTCTTCCACCACAGTGAAATATCTAGGGGGTACAGTTGGGTGGGGTCTGTTGAAATATTTCTTTTAACATGAAGGATAAGCTGTTACATTTAGCCCCTTGTACAACTAATAATCAAGGCACAATGCCAAGTGGACATCTTTGGATTTTGGAGGCAACGTATTCCTCATTTGGGTGTGCTACTCTGGCCTACTTACCCAGTGACCCTAAAAGCTGCCAGTTTTGAGTGGGCTCTGAAGAAGAGAAGGATCAGCAACTGGTCCGGGATGTCATGCAAGCCGCTCTATCACTTGGCCAAAGGATCCAATAGATCTGATAGTTCTTGAAGTGTCACTGGCATACTGAGATGCTGTTTGGAGCCTTTGGAAGGTCTCTGTAGATGCGTCGCAGCTCAGACCCTTAGACTTTGGAGGAAAGCCTTGCTATCCTTGGTGGATAACTACACTCCTTTTGAGAAACAGCTTTCGGTTTGCTCCTGGGCCTTATTAGAGACTGAACACTTAGCCATGGACCACCAAATTAACATGTGACTTGAACTTCCCTTCATAAGCTGGGTATTGTCTGATCCACTAAACATAAAGTTGGGTGTTCATAGCATCACTGGATTATCAAATGGAAGAGGTATATACAAGATGAGGCTTGAGCAGGCACTGAAGGCACAAGAAGTAACATGAGAAAGTGGCCCACATGCCATGGCACCTACTCCTGCTACATTACTCTTTCTGTCCCAGCCCAGTTCTATGGCCCCACGGGGAGTTACCTACTACAAGTCAACCGAGGAAGAGAACACTTGGGCCTGGTTTACAGGTGGTTGTATACGACATGCAGGCACCTCCTGAAAGTGAACAGCTGTGGCACTACATTTCCTTTCTGGGACATCCCTGAAGGACAGTGGTTAGGTGAAATTCCCCCGGTGGGCAGAGCTTTGAGCAGTGTGCCTTGTTGTTCATGTTGTTTGGAAGGAAAAAATGGCCAGAAGTACTAGTCTATACTGCTTAGTAAGCTGTTGTCAATGGTTTGGCTGGATAGTCAGGGACTTAGAAGGAATATAATTGGGAAATTGGTGACAAAGAGGTCTATGGTGAATTATGCGAGAAGACCTCGCTGAATGAGCAAAAAAAGTGAAGATATTTTGTCCCATGTGAATGTTCACTACAGAGTGACCTTAGTAGAGACGGACTTTAATCACCAAGTGGATAGCATGACTCATCGAGTGAGGCTCTTTCCCTAGACACCCCTGTCATCACCCAGTGGGCTCATGAATAAAGTGGCCATGGTGGCGGGGATGGAGGCTATGCATTAGCTCAGCAACGTGGGCTTCCATTCACCAAGACTGACCTGGCTATGGCTGCTGTTGCGTGCTCAGTCTGCCAACAGCAGAGATGAAAACTGAGTCCCTGACGGCACTATTTCCTGGAGTGATCAGCCACCCAGTTGGGGGCATGTGCATTACACTGAGCCTCTTCCATCATGGAAGGGACAACACCTTGTTCTTACTGGAAGAGACATGTACCCTGCATACAAATCTCCTTTCCTTGAATGCAATGCTTCTGCCAAATTACCATCTGTGCACTTACAGAACGCCTTATCCACCATCATGGTAACCCACACAGCACTGCTTCTGATCAAGGAACTCACTTCATAGCAAATAAAGTGTGGCAATGGGCCCATGTTCATGGAATTCACTGATCTTACCACGTTCCCCAGCATCCTGAAGCAGCCGGCTTAATGATGGTATGAAGATGGTAAAGTGATGGTATGACCTTTTGAAGACTCAGTTTCAGTGCTATTAGGTATACATTGCAAGTTTACTCTAAATCGATGGCTAATGTGTGATACTCTTTCCCCCATATAGACAGGATTCACAGGATTAGGAATCAAGACGTGTAATGGAAGGAGCACCACTCACTATTCCCCTAACTGATCCCCAAGCAAAATTTTTGTTTCTTTTTCCCATGGCCTTATTCTCTGCTGGTCTAGCAGTCTTAATTTCAAAGAGAGGAATGCTCCTACCAGGAGACACAATGATTCCATTGTACTGGAAATTAAGACTGCCATCCGGTCACTTTGAGCTCTTCATGCCTCTGAATCAATAGGCAAAGAAGGGAAGTACTATACTTGCTGGGATAACTGATCCTGAGTATCAAGGGAAAACTGGGCTGCTACTACAAAATTGTGGTAAGGAGGAATATGTATGATATACAGCAGAACCCTTCGGGGGTCTTTTAGCACTACCACGACCTGTGATTAAATTAGTTGGAAACAACAACCCAATTCAGGCAGGACTGCTAGTGACCCAGACCCCTCAGGAAGGAAGGTTTTGGTCACCCCAAAAGGCAAAAAACCATAACCAACTCTGACACTTGCTGAGGGCAAAGGGAATATGGAATGGATAGTGGAAGAATGTAGTTATAAATATAACCTATGACTATGCAATCAGTCATAGAAATGAGAAATGATATTATGAATATTATTTATTTTGTTATGAACACGCTTGTGTGTGTGTGCATATACAGTATACACAGTAGTCAAACTACCTATTCAATCTACATGTTCTTTCTACTTCTTCCAACTAAGTGACTCTACTTTCCATGGCATAGAGTTTCTTTCATACACGGTTTTTAGAGCAAATGACCAGCTAACTTTTTAAAAGTTGGTTTGCTTGAGGGAGGGAGTAAACTTAAAAAAAAAAATACCATATAGTATTTAGAAAAAAATCTAATTTTTTTCACTCCAACTACTGCTTCCTATGTGTATGTGTGTTACATCTATCAGCTCATGCACTGTGAAGGACCTTGCTGAAACCTGAGACTCTGGGAGACAATTACTTCTAGATTTTTAAAATCATGGTTGAGGGATAGGCAAAAAGACTTACATGTCTTTGCTGAGAATCTTAGATTTTCATAATTTAGGGGGTGATTTTAAACTTCATTAAACTTGAAAGAAGGGATTTTAACATCATACCAGAGTCTGCTCATTTTAAGCTGAGTCTCTGGGGACTGAATCACAGCCAGGGTACTAGGGAGTTGGGAGTTGGCACCAGGGCATGGGTGAATATTGCTGCCTCTTGGATCCTGCAGGGCAGGGGTTCCCTGTCTACACCAGCTGAGGGGTCCCTTCCATGGCAAGTTGTGATGAAAACCAAAGAAGCAAGCTGTTGTGGATGCTACGCTCTGTGTAAGAGGTACAAAAATTCCCCACCACCATGTTTCCTTCAAGTAGTGTTTTAAAATGTAATGAAGTTCATGAGGCAGCATGCGTAATCCCTTAGCAAGAACTACTATGGGAATTTACACTTGACCTGTGGGGCTGCTCCTGATATGCCGGAAATGCTTCCTTGAAAAAGAGTTCTCTTTTCTATTACCCGCCTTGATTTAGATAAATCATCAAGCACTGAGACATCACGGTTTGCAGGACTGAAATGATTGTGCTTTTTAATTCTGACCAATCAAAATCACTTGGGCTCAATCTGTGAACATGGGCTTACAATTCTACCCTTGTATTCATGCCTTTCTTTGTGGAGGGTTTCTGTGATTTGGGGCACCTAAAAATGTGTTTTAGTTATTCAGTAGAAAATCTCTGGCCTTCCTAGTGACTGGAGAAGCTGACATGTTATTTTACAAGTGAAAATCCTCAGATGAAGCGTGTAAATAATGAGTCTACCTCTGTGACTCACTTCTAATTCTAGTCCTCTTTTTTAGCACTTCAAAATATGGCATATTCCACTAGTCCAATAGTACTATGACATCTGTCATCAGATTTTGAAAAGATTGCCATGGGCAAGACTTTTTTCTTTTCCTTAATATATTTTTCTTATGTGGCTTTTCCTAATGGTAACATGAGCTATTATCTCTAGAAGCTTGTACTGCTTCCGGATGAATGTGACCTTTCTATAAGCCCTTAAGAAAACCTGAATAAAAACATTTTGTCTTTGCACCTTGCTGTTCTCTGTTTCCTTCTAAAAATACAGAGAAGCTGAGAACTTTCATGCAACACCCACTGTGTGCAATTCCTGTTCCAGACTATGTAAAAGCAGAGAGGCAGAGAGGGTGAATGGGTCCTGGGGTCATTAACAATTGAATTCCCAGGAGAAATTTTTGATGCCTGCTGACTACGTATAACTTCTGTTTTGGTACAAGTGTAAGTCTATAACCCTTCCTTCAGAATCTAATGATCAGTCTTCACTTATTTTTTCATTTGCTAATATTCACTGAATACTCCATGGCACATGCTAGCAAGGCAGTAATGATGTCTGAGAGTCACCTCTGTACTCAGGCACATGATTTAGAGAAAACATCTCTGTAAGTGCCCAGATCGTGTCTCTTTAACTGAAGGAACTATCCTATCTTTCTCCATTTTTCATCTCTCATGTCTTCAATTATCACATTGAGATCATATGTTTCACCTAGCCCATGGTGACTAAGGAATTTTTAGTGTCATTCTTAACCACCTTTGTCTATAAATATGAGGTACATATTGAAAGGTGCTATATAAACAATAAGCACTTATGATGGTTTCTCACACATGATAAGCCTGCAATGAATGTTCTCTATTTTGCCTTGAGAGTCTCCCAGTCACGTAGTCATAAACTGTTTGTGATAGTAACTAGAAAGACTAGTTATAGAAAACACAGACAATGGTGGTCTTGTGCCCACACAATGTAAAAATAGTGGTGTGAGAGGAAAGGTACGTGAGAAAAAACAGCATGAGAAAGTGTTCTCAGAAGGATGAGCTTATTGGAGTCCTTTATATGAAATTTCACTGGGAAGCGTGTTAAGTTCTATGAAGGATTTACCTATATTTACTCAATTTCACAATATATGAATTTTTTTTACTTCCAATTTCATTTGATTAGTAACATTAGGTAGATTTATTGCATCTCATCTATGGTCTTTAGATTTTTTTTTTTTTTTTACGATAACCTTGACAAGTAGGTTTAGTATTTCCATTTTCCATTTGAGGAAACCAAGACTCAGAAAGATTTTTGCATAAGATGGCACAGCCCTTATTTAGTACAGCTGGCTCAGACCCTCTTGCTACTATACTGCATTAATTGGTTGGGGTCAAAAATTAATTTTGACTTGTAGCATTATTTTTAGTACACATTAGCACAATTTTGGGCATAACATTTTTATTGTTCCATATTTCATTAAAGTTCCATATAAAGTTTCAACTCTTTGCCAGCAAGGTTTAACTCAGAATAAAGGGCTTAATAAGTGGCTTTGGTTGTTATTGTTGCTTGCTGCTAATTCATGGTGATGAATGGCTGGAGATTCTTTTCTTTTATAAATTTATTTATTTATTTTAAAAAAAGTTTTAGCCGTGTTGGGTCTTCGTTGCTGTGCACGGGCTTTCTCTAGGTGTGGTGAGCAGGGGCTACTCTTCCTTCTGGTGCGCGGGCTTCTTATTGCGATGGCTTCTCTTGCTGTGGAGCACGGGATCTAGGCAGGAGGGCTTCGGTAGTGGTGGCACACGGGCTCAGTAGTTGTGGCTCGTGGACTCTAGAGTGCAGGCTCAGTAGTTGTGGCGCACAGGCTTAGTTGCTCCGCAGCATGTGGGATCTTCCCAGACCAGGGCTCGAACCCATGTCCCCTGCATTGGCAGGCAGATTCTTAACCACTGCGCCACCAGAGAAGCCCCAATGAATGGTTGGAGATTCTTTATGTCCAATGTTTGATGTATTTACACCATGTTTTTATACCCTGTATTCAGTGGGTTAGCCGTGCTTTAAGAATAAACACAATAGACGTGTGTGTGTGTGTGTGTGTGTGTGTGTGTGTGTGTGTGTGTATGTGAGAACATTTTTAAGGGACTTACTAATGAAGTTACTGGCAATGAGAAAACCGTAAAATGGTAAACTTGCAATGAGTCAAGCCTTTGAGCCTAAACCGAGAGCAAATAAAGACATAGAATCCAGCTTCTAAGATGGCACCAGAAGTCTTATTAGACCAGGTACAGGTACTTTTCTACCTTCTTTTTTATATCACTTATGAGAGAATTGGGGGTGGTATTCCTATTGAAAATAGTCAAGAGAAATGGAGTTGAAATTTGTTGTATCCTTTTCTCATAACTAAATGTCTTTCATGCCCTGGTGATGAGAATGGCTGCAGATTTTAGGCTATCTAGTATGGTCTATTTTTCAAATGCACTTGGTGAAGGTTTATGAAAAATAAAGAGATCATAGAGTAACTCAGGTTCCTTGTGGCAAGGGCTTTTCCAACCATAGGTATTACACAACACCACAACTCTACATGTGCCTCTTAAGTCCCTAAGCATGTAGCCATTTCCTGTCTCCTTTCTCTGTGTTCATCTATGTTAGTGAAACACACTTGCTATAGAAAATTTAACTCAATCCATACAATTAAACTAACATTAATTGGGTTTTCATGGTTGTATATCAAGCCTCTGGTAAAGGAAAAATCAAATGCTCAGAAATAATCCAAATTAAAGTGGGAAAATAAAGTTTACAAGAAAATTACAGATTTTAATCTCTAGGAAGGTATAGGCTGATGGTAAAGACGGTGACTCATACTGGTTATTTTTCATTGGTTATTGTTAGTTTCCAAACTAAAACAGCTGCAATTTAAAGAAGTTTTTTCTTTGTGCCTCAACAAGCAGCATGGTTATGCCTGCAAAACAAAGACTGTATTTGTTTTGGCTCAAGTGTATTTAATTAGATAACAGGACTCATAGGCAATGTTGTGACTAAATAGGGAAACTGAAAACCTGTAGTACTTAATCGCACATGAAGCTTCACTGGCAGAGAGATAATTTGAAATAAGTTGACTCCAATTTAGAATCAATCAACAAAAACGCATTAAATGGTTATTACGTGATTAGCGTAAATCATCTGAATGGGATATTTCTAAGTCTGCTTGGCCACTAATCATAACTTTTAAACTGTGTGAGGTCCAGGTGTAACACAACAAGCAGGCAGAAAAGACAATCCTTATACCTAAGTAAACACTCTGATGTAAGAGGTCTGCTTGCATGATCTACCCAGAGAGTCTTGATGACTATTATCAAAAAAGTTCAACAACCTAGACATCAGAACTTATTTCTATGTCTTTACAATTCAACTCAAGACTTGCAAATAAGACAGGATTTATTGAAAATTGTTGGAAAGAAAACTACTTACATTGTTGTAAAACAGCAAACATATGTGTGACTCTAATTCAGTCATGTATACATATAAATTTTGATATAAATATCTACCCCTGATTATTTGTTGTTTTATTCATTAAATACCTATTGAGCGTCTATTATGTATGAGGTATTTTTCTGAGTACTAGGGATTCAGTAAACAAGACAGGGAAATAACTTTGCCCTGTCAAACTTACATTTTATAGGACATACAGATAATAAACAATAAGCACAGTAAATAAATACATTGCATAGTATGTTAGATGGTATATGCATAGCATGATAGTGACATTTAGGTCTACTGTAAAGGGAAATAGGCATTTTCAGTCTTGGATGTGTGTATCACCATCACTTCTGTTTTGGTCAGGGCTGGTAAGACTAATACTGACCATTGGTTGTGGCAACACTATTAAAGTTATTGCCTTTTGGGGAGACGGTACAGACCTGGATGGAACACTGTATAATAAGTGGATAAATGGGATAATTACATTTACTAAATCAGCACAGTTAAGGCTGAATATTTATAGAACAACATAGTGATTAAGACCAAAGATTTTAGACTCAAGATGACCATGGTTCAAATTCTGCCTTCGTAATTTTGTAACTGACTTTGTCCAGTTATTTTCTCTCTCTATGCCTTTGTTCCCTCATTTATAAAGTTGGACTTATTACTTCTTCCTCAGAGAAGAGCTATGATGATTTAATAAAATAATACAGGTAAAATATTTAGCATCATGATAGATACATAAAACCTATTTGATGAAAAGCAGACATCATCATTTTGTGTCTAAACACTCAAGGAATACCAGAAATGGAAACCATTTGAGAGAAGACCTAATTCAATCTAATCATTTTGTAGGGGGAGGAAACTGAGGGCCAGATAAGTGAAATGAGTTGACCAAGACCACAAAGTTAATCACAGAGGTAGATCTAGTTTCTACCAATTACCAAACTCCAGAACAATATGGCCATACCTGGACATACTTGGATATATCCGAAGCATCCAAAGTATCATATACATATTCTAGTTCCTTCTCTATACTTAAGGAAAGGAGTAAGGGTAGTCACAGTTTGAGTACACATGGCCTTCAATAGCTCAACATCCAGTTTCTGAGTATTATTCCAAACTTAATTCCTACTCCTTAAGTTAATTATTGCCAAGTTATGAACTTAGATTTATTCTGTGGTCATCTCAACTACTGAAGATATTTTCTGTGCTATAATTTGATTAAAATGGGAATATAAATATGCCTTTAATATTTGAAGTCATAAACATACTACATTTTAAAAATAAATTACTTTCAGAAATGTGAAGTGTTGATTTAATGTACTTATATTTACTCTAATGACATAGTAAATTAAAGCAACGATTCCTATGTCCATCAAATACAATAATTTAACAGAAGAATGCCAATTCCAATGGTCATAGAACTTTATAATTTTTTCTAGTCAGGGGAACTGAAGTCAGAGTGACATGAATGATGGGGAAAACATGCCATGGGAATATAAAAGAGAAGCCAAAAAAAAAGTGGAAAAGCAAAATGTCTGTGTTCCCCAGGATTCTTAGGTATTCTACTCCCACAGAAAAATTTGAGCAAAGGCAGCATAGATCCCCAACTCACTAAAAAGAATGATGAATTGTGATTACTGTGACATCTTTTCCCTGTTGATTCCAAACAAGGATATTTTGGGCTTTTCTTTCCTGACTTCTGTTGCTTTCTTGGATTAGTTAGGACTTCTGGTAACAAAGTTGAATAGAAATAATGACAGTAGGCATTTCTGTCTTTTTCTCACCTAATGATCATGCTTCTAAATTTTCACTATTAAATTTGATGCTTCCCACAGTTTTGTTTTGTTTTTTTCTTAAGACAGGAATTATTTTCTCAGTCTGGAAGCCAGAAGTCCAAAATTAAGGTGTGGCAGGGCCACACTTCCTCCAAAGCCTTGAGAGAAGGTTCTTTTCCTTGCTTCTTCTAGCTCCTGGTGACTCCAGGCATTCCTTAGCTTGTGACAGCATCACTCCAATCTCTGCCTCCCTGGTAACACTGCCTCTTCCTCTTCTCTCTGTCAAATATCCCCTGTGTATCTCTAATAAGGACATTTGTCATTGAATTTAGCATTCACTGGATAATCCAGGATAATCTTTTCGTTTCAAAATCCTTAATTTAATTATATCTGAAAAGACCTTTTTTAAAAAAAGCAAGCTAACAGTCACTGGTTCTAGGAATTAAGATGTAGACACATTTTTGGGTGGCCAATTTTGTTTAGGTTATTTTAAAAATTTTCCTTTTGTGTTCAGTCCAGTGAGATTTAATGAATGTAAACATAGGAGGCACTAGAGCAAAACTGCTATAAACATCTGTCAGAGTCAGATGGACCTGGGTCTGAATTGCAGCTTCAACACCTTCTAGCTGTATGGCATTAGGCAACTAATTTCAACTCTCTGAATATCAGATGCCTCATCTGTAAAATGCACATGATAATTTCTATCTCATAGGATTTTTATAAAAATTAAATGAGATAATAGGAAGTTCTTGGTACCATGTCTAGAAAACAAATATGGTCAGTAAAACACATGTATAGCAGTATTGTAGTACTTGAACATGGTAGTATTAATAATTGAATTTGTGTTGAAGTATTCAAAATAGCTTTGTAAATAATTTGAATATATGTTACTGATATGACATAATTATTTGTATCTTCCAACACTCAATTTTTTTAAATGTATGTATATTTTTATTGCACTAATATAGACATAATGTAAAATTTACCAATTCAACCATTTTTAAGCATACAGTTATGCAATCCCATAGGTTTTAAAAAATTTTTTTTATTTATTTTATTTATTTTTATTTTTTGGCTGTGTTGGGTCTTCATTGCTGTGCGCAGCCTTTCTCTCGTTGTAGCAAGCAGGGCTACTCTTCGTTGTGGTGCACGGGCTTCTCACTGCAGTGGCTTCTCTTGTTGCAGAGCACGGGCTCTAGGCGCGCAGCCTTCAGTAGTTGCAGCACGTGGGCTCAGTAGTTGTGGCTCGCGGGCTCTAGAGCACAGGCTCAGTAGTTGTGGCGCACGGGCTTAGTTGCTCCGCAGCATGATGGATCTTCCCGGACCAGGGATTGAACCTGTGTCCCCTGCATTGGCAGGCAGATTCTTAACCACTGTGCTGCGAGGGAAGCATGCCCCCCCCCACATAGGTTTTTAATAGCTATTCTCTATTCCCTTCTATTATGATTTTGCTACATTTTTTTAAAATTAGGAATTTGTTATTATCAAATGACTTTTCTTCATCTATTGAGATAGTTATACAATTATTCTTTTATATTCTGTTAAAGTGACCTATTTTTAATTATATTTTCAAATTGGAATGGCCATGCATTTCTAGGATAGCTCAGCATTTTCATGGGGAAATTTATCCAGCATACAAATATACAGAGTTGCCAAATAGAGGAAAAATTTAGACCAAAAGTGTAGATTAAAAAAAGGAGCAAACTTTAACAACACATATGATAGGAAGAAAGAAAAACATAAACTACATTTCTAAGTCATTTGGAAATTTCTTATGTAAGCATACTGTTTTGTTAAATTTCAGTGAAAAGAGTGTGAGTGCATATCATTTCTTACAAGTTTTGCAGTTCTCAAAATAAAACCTCTATAATCACCTGGATTCATTCTACAAATATTTTACCATCAAGATACTTTCCCAGACTTAATGAAAACATCCTTTTGCTTACTGTTATCATTATTATCCCTCAATGTGCCTGTTCCACCCACGAACCCATGGTATTTGTATAGAAGCTGAGATAGCTTCCAGCTGGTGTTTCTTCCATCTTGGTTGACGTTTGAGGTCTTTCTCATACTGCTAATCTGCAAGTATGTACAAGATGATGCTGAGTTATCTTAGCAGGGGAAATGAGATCAGTTATCTTACAGCACACAAAAGCAGAGAAAGATGTCTTTCAGTTACATTTTGCCTAAAAATGCACAACCATAATTTATTCCAAGGGAGATAGCCATTCAAGTATGAGCCTGACTCTACTATTACACTCTCAGCAGGAACAGACAAAATCTAGTCCGAGGGTCTTAGCTGGCCACTGGGTGCCATGAAAAACAGACTCTCAATCATTACGAATTCATAGAAACTTTAAAATACTAATTGGAGCTTCCAAGAATATTCGAGGAAGAGAAAGAAACTTGCTGGTGAGTGCAGACAAAGGCCAAATTTTCCTCCTTTCCTTAAGAAAGGTTAAACTGCTACAGAACTATTTGGCTTAAACAACATAATAATTTGGGGCTGAGCAAGTGGATGCCTGCAGCTTATTTTTAGTCAAATCATGTCCCTTTGAAACACTAGGGTTGAAATGGAAATGTTGATAGACTATTTACCAGTTAGGCCCTGGTGAGAGCAAGGAAAACAAATGTAATCTATTTTATTAACATGATGAAGTTATCATAATTAAGCAGTTGGTAAAGAAAGAAATCTATCAGGAGATCACATTTCCTGCTTTAATGAAATCTGATGGTCGAATAAATGGGTATCATGGGGTTCCGTCATTGTGTACATTAAAAGAACCCAGCCAGAAAAGTCACTTTTTTGATTCTGGCCAGATCTTTTTAACAAGCAGATTTTTTTTTTTTATCCACTCCTGGCAACTCTCTCAACTTCCTGCTTTATGCAGTCCTTGCTCAGAAATATTTTCCCATTTAAATTAGATCTAGGGGGCAAGCTGATATGTTGTTTCCCTATTGCAAGCCAATTATATTTTAACTCTCTGTTGCCTTTTCAAAAATACAGCAAATCCTTAGTAGGAACCTATGTTAAAGGAGATAAGATAACCCAAGAAAGGAGTGAGCAGCCCTGAGCCAATTTGTTTGGATTCTGAATTTCCAAATTGATGGATTACATTCTAAAATCTGCTGCAGTTAAGGAGATGGCAGCAGCCAAAACATATTCCTTCTTTCATTGCAGCACAACCCAACCCAAAAACCTTCTGAGGAAAATCAAGAGTCTAATACTCCCCAGTCATTAATCCTGTGCTGAATTCGAAGTATAGCCAAGATAAAGGATTGCTTCATAAAATGTGAGATTGATAGTCTATTAGAATTCCATGTTTTGCAGGAATCTCCTTTTAATATATTTACTATCATTAAAAGAATGAGGGTTAAAAAACACTTTATTTCTTATAAAAGTATCCCATATTCCTAAGAGCAAAGAATGTGAACATTTAGAGAGATAATCAATATTAAGATTTAATTTTGACAGTAAGATTATATACATTTATATATAAGATTATATAAAATGAAACCACATTTATGTTATGCTCAACTATTTTACTCAATAATGCATGGGAAAATTCTATGTCATCCATTGTTGTTTCGATCTCCATGAAAACAACTGATCCAATATTCTAAATAATATAAACACTCCAGTGGGCAAACCTACAGTTTAGTACTGCTCTTCAATAATCTATATTAACCCATCACTTATTGTTAAATCTGTAGGGTTTTTTCCTCTCACGTTATTAATATTGCAATGATTATAATTGCAGCAAAATCTTCACGCATATCCATAGTTATTTTCTTGGGCTATTTCTAGCAGTATAATTGTTGTGCTGATGAGTACATATTTAAGGCTTTTGATATGCAATGGCAAACTGTTTCCTGGAGGTGACTAATTCCTGTGTTCACAACTTAATTTGAATGATGTGGCTGAGATGGTTAGTTGTCCTATAGAATCCATTTGTCTCAATGTTTTCTTTAGTAATAGAACCTTCCCCATTGAGTTATAGCTTGATCTTGGCTACCCAGGTAGGAACTGTATTCTCATCCTTCCTTAGAATCAGATTGATCATATGATTTAATTCTGGCAAGTGACATGTACACCAAGTGATATAGGCAACTGCTGGGCCATGTACCTAAAAGGAAGCCACTTGCCCTCCACACCCTCTTTTCCTCCTCCCAGGGCTCAGCTTAGTTACGGGGAGCCATTGTGGACCAAGCAGAACTGGGAATGATGGGACCACAAGAGAGAAGTATCCCACATCTCAGACCCAGCTCATGGAACAGGACTGCCCTACATCTCAGACATTTATATGAGAGTGAAATAAACATTCTATCTTGGTGTAAATCAATGTTAAATTAGCCCAACTAGTACCCTAAATAATATAACTACTCCAGTGGACAAACCTAAAATTTTTGGAAATTTGAAGCAGAATGGTAATGAGAAGGGGGAAAGTAATGATCCGTCTCTGAAAGCTGCTTATTTTCCTGAAACCACATATTTGTGCCATCAGCTTTATAGTTGTCCTCCAGCAGGACATACTTTATGCCTGTGGCTATAAGTGATACAGTGGTAGCTGAAGTCCAACATTTCAAAAATGTGGATATGAAGAAAATCCGCCCTGTGCCTGACGTTGGCGGGGATTGCTGCTCTACCTCCAGAGTTTCTCTCCTAATATCTCAGTTATGAAGGTTTTTGTTTGATAAAGTTTTGGGATATAAAGTTGAATCATTCTGGCTACATGTTATTTAGACTGTTCCATATTCTGGCTCCTGGAACATACCAATGAGATCATCCATAAAATACATGAAATAAGAAAAGCCACTCATCTATCCCCAATTGTTCTCAAGGAGCCCACCACTCTGGTTTCAGCATGCCTGTCAAAAAGAGCACTGAAAAGAATAAGTGATAATAGATAATGGGCTATACTTAAAATATCCAGGTAATGTGTAATAACAGATGAATTTTAAAAGAAGTTGACTAGAGAGAAATAGCAATTAAAAAACTTAGTGAAAGAAAGGCCCAACACTGGGATTTTTACAAATAATGTTCGGGTACAGATATGGTCCATGAATAGATCCACATACAACAGCATTTACTCTCTGTGGGAAGATAAATATCTGATTACTTGGAGCTAGGTAGGGGTCATTATGTTTTAAGGAAAAGTCACTATAATCTTAAGGAAAACAAGTGGCCTGAATTCAAGACAAATATTTGGAAGCATTTAAGATGGATCTAGTAGAAAAAATAACAATGTGAAGAAGGGTGAATAGTTTGTTGAAAATTTTGCAAAATTATTCTTAGACCCCTTTTTTAAAGAAAGAAGAAATTCCAATATTTATATATCAATGTGCTGGACTGTTTGCAAAGATAGCCACAACAATTTCTCTCATCTTTATTCTGTGCTTTTTTTCAATGTGACTTTGCAATTCCTCCCATGAAGAGGAGGAGACTATTTCCCTTCCCTTTAATACGGGCTGGCCTTGTAACTTGCTTTGGCCAACATTTGGTAGAGTAACCTAAGAGGATGTCCAGCTTCTGTCCTTGTCCTCTTAGAAATCAGATACTGTACAAGAAAGCCTGAGGCAGCCTGCTGGAGCTGCCACATGCTCTGGCCAACAGTCCCAGCCAGTTGCCAACAATGTAAGTGAAGCCATCCAGGACGAACCAGTTGACCTGCCAACTGACCGCAACAGCATGGTTGAGTCCAGCTGACACCATGAGGAGCAGAGATGAACTATGCCAGCTGAGCCCTGCCCATGTTGCTAATCCCCAGTATCGTGAGCAAATAAATGGCGGTTGTTTTAAGCCACTAAGTTTTGGGGTGGTAAAATACTCAGAAATAAATAATTAATACAGTTGATAAATTTTAAAATTAATTTGTAATTCTTCTTCTTATACCTCTTACCAAACGACTCAGTTAAGGGTATTAATTTACTTGAATGGAGGTGTTTCACTGTTGCTTAGAAAAAAGTCCTCACTTGC